>NC_068935.1:6619950-6955283 GCF_023091745.1 Budorcas taxicolor
GACTGAAAGTGAGAGGATGGAAAAATATATTGCATGCAAATGGGAAGCAAAAGAAACCTGGAGTAGCAATCCTTATATCAGACAAAATAGACCTTAAAGTAAAGAAGATTACCTTATAGCTCAGTTGGTACAGAATCTGCCTGCAATGCAGGAGACCCCAGTTCAATTCCTGGGTCGGGAAGATCCCCTGGAGAAGGGATAGACTACCCACTCCAGTATTCTTGGGATTCCCTTGTGGCTCAGCTGGTAAAGAAACCGCCTGAAATGCAGGAGACCTGGGTTCACTCCCTGGGTTGGGAAAATTCCCAGGAGAAGGGAAATGCTACTCACTTCGGTATTCTGGCCTTGGGAATTCCATGGACTGTTTATTCCATGGGATCGCAAAGATTTGGACATGACTGAGCAACTTTCACTTTCATTCTTCACAAGCGATAAGGAATGATCAAGGGATTAATCCTAGAGGAAGACATAACAATTGTAAATATCTATAAGCGCAGTATTTCTCCTAGCAATCTTGATTCCAGCTTGTGCTTTAATCCAGCCTAGTATTTCACATGACATAATCTGCATATAAGTTAAATAAGCAGGGTGACAATATACAGGCTTGATGCACTGCTTTCCTGATTTGGAACCAGTCTGTTGTTCCAAGTCCAGTTCTAACTGTTGCTTCTTGACCTGCATACAGATTTCTCAGGAGGCAGGTAAGGTGGTTTGGTGTTCCCATCTCTTTAAGAATTTTCCACAGTTTGCTGTGATATACACAGTCAAAGGCTTTGGCATAGTCAATAAAGCAAAAAAGTAGATGTTATGCTGGAACTCACTTTCCTTTTTGATGATCCAGTTCCTCTGCTCTCTGGTTCCTCTGTGTTTTTCTACATCCAGCTTGAACATCTGGAAGTTCACGATTCATGTACTGCTGACGCCTGGCTTGGAGAATTTTGAGCATTACTTAGTTGACTCATTGGAAAACACTCTGATGCTGGGAAGGATTGGGGGCAGGAGGAGAAGGAAATGACAGAGGATGAGATGGCTGGATGCCATAACTGACTTGATGGACGTGAGTCTGAGTGAACTCCGGGAGTTGGTGATGGACAGGGAGGCCTGATGTGCTGCGATTCATGGGGTCACAAAGAGTCGGACACGACTGAGCAACTGAACTGAACTGAACTTGCTAGCGTGTGAGATGAGTGCAATTATGTCTCCAAAGATGACATACACATGGCTAACAAATACATGAAAAGATGCCTAACATCACTCATTATTAGAGAAATGCAAATCAAAACCACAATGAGATATTACATCATATCAGTCAGAATGGCCATCATCAAAAAGTCTACAAACAATAAATGCTGGTGACAGTGTGGAGAAAAGGGAACCCTCTTGCCCTGTTGGTGGGAATGTAAATTGATACAGCCAATATGGAAGATGGTATGGAGATTCCTTAAAAAAAAAAAAAAAAGCAAAACTGGAATAAAACCACCATATGACCCAGCAATCCCACTCCTAGGCATATACCCTGAGGAAACCAAAATTGAAAAAGACATACGTATCCCACTGTTCATTGCAGCACTATTTACAATAGTTAGAACCTGAAAGCAACCTAGATGTCTATCAACAGAGGAATGGATAAAGAAGTGTGGTATATATACACAATGGAATATTACTCAGCCATGAAAAGGAACACATTTGAGTCAGTTTTGATGAGATGGATGAACCTAGAACGTCTTATACAGAGTGAAGTGAGTCAGAGAAAGATTATCATATTTTAATGCACATATACAGAATCTAGAAAAATGGTACTGAAGAATTTACAGGGCAGCAATGGAGAAACAAACATAGAGAATAGACTTATGGACATGGGAGAGGGGAGGAGAGGGTGAGATGTATGGAATGAGTAACATGGAAAGTTACAGTACCATATAGATATTCAATGGGAATTTGCTGTATGGCTCAGTAAACTCAAAAAGGGGCTCTGTATCAACCTAGAGGGGTGGGATGGGGAGGCAGATGGGAGGGAGGTTCAAAAGGGAGAGTATATGTATATACCTATGGCTGTTTCATGTTGAGGTTTGACAGAAAACAACAAAATTCTGTAAAGCAATTATTCTTCAACAACAAAATAAAAAATAAAAATAAAATTCCTGGAAGAGATTTAAATTGCAGTTCAGTTAGGTATTAAGTCTTGGTTTGATAACATGGGACTTAGTACAAGTGACTCCATTTTGAATCTGTTGTCTCTTTTTAAAATAATTATCCACTTTTGTTCAAACTCCCACCTTAACTGAGACATGTGATCAAAATGTAAGGTATTAGCACCTCTCCCAGTTATGGCTTTGATGTTCTCACAGATTTTGTTGATCTCTGTGTGGTATTCCTAAGTCATAACTTCAGATTCACAATCTTTTAACTAGTCATTTTCTTCATCTCTTCTGGTGTTTCAGTCTTAGGAGATTATTTGTTGGTGATTAGTGGCTATAGACATACATTTAAGCCTTTTGAGAGAATACATGTGCTGGGGAGACTATGATTATTATAAGCAGGATCATTCCCAGTGTTTGGAGTGCACTTTGAAATTATTTTTTGCTAACACATAACCCAATAGAAATCAATTAAGTCAGAAGAAGTTTGAAGGAGTCACCTTTTGAAGCCAAGTGGCTTATTCAGTGATCTTACATAACTGAGTTTCAACTTCCCCAGAAGTGTTAATCCAGGTGCAGCAGCAGGTGCTGGCTATAGTATAGACACCTCTTTGTTCAGCTAACAGATAATCAGGAACTATCCTATTATCAAGAACTTTGGCAGAAAATCTAAGGATTTTTGTTGGACAGCTATTGTCTTAGTAGTGGATTATGAAATATTCTTAAGAGTTAAGGAGAGGTTCCTGATAATACTCTTAATTACATTTACTCCTAACCAAGGAATTAGGGCCCTGCCAAAGGAAGTGAATTCTGAGTCATGAACACATCCTGGCAGGTCCCTTATAACTCAGTGATGTAAATTCAGAGGAGTTGACGGATGAGGTGTCTCATTCTCAGTTTAATAGATGCTTTTGAACTGTGATGTTGGAGAAGACTCTTGAGAGGCCCTTGGACTACAAGGAGATCCAACCAGTCCACCCTAAAGGAGATCAGTCCTGGGTGTTCATTGGAAGGACTGATGCTAAAGCTGAAACTCCAA
Source organism: Budorcas taxicolor (assembly GCF_023091745.1). Classification (NCBI taxonomy): domain Eukaryota; kingdom Metazoa; phylum Chordata; class Mammalia; order Artiodactyla; family Bovidae; genus Budorcas; species Budorcas taxicolor. Next base: position 6,623,128 of record NC_068935.1, read on the forward strand.
TACTTTGGCCACCTCATGTGAAGAGTTGACTCATTGGAAAAGACCCTGATGCTGGGAGGGATTGGGGGCAGGAAGAGAAGGGGATGACAGAGGATGAGATGGCTGGATGGCATCACCAACTCAATGGACATGAGTTTGGGTAAACTCTGGGAGTTGTTGGTAGACAGGGAGGCCTGGTGTGCTGCGATTCATGGGGCCGTAGAGTCAGATACGACTGAGTGACTGAACTGAACTGAAGGACATGGTTAGATAACCAAAGAGGTTATCTAGCCCGCACCCCACTCCACTACTCTTGCCTGGAGAATCCCATGGACGGAGGAGTCCAGTAGGTTGCAGACCATGGGGTTGCTAAGAGTCGGACACGACTGAGCGACTTCACCTTCACTTTTCACTTTCATGCATTGGAGAAGGAAATGGCAACCCACTCCAGTGTTCTTGCCTGGAGAATCCCAGGGATGGAGGAGCCTGATGGGCTGCCATCTATGGGGTCGCAGAGTCGGACACGATTGAAGTGACTTAGCAGCAGCAGCAGCCATCTGGGCATCCATACTCCCAGAGACACAGACAAAGATAAAACCTATCAGGGCATAGACCACTTCCAGTTAGGTGGCACTGCTGATGGATTCATTCTCAGGAACTCTTGCATCGGCCCATTCAAGCCATGAGTCATTTAAGTTTTCACCGCATTTGAAAGGTAAATCTTCTAGCCTGAAAAAAGTTTTTCTGAATTCCAGAGGATACCCTGACTAGGAGTGTAAGTATGAATTATGGCACTATATTTCCAGGACAATCCTTGAGTAAAGGAGGGTGGAGGAGAAGAAAGTTTCATGTTTCTTTAACGTATGAAGTCTTGATTGGGTGTCTTGGGAGGAAGCAATCTACCTTGATGTAGGCTACTTCTCATCTTAGTCAGTTTGATTTTGAGTTCTCCAACTGCTGTACAGACTCAGATGTCAGGTGGAGACTTCTTCTGCTGTGAGATGTACATCTAAGGTTCAAGTCCCTGTAGTTTGGTTGCCATCTAGGTAGTGAGGAGTTTCTGTTGTAGTTCCTTTGAAGGGTACTCAAGGGAAATCTTTGTTCTTAGTGATTCCAAGTCAGAAGAGTGAGAGAAATTGGCAGTGTTAGTTTGGAGAACTGTTGCCAGTTATTTGAGGTAAATAGAAGAATTCACTATCCAGTTCAGTTTACAAGTATATAACAAAACTCCCAAAATAATTAACAGGACTAGAATGTAACATCTACGAAGATGTAAACATAAGACTTTTCTTTATGATTCTAACCAAAAATAATCAGAGTAAAACTAATTTGTTCACATTAAACTTGGCCTAATTATGTATATAAGTTCAGCAAAAATGACAGTTGAACATATAAACTCTTTTTAAGGCCAGTTTACTGAAAATTTTCATAAGAAATCTCCGATTGAACTCTTTAAGGCCTCTGTGGCCAAGGCAAGAATTCACTATTTGATTTTATCTGCAATATATAAAGTTTGGGTGAATTCCTTTCTTCTCAAGTTCCCCCTAAATATCTTGAGGTTCCTGGGCCTGCCAGACAGTGACTTTCCTTACCCTCCTGAAGGCTGCTGGGAACCCTATAAGTGAGGTACCAGGATGATTTTTCAATGTAGTTCCTTAAAGCTGTCTGGTCATATTAGATTCTATACACATTTATATACAACTCTCAGCTGTAAGATTTGGTAATTTAGCCAATATTTCCAAGGGTGTCTTATAACAAGGAGAAAAGATTTTTATTGAACTTAAGCAAAGAATTATTTATACTTTCATGAAAAAAAAATGCTTAAGGGTTTTCAAATTATGAAGGGATCAGGCAAAATAAAAAATTAGTGTTTCATCTTTGTTTACAAAAGTATACTTTACCAAATTGCTGTAAATCATCAAATGCTTAAGACAAAATGTTTCTTTACATCTAGAAAAACAAAGCCTTAAGGAATCAGTAATGTTTCAAACAACAACCAAAAAAAAAATTACAAAAATTATAGTCGTGACACAGGTCATTCATTCCCATGTAATTAATACTTATTCTGCTTGAATCTAGTTTAGTTTTATGACATCAGAGTTATCAGTTAAAGATATTATGAGCTCATTTGATAAAGAAATGCAGTTATTTCTATGATATATAACATTTTAAGATGATAACTGAAATTATGAGTGATAATACTAAACCAGGACATATTAAATTTCCAGAAATTTCACAGAACTTCTGGAACACTTATGTGTGTATACAAATAACAGATAAAGAAGTCTTGGTATTACTTCTTGTTTTACAATGCTTCTCATATAATTTAACATATCAAATAACCTAATTAGATTAACACATCTCTTTTTATAGAAGATATTTGGATCTAAATTTAATTTACACAAGTTGTAATAATTTAAGACTACCTCCTTAGATGACTACAACTTTTTATATTTTTGAAAAAAATACTTAAGCTTTTTAATTTGCCTAAATTTCAATATAACTTTTCCCCTTTTATTTTTCTCCTCAAAGTTGATATTTTAAAGAAATGAGCTACATAGAGTTCCTGAAGCCACATTTCTGTTTTTTCAAAGATTTGTAAGATAAGGACAGTTGCTTTCAACTTCCCTAGGAATTAGGTTGTATCTTAAATGACATCATAAATTGATCCACCCATAAATCCTTTCATAAGGGCTTTAGAAATTCCCTGCCACACCTCCCTTTATCATTTTATTTTAGCTTAGAGGTGAAGGCCTAATTTTTTTTTTTTAAATCTGGTTCCTCAGTTTGGTCAATTTCTGACCACACAGCTACTTTTTTGTTTCTAGCTGGGACAGACAGTAAGTATTTCATTTCTGGCAGTATTCAACAACCCCTTTGAGCCAAGAAGCAACCCCAAAGATGGTGCAAAAGATATTTTATTTTCCTCTCTTTATTGGATATTACAGACAGAGATTCAAGAGAGCTGCCTATGATATGACTTCTCACCCTTAGCCAGCTTTTGCCAGTTTTTCCAGGATCCCATCTGCAAGTTCTGAGTGGAGTTTAAAGTAGACATTGTAGCTCCATTATCTACCAGAATTTGGCGAGGCTTTGTATTAACTTTAATTTTATTTTCTCTTGACTGTTTAAAAGAATAACATAGCAGTTAACTAGAAAATTTCTGAGTCTCCTCAACTTTGGAAGGGGCTCTCCTTTGAGGGTAGATACGAGGGTATCTGCAAGGTCACTAACTTGGCATAATTTTGTTTATGGTCTTGTAGTTTCTTGAGAGTGGAAAGATATCCCAGACAGAAGATTACTAAAATTAGTACTCAAACAATGGAGGATAGATGGGAGTAGTAGCAGTTATGTCAGTCTTTTGTTTTAGGTGTCTCTTGTGTCCTTTATTTTTCATTAATTTATTTGCAATGCATCATCTTTCAGTGAAGCTGTTTTGGAATCTTGAAGACTTCAGAAGCTTTACATGCCAGTTAAATTAGGTATCCCATTCTAGTTGATTAGGGAACCCTTATTTTCAAGTATACTTTTTAAATGAATAATCTTACCTAATTGCAACATTCTGCATAATGACGATTGTAACTTTAGGTTGTTTTTAGTATGATTTTGTCATTTTTTCTGGTGACCTACAGCTTCGAGGACTACAGTTTTTAGATATAAAATAAGCAGGTTTGCCTAAATGTGGTGTGTACAATTCTTCAAAATTTAAAAATTCCATTATTTTAAACCTCTGGGTCTCTTAGAGCCAAACTAATATCTAAAAGGGATATACTGCTGGGTTGGAGATTGTTCAGTATTTTACAGTATGTTTCATTACATTGAAGGTTTCTTGAGGTTGGCAGATGACCTAGTGTCAATCTAACCCATTCTGTGACCAACTTATCCTAACATGGGAATCTAAGTTAGTTGGTGAGTGTTCTAATAGCTTGTAAGTGCTTGATTCAACCATCCAGAAGGCCTTCTGAGATCCCTATTAGAAATAGGCCTTATCTACACAAAAGAAGACAAACGTGCACCTTAATATATCAGCAGTATTCAAGAGATGTTAATGTGTCCTGACCAAGAGACGGCTCTCTGTCTGCTCCAGTAATATCTACCATGGAACCTTGTACTGGAGAAAGGATTGAAAGAGCACACTTCAACAAATGGGGACTATGAACTAGGCTAGGATTCCAAACAAATGGGAACTGTCGACTGGGATCTAGAATGCACATTAGATCAGGAGCTCACAGCAAAGACAATGGAGCTTGAAAGCAAGAGAAACTTACCCATGGCTCTCAGATATGGTGAAAACTACAGAGAATGCAAAAGGGCTCATGGGTGCCACAGCTATATTTTTCATTGTTCCTAAATCAATCAGAAGTTCACTTCAGATCCTACCACTGCTACTAAGTCTGTTAAAAAACAAAATTAAATACAATAATTCTTTAAAGATACCATTAGCTTTATTCAACAATTCATGAATCAAGCAGTATCTCATGTAGTAAATGGAAAGAAGCTCAGCAGAGGTAAACTGTCCGATTCTTTGTGATCCCATGGACTGTATAGTCCATGGAATTCTCTAGGCCAGAATACTGGAGTGGGTAGTCTTTCCTTTCTCCAGGGGATCTTCCAGAGCCAGGAATTGAACCGGGGTCTCCTGCATTGCAGGCGGATTCTTTACCAACTGAACTAACAGGGAAGCCAAGGGGATGGGGACAAAAGAGGAGCAAATTATTTCATCTTTTTTGTGGGATATGAAGGAGTTTATCAGGCAAATTACCTCACTATTGCTGACCAGGAAATTCCAGATTGAAGAGTTTGAGATTATATTTTTGGGAGAGGTTGAAATTGTAATTAAGTTAGGTGTTAAGTCTTGGTTTGCTGATGTGGGGCTTAGTGTAAATGATTCCACGTTGGGTCTAAACAGTACATAAAATTTTTAACTCACTGCTTCTATATCTTCTGATATTAGACCTTTAATCCTTGAAGATTTGAACACAGGCTGTGCTATATTAAAACAAACAAACAAAAAAACACACAAAAAAAACTATTTCCCTTTGAAAAATATTCCTATATTAGTATGTTCATTGTGCCTTCCTATTTCTTTTTTCAAAGATAATTCTTTTATGAAACCTCTTCATTATTTTCTCCAAATAGATTTCTGTTTAGTTAATCCTTAGACTTGCTTTACATGCCCATATATGTTTGAACCCCAGCAGTGGACACAGCTGGAGTTATTTTTCAGAAGACTCTTCAGAAAATAGACTTCAGTTGAGCCTGTCTCATCAGTTCATCAGAACATGACCATATCTGAAGCTCTAGCTGTTTCTGGCTATGTACCTATGATCTATAATATTACAATTTTTGCCAAGCTATATACAAAATACAGTAGAAAAAGTTCTATTAAAAAAAAAAAAACAGAAATGATAGAGGAACTAATTTTGCCTGCAGAGGAATGAGGAAAGCTGAAAAGCTAGGCAATAAGAAAGTTTTTACAGAAAAGAATTGACCTTGAAAGATATGTGTGATTTTACTAAATGAAGAAAGTGGATAGAAAAAGTTTTGTAGGTACAGGGTATCAGAACAAACCATGGAGGCATGAAAGCATGTGATATGTTCAAGAATGAAAAAATACACTTATTCTTAAACAACAAAATTGACCAATGTGATGAAAATAGTAATATTTTCACAATAGTTAGATTGTGAAGAGCTACTTATGTTGTGCTAAGATACTTAAATTTTACTTTTTAAAATTCTATTTAAATTTTATTTCCATATAGGTAATGGGAGCATTAAAGTTTAAACAAATTAAAAAATTTTTTTTATTGAGGGTTCTCAGTTGCAGAATTATATTACTGAGTATTTTAGAAAAAAAATAATGTGTAGATAACAGATAGGGAGATTAGAAGTATTGGGATATTTTAATGACATAAATGAAAAACTCAACTAAGAGAAAATCATAGAGAAAGGACAAATATAATCAAGATCCTTGGAGGTAGAGTTGACAAAATTTAGTGACTAATTGTAGTTAATGAAAGACAAGTAGGCATAAAATGTTGATTCTGAGTTTCTTATATTGATGACTATGTAGATGGTGGTACAATATGAAATAAGAAGACAGATCTCTAGGAAAAGACAGTGATTTAACTTTTGAATCAATAAAGTTTAAGTACCTATACTATAATCAGGTATTGGAAACATGAACCTGGAACTATGGAATGAGGCACAAACTATATATGTACAGATTCAGGAATTATCATCATGGATGTTAATTGAAGTCATGGGCATGATTTGATCACCTGCAGAGAAAGAAGATAATGAAGACTTGCTAATTCACTAAATAAACTGTTAACGAAGAGGTACAGTAGCACCAATGCAGAAAACTGTAAGAAAAGAGACACAGTCTATTGTTACCACCTTGTGTGGGGAAATAGATGTCAAACAAAAATTGCCTAATGAATTATAATTTTAATAAGTACCTGTGAAAAAACTGTATAGGGTCCTAAAAAAATAATCCTATAGCAGAGGAATCTGAAATATTTTGTGGGGTTGAAGGTAGTCAAAGAAAGATTCCTAAGGAAATAACTTTTGAGATTTGAAGGAAGAGTAGAGGTTAACCAAACAAAAGGAAGAGGGGATTAGAAGGAGAATTCCAGGGATAGGAAAGTACTTAGAGGGCAGAGAAATGGTAGAACTCTGTAGAAAAGAAAGAAGGCCAGTGTGCTTAAAGCACAGAGGAGGAGTTGTGTTCCTTTTCTATAGATATGGAAGGTTAGATGAACAGACAATCTCCTACTATTAAACATCTGGCAATGCTGGAAAGAGTATAACAAGTATTCTTTTATAAGCATATCAGAACTTGCAGTAAAGGAAATTACTATGGGCCTATAAACATGATACATAAAAAGTTATAAATATTATTCTCATACAAATATAAAGTGGATGTGTTTCAAAGATTTAATTCATTAACAGAGTTATAAGCAGGATGGTAAAGTTAGGTCAAAGGAAAACTAGAAGAATAGGGGTTTTAACAGTCAAGCATATTAGATACAGAATTGGTTAATGTCCCATATTGCAAAAAAAACTATACTCATTAATATTCTTATTATTGTTATTAATTTTTTACCTGATAGGCATGATTTGCACATCTGCTAGACAAAATCTAACTAGCTTGTTAGATTCATGTTAGCTTACATGAATCTTTTCAGATTCTGGGCCCTAGTCAAAAGTAAATATTATGTCAAACTAAATACCTTCTCCTAAAATATTAAATAGTTCATTCTTGACCCCTTTATCCAACACTCCAATATTACACTGAATGAGACAATAGCTATACTATCACTTAATTTTTAAGTTTTTGATATTTCTTTTGCTTAACAGGCTCTAAATAGGAACTTCAAAATCAGAGTGTTAAATCTACAGTATCTACAACGCATATGATAATGTTAGCATAGCAGACGTTAATAAATGTTTATTGGTGAAGTATATCAATCTGAATGAATACACACTTTAGTGGATTTGAGAGTATTTGCTGTTCTTCATAAATGGGAATTGGAGTGTAATGGTCATATAGAAGCAAGAAAGCCGAGGGCCTGTAAGAAGTGAGAATTTGAGACTTAAACTCTCTTAAAAGAAAACAAGATCCTGTGTAATCCACATCCTAAGCATAAGGAGGAACCAGGGAAAAATAAACTCCTTGACAACAGAAGTCTGCCTATGTTATCTAGGGTATTTTTTTTTTCTCCTTGAAAATTAGTTACCACAGATTTTTTTTCATATGAATTTTCCACTACCTATATATTCTAGGAACACCAAAGCTAATAAATTAATATAAGAAATAAGCCCACTCTGTGACATTTCTAAGGAAGTTATCAGAAGCAAACTGAAGTATTAAATGTCTCCAGAAGAATATACACTCATTTCAGGATTGCCACAAAGTATTGTAACAATAAAAACCCTACCAAACACAAATTCAGAATCCAAAAGCACAAAGCATATCAATATACAATCATGAGCAAAAGCTAACAGGAATTAAGAAGTGGCAGATCCAGAGAAAATAATCCCGAACACAACTTTAAGAGAGAGATCAACAGGAGAGGTTAAGAATAGATTAAGATTGCCCAAAGCATGTTTAATAGAAATCCCAGAAGGAAAGAATAATGAACACGGGAAGAGGCAATATTTAAAGCAATAGCAGCTAAGAATTTTCTCAAAGAGATGGAAGATGTAAATCTTCATATTTAAGAAACCTGGTAAAAGCAAAGCAAAGAATGGCCTGAGATGAAGCTAGAGAGTGAGACAAAATCCAGATCATGGATGGCTTTTCTATATATCTTAAAGATTTTGTTCTTTATTCTAAGAGCAATGAGAAATTATGGAAGAGTCTTAAATAGGGAAGCAACATGATCAGATTTTATTTGAAAAAATAACAATTTGACAACAACTTAAGTAAGGAATGGATTAGAAGAGGGCAAGACTAGATTTAAGGAGACCAGTTAGAACAAGTGAGAGATGATGATGATGGATAAACTAGGATGAAAATAGCAAAATAGAGAAAAATGCCATCTAGGAAGTATAATTGGCAAGATTTGATGATGAATAACATGGAAAAGTGAAAAAGAGAGAGAAAACAAGATTAACTTCCAATTTTCTGGTTTAAAAACTATATAAAAGTGATAACATTTTCAGGGGAGGGAAACTAAAGAATCTTGAATGAAGATCAGGTTTATGGAAGTGGTATGAAATACATGAGTTTAGTTTTCAACATGAGGAATGTGAGGAGCCTTTGAGACCCTTGGGGTCACTATCATGAAAAGAGTCACTTGAAAAATAGAAGGCAGTGAAGATGAAAAAAAAAGAAAAAGAAAAATCATAAAAGATGAAGGAAAACCAGTAGAACATGATGATGTGAAACCCAGGAGAAGAATGATATGTGAAAGTTTCAAATACTTCATGAAGACAAAGAAGATAATGTATGAAAAACTACATTGAATTTAGCAAGTATCAAGCCATTGATGATCTTTATAAAGACTATTTGCTCCTATTTACAATAAAAGCTCATCAGAATAAATAAAAGAAGAAGAGTTGCTTTAGAGTGAAATACTATGATGGTGATGTCATTTAATTAAATGTCACAAATCTTAATTCATGCTATGAACAATATAGCTATATTGCCATGTTTTAAACATTAATACAAATAGAAAAATATGCTTGGATATCTCTCATGGTTCCTGGAGTGGCTAATTGGTTGGAAATCAAGCTGTTTGGTGGATTATTACTGGACTGCATACACAGGGGTTAAAAGTTACCACAAGACATCTAAATAAGGTAAGCAGAGGAAAAAAAATCACCTTTCAAAGCTTCTTACAATAAGATACAGGTTAAAGGAAAGTTTCTTCACTCTGAAAAGATAGAAATCTATAGCAACTATATGGACCAACATCACAATTGCCTAGCATTCACTCATTAATTTATTCAACAAATGCTTACGGAGCATTTACTGAGTGAGGCATGGGGACACAGAGTAGAATGTGCTTAGGTGGATACAGGAAAAAGTTGGGAACAGGTTGGGGTCACAGATGTTACATTCCATATTTGGTTATTAAAAAAATAACAAACAAAACAGCTGACAGCTTAGTAGTTTGTGTTTTAGAATCTGTCAAATATGTCTATGTTAAAACGCTCTCACTCAGGCAGTGTCATCAAAAGGTCCTAGCATCAAAATGACTATGTTAAAATGGTCACATCAAAATGGCTGCATTATATTCTTTTGTTATGTTATATACTCTAATGGGGGATAAATTCAACTAAGTAAGATGTCATTTGATTAAGTCGGGCCTTAAAAGCCAGGTAGAGGAGTTTAGATTTACTAATTTAGACAAGAAACTGTTGCAGATTCTGAAGACAGGAATGACATGATATACATTGTCCTGAAGAAAGACTCATCCAGGTAAATTCTAATAGTGATGATAGATGCATTAGGCTGTCATAGCTGGATGACACTAGCTATTAGAACATCTAACTAACTCCCTTGCTCAGATTTCAGGCTCTCCAAGCAATCTTGGGCTTACAATTTGACTTCTCTTATAAAACTGCCTACAGAAATAGAATGTATTGCTCAGTACACAAACAGCTAGATGGCTTGTAGTTATGTTTTATTATAAATTAAATCTATGATATATATATATATATATATATATATATATACACACACATATATATTCTTCATATATATGTGTATATGAAATATTAGCCTGGCAACAATAGTTAGATTGCAACCTTATCTTCAAATCACAAGGAAGTGAAAAAGGCATTTTCATTATGAATATTAAAATAACTGAAACTGCAGAGTTTCCTAAAGGAATCAAGCGAATTAGACTTTGAAATATGAGCTTGACAAGCACATGCCAGCCACCAATATAACAGTTACACTTCCCCATGCAGGTTCAAAGATTTCCACCTCAGTGTCCTTTGCTCACATTCTGCTGAAATGGTTCTTCTACTCCTCCCCAGTCCTCCCACCAGCCAGTCAATTTCTGACTATTTTCATCTGACCCTTTTTGAAAAGCCAGCTTAGTTACCACCTCCAACAGTAAGACTTTCCTTTCACCTGAGTCAGAATAGCCCTCTCCTTGCTCACATATTTAGAACACTTAGCACCTTTGTCTCATGTTACAATTTGTGGGGATACACATATCTGTTTCAAGGAAATATTAACTTCTTAAGAGTAGAAATGATCATTTACCCAGAGTAGTTGTACTTAACTCAACTTTTATTGAGAATTATCTCAATAAAGCAATGGTAGTTTTATCCTCAAGACAGCACTGCCCAATAGAATTTTCTGTGATAATGGAAATACCCTATATCTGGGCTGTCCAATATACAACATCCACTAGCTACCTGTAACCATTGAATACTTGAAATTGGGCTAGTGTGACTGAGGGACTGAAATGTTAATTTCATTTAACTTTAGTCTAAATTTAAAAGAGCTACATGACTATGATATTGGATAACATAGACTATGACTACTCTGATTTAGTAGGTGTGTGACTCAGTCAATTCTGTTGAGTATCAAGTGATCCCTATGGTCAAGAAGAGTCTAAACCATCAGTTGATTGGCATGTTTTTCTTCCCTCACCTCACTGGTTTTACACTGTACAGAGAGACCTTTCATCTACCCCGTATGCTGGACAAAATTTAAAAAATACCAACAAAAAAAGAAATCTTAGACTCTGGTTCCAAGGAGATTGGCATTTCATGAAGGAGAGTATAATCTAAATGTACTGGAACAATTTAGACTTAAAAAAATATCTTACTCTATCATGCTAGAAAATAAATTGTAATTAAAACTGTAGCACTGGCTAGAACCCCAACAGGTTGAGGGTTTACTCTATAGAGTAGATTTCGTTGCTCCAGTGTCTATCACAGGGAGTCACAGGGAGAGTGTTCTGAGAGTCTTGGAAGTATACTGCTTACCACAGAGGAGCCCAAATGAAAAAGCAGGATTGGCTCAGCATACACCAATCTCCAAAATCAAAGAAGCAATTCAAAAGCCACAATATAGTGAGCAAAATCCACTGGTTCCTTTGAATGTGGACGATTGCTCAACTTCCAGCAAGCACTTGGGTGGTGATTTACTGAGAACCCCTGTTGCCAAGGACATTCCAAACTCAGATCGCATTTGCCTTCGTACCCTTTCTCTTTAGATCTTGTTTATAACCAAAGGGATTTCCAGTGGTCAAGAAGAGCTCTCTTTAGAGCAGGTTGATTATCAATATTTAGTTAAAAGATATGGTGCATTTTGCAGGTACCAGTCTCAAAGGTATTTCATGTGGTGATTATTATCAGAAAGATTTTTTTTTAGACCAGTATGAAAGGGTTTTTGGCCTATAAAGCTTTTCACAGATGCTCTTAATACACAGAATATCTCCTTTCTGCCTACCTCCTATATCCTGATTTGTGTTTATACATTGATATATACCTAAGCTCTTAATGGAGTTTGGGATGCAAACTCAGAGAGGGGCACTGAATTCACACAAAGGAGTTGATGAAAAATTAAGGTGGGTGAAGGACTCTAATAGATGTGATCTCTATAAACTGTCCAACCCAGTAGACTTGTTTTGAGGAGGCCTATTAGCTGAATCATTGATAAAACAAGAGAGTTCCAGAAAAGCATCTATTTCTACTTTATTGACTATGCCAAAGCCTTTGACTGTGTGGATCACAATAAACGGTGGAAAATTCTGAAAGAGATGGGAATACCAGACCACCTGACCTGCCTCTTGAGAAACCTATATGCAGGTCAGGAAACAACAGTTAGAACTGGACAGGGAACAACAGACTGGCTCCAAATAGGAAAAGGAGTACGTCAAGGCTGTATATTGTCACCCTGCTTATTTAACTTCTATGCAGAGTACATCATGAGAAACGCTGGACTGGAAGAAGCACAAGCTGGAAACAAGATTGCCAGGAGAGATATCAATAACCTCAGATATGCAGATGACACCACCCTTATGGCAGAAACTGAAGAGAAACTAAAAAGCCTCTTGATGAAAGTGAAAGAGGAGAGCGAAAAAGTTGGCTTAAAGCTCAACATTCAGAAAATGAAGATCATGGCATCTGGTCCCATCGCTTCATGGGAAATAGATGGGGAAACAGTGGAAACAGTGTCAGACTTTATTTTTTTGGGCTCCAAAATCACTGCAGATGGTGATTGCAGCCATGAAATTAAAAGACGCTTACTCCTTGGAAGAAAAGTTATGACCAACCTAGATAGCATATTCCAAAGCAGAGACATTACTTTGCCACCAAAGGCCCATCTAGTCAAGGCTATGGTTTTTCCAGTGGTCATGTATGGATGTGAGAGTTGGACTGTGAAGAAAGCTGAGTGCCGAAGAATTGATGCTTTTGAACTGTGGTGTTGGAGAAGACTCTTGAGAGTCCCTTGGACTGCAAGGAGATCCAACCAGGCAGTTCTGAAGGAGATCAGCCCTTGGATTTCTTTGGAGGGAATGATGCTGAAGCTGAAACTCCACTACTTTGGCCACCTCATGTGAAGAGTTGACTCATTGGAAAAGACTCTGATGATGGAAGGGATTGGGGTCAGGAGAAGGGGATGACAGAGGATGAGATGGCTGGATGGCATCATCGACTCGATGGATGTGAGTTTGAGTGAACTCCGGGAGTTGGTGATGGACAGGGAGGCCTGGCGTGCTGCGATTCATGGGATCAGAAAGAGTCAGACACGAATGAGTGACTGAACTGAACTGAACTGATTAGAAGTCAAGAGCATGGGCTTTATAGTCAGGCCAGGACTTAAATATCAGTTCTGCCTTCACTAGCTTTGTGACTCTGAGTGAGCAACGTAACGACTTTAAGACTGTAAAGTGAGAATCAAAATCGACTTTAACTGACAGAGTAGTGATGAGAACTAGAAAGCAATCCCCATAAGGCACGTAAACCTTCATTATTTGGGTTAACATCATCACTAGACTATAGTCTCCACAAAAGCCAAAGACTGCAATGTCTTCTTGACCACTGTATCTCTGACATCTGATACAGTGTTAGACACATAGTATATTGAATAATTAAAAGTTTAGAGAGAGGACTAGAAGACAAACTTGTTTAAAAGAGCCTAGGTAAGATTCTTGCTGTGGCAGAAATTTGAGAATGAGAAGATGCTCTCAGCACCTGAAGTTTTGTGTGGCTCATTGCAAATATTGGGAGGATCTGGAAGCCGCTGTCTCGGCACATACATAGGACTTTCATGATAGGCAGTTGCTGTGGAGGAGCTATATCAAGTGTACTAATGGGCATAGGATGTTGACAGTGGATCACAGAGAATGGGAGGGATTAGAGCTGATAGATTTATTTATGGAACCTCCTACAATCACTGGGGAAGTGTTTGAGAAGGGCGGAACTGGGTGATTGAACACACATGCAATCACATGTGTGCACGCACACATGCACATGTGCACACACACATGCACACACACACACACAGACTGAGAGCAAGCAGGACTCTGTGGAGCTCCTGGGCATAAAAGCCTTTCTCTGTCACCCATTTCTTGATTACAAAAAATAGTTTTTATTCAGCCTCCACGACCTTCCCTGAGTTCCAAGGAGAAGGTTCAGACAGTTGCTAATTAAGGAAAGGAGGCAAGGGAGGAGCACACAAAAGAAACAAAAGTGCAGCCTTGGGGCAGGGTCTTGGTTCTCCCTCAAGTGATAAACATAGTATTTTTGAGTTGTTTTGCAGATACTGAAACCCCTACCAGTTGGGAGAAGTTAACAGTATGGCAACCATAAGCACATAGACTGTAGACTGGTTGGTGATGCTGACTCCCATTTACCTCACCACCAACCAATCAGAAGAATATCCATGAGCTGTTTTGAACCATTACTATAAAATTCTTCACTGTCCCTTCTAGGTCAGGGCCCACAGTTTTGGCCTATTGTGTCCCCCTTTGCCTGGCAAAGCAATAAAGCTATTCTTTTCTACTTTACACAAAAATCTGCCTTTGAGATTTAATTTGATATCAGGGTACAGAGGCCAGATTCAACTTCAGTATTTCAGCAAACTGGTTGGAGATTTCATTATTTTGCTCTTAAGGTAAACTTAACCTTATTTTGTAGCCACAGAATGGTAAAGATCTAGGATAAGCAGGAACTGTACTGTCAACTTGGTTTACCATAACAAAGTTATTTTCCAATATTAAGTAAAATGTTTTAAAATTAAACTTTTAGTATTGTAAATCACTGGGAATCCCTTGACATGAATATTGGTATCACCAACCACCTTATCCTTTAAAACTCTCCATTATGAGTGCTTAAATTATTTCTGCTTTTAGACCTTTCTTTCTCTTTTTTTTTCTTTTATCTTCTACATTGTTATTTTTTTTCTTAATGTCTCCTTCTCATCTTTTTGGCTTTCTTTTGCCTCATGACTTCTGTCATAGCATGTAGTAAAGCTCTTAGACACTTCTTAGTTTGTCTACCCAACCTTGTTATACTTAAGACTAAAGAAGTTGCTGATCCTGTGTTAGACACTTGTATGGTAAATGTTTCAAAGAGAATTTGGTACTTATTCCATTTCATTAGGAGAAAGCAATTAGCACCTACTTAAATGTGCTAAATGAAGCATCACTGACTCAATGGACATGAGTTTGATCAACTGCTGGGAGATAGTGAAAGACAGGGAAGCCTGGTGTGCTGTAGTACATGGGCTTGTAAAGAGCTGGACATGATTTAGTGACTGAACAACAATAGTAAATTAATCTATATGGCCTGAGAGGAATAATAAATATTCACATAGTTTTCTACTGATGTGGAGTTTACTTTTGTAGTTTATACATCCATGTACATATATTTTAAAGAAGGAAGAACAAAGAGAAACAAAAATAGGGGTTAAAATTGATTTGACGATCTAGGGAAAGCCAAGACTAAAAGAGAAGAGGCCTATATGTTATAGTTTGAAATTGAAGAGCATATTACTCTAGGGCTTCGATAATATTGTATGTACCTTTAGTTCTCTGATACATATCTCTCCCTTAGGCTTCAGAATCACATCTTTTGCTCTAATTGAATGTCTCCAGGTCATCACAAATTCACCCTGTTCAGAATGAGTGTATCACCTCCTGCACCAATCTTCTTTCTCTCTCTCTTCAGTGAAAGCCCCATCAACCATACAAGTGGCCTCCCTTAGGCCTGAAAGATTTTCATTATGCAAATCTGATCTTATCACTTTCTTTTTTAAAACTTTCAGTGCTTTGCCATTGTCTTGGGATAGCAAGGCTCAGTGATCTGTCCCCTGCCTGCCACTCTCCCCACTGTCAGAAAACAAATTGGAACACAGTAAGGAGAAATTTTATTCAAAAGCACTATTGCGAGAGACAAAGGAGCTATTGCAATAGAGGGAACTACTACATAAGATCTGCAAATCTCAAGTATTAAGCAAAAACCTTTTCTTTTATATAGGAAAAAAGCGGCTAGAAAGAACCGAGTGTGGTGAAGTTAGCTGAAAGAGTGGTCCTATGGGATAGTAAGTAGATCACAGAATATTTTATCCTGAGGTCAGCCGGTTCTCAGAAGGCTGAGAAGGCTGTGTTTCAGCTCAGGCTGCAGATGAGTCAAGTTCAGGGACTTGGGGGAAGAAGAGAATCTTAACCAAAATTTGGTTAATAAGCATATTGTTCCCATACATCAGTGGGGACAAAACAGTTCAACAAATTAATTATGAGGCAAGGCATAAGAATTTGGAAGGTCTATGTCTCTCCTCATAATATTTAAATGAGAGTCAGTGAGTCTTATCTAAGTCACATGGCAAAAGGTCGTTTTTTGTAGTAAACCATTTGCTGGAACAGGAAGGATGGGGTAACTTCTTAACCTTCCCTGTTTTCCAGGAGCACAGGGCTCAGATGAAATTCTCTGTTGTCATGACATTACTCAGTTCTCTCTTTTTGTACTCCTTTTGTTACAAGAAGGATCAACCTGAAATTACTTATGCATGCATGCTAAGTCGTTTCAGTTTGAGACCCTATGGACTGTAGCTCTCCAGGCTTCTTTGTCCTTGGGGATGCCTCAGGCAAGAATACTGGAGTGGGTTGCCGTGCCATCATCCAGGGGATCTTCTCAACCTTTGGAACCAGTCTCATGTCTCTTGCATTGGCAGGCGGATTCTCTACCAACCACTAGCACCACCTGGGAAGCCTGTGAAATTTCTCACACAGGCATTGATTTGTATCCTCACAGGCTAATAGTTTCTACCCAAGCACCACTTATCTGACTTATTCTAACCCATCACTCAGCAAGGAACTTATGTTTAACTAGACTGTGTGGTTCTTTCTAACCCATGAAAAAAGATTGGTGTCCTGAAGTGTCTTGCCACTGATAGTAGTGAATGTTATCTGAGCCCTGTGCTTCTGGAAAACAGCAACAATTAAGAAATCCCCTCACCCTTTTGTGAATTGGTTTATTGCAAAGGGCTATCCTTCCTATATGATTTACATAAGACTCACAGATCTCTTTGTCATTTATGTAGCCCAAAACGGAGGCTCTTGAAGTTCCATTTTTTTTTCATTCTCATAAATGATTAGCTGAACTGCTTGTCCCCACTAATAAACTGAAACAAAATGACCATTCATCTAATTTGGCCAAACTTTAGTTAAGCTTCTCTCCTTCACAGGCTTCTCAACTTTGACTCACTCTAAGCCCAAGCTGGCAAACAATCCCCTCTTAGTGACCCCTCATGAGACTAGGCTGACTTCAGGATAAAATGGTCTCTGATTACTAAAGAAAAACAAAGTCAGACAGTAGTTAAAGTCAGTGAAGACAGATTTTATTTAATAGTCCCACCACAGTAGTCCCTTGGACTGCAAGGAGGTCCAATCAGTCCATCCTAAAGGAAATCAGTCCTGGGTGTTCACTGGAAGGACTGATGTTGAAGCTGAAACTCCAATATTTTGGCCACCTGATGTGAAGGACTGACTCATTTGAAAAGACCTTGATGTTGGGAAAGATTGAGGGCAGGAGGAGAAGGGGACGACAGAGGATGAGATGGTTGGATGGCATCACAGACTCAATGGACATGAGTTTGGATAAACTCCGGGAGTTGGTGATGTACAGGGAGGCCTGGTGTGCTGCGGCTCATGGGGTTGCAAAGAGCCGGACATGACTGAGCAACTGAACTGAAATGAACATAGTAGGGGTGAGACTCCAGTGTAACCTGAGCTCAGTTCTGATCTGTGCAGAAGTGGCTGATCATTTCAAAGACGCTTTAACCTCTGAGCCACCAGGGAAGCACCAATGAGGAATTAGGAAAGGGAAATGTGTGGGGTGCTTGAGCAGAGTCAGGGAAATGAAAAACTGTAAGAAGCAGGTAAGGACATTGATCATTTTAATATGATTAGGCCACCTGTGCCTGCTAAGTGGTACTTATCAAAGTTAGACTCCCACCCTCCCACAAAGACAGGAGACAGGGGCTCTAGGCTTCCTGATAATTACTTTCAAAGGAGTGGCTCTCAGGTCCTTGAGAAAAACACTCTTAGTTTTAAGGAAATACATATACAACTCAAAGGGAGAGAAGGAGGATTTATAAAAATAAGTTTTTAAAGTAAATGCTTCTAAGGGAAAGTGTGGGTGGGGCTGTAGTCAGGTTTTGGCTGGAACAAATAGTACATATTTTTCACACCACTGAGCTTTTCTCAGACTGGAACTTAAGGGGGTTGGGGTCATGATCCTAGGGGTGCTGTCTTGAGCTGTTAGAAATAATGCTAGTGTTTGCTACAGTCTCTTAGTGTGAGGGGCACCTGAAATCCTTTGTGCAGAGAGTCTGCAGCTCTCATAGCCCAAGGCTGAAGCCTACTTGAGAAGAGAGCTCAGAAGAGCCTGACTAAGGTTTGATTAAGGAGAGTCTCTGTCATGATCTACCACCTGATCATACCACTTCCACCAATTCTTCCTGCTCCTCCACACTCACTTTTTTCTAGCTTTGTTCTCCTCTCCCTAAAGAAAAGCCCTTTTCTGCTTGACCTTTGAGACATTTGCAGCATTCAGATAGGACTCCTTATTGTAATTGCCCTCCTCCCCCTATTGCAATAGTACTTGTTATCCCTCCTCCAATAATCCTTTTGAACAAGGTCTCTCCTTCCCCAAGTCCACATTGGCTTTTCATTTGATACCATAGAACTCTGTTACATTGTCTTGTGATAAGTTGTTTCATAAGAACAAGTACTGTATCTGTTATTCAACAGGCAGCATCAAATAGGAGTTCAATTAATATTTATTAACAGAACAGTACATGAGTAGATACTGTATTAAGAATGTATGTATAATTACAAGTACTTTGAAAAGAGTTGTAGGATTCAATGCCATATAATGGCTCTGTTATCAACTAAAAGTTTTCAAGAGAGCAGGAAATAAGTAATGGTTCTAGTAATTTCCTTTGACAAAGTTTCACTTTTTATGTAACTAAAGATGACTGAACACTGACAATATTACCTATCCCCCTTTCTTATATGAAGATAAAATGTTATTGTAGATTATAGGAGAGGAAAAACCTTCCCTCTACCCTCTTAGGATAAATGGTTCGGGCCTGCCAATTAAACTGATGAAAGACAAATTAACAGAATAAAAGGTATACAATTTGTATTGATGTTAATATTTTTATGTGTCTAGGGGTTTCACAGAAAAGAATTAAAAGCCCAAAGATATGGTTACACTCAAGAGTTTATATACCATTTTAACAAAGGGCAATAAATTCTGCATGAGTGACTAGACAAGGAAAGGGAGATTTGAGCTTCTAGTGGTGATAAACTGTGGGAAAATGACTAGGGAATCATGGCGCAACTGACAGAGATAACGGTTATTTTAGTAAGCAATGCTTAAAAACATTTATCTTGGCATCAGTCCCCATTTTTGGTGATGAATTGCTCTCCTCTTTGTGATACAGTGGGACTGGGTTTCTTGTGGGGAATTTATACCCTTCTTTTCATCAGATAAGGAAGGGAAGAGGGCTCTTACTGCAACTGCTGTTTTTCAAAATAATCCATTTCCCAAAGTGGCACATTTTCGGGTGGCATATTTTTGATTCCCTTCAAAATCCTTGGTCATTTTCAAAAGACAGAATTTGAATATTTATGTTTTGAGATCTAGTTTGTTGTTTATTCTTTTAATCAGTGAGAAGGTGTGTTTTCCAATTGTTTGTGGATTTAAAAAGTAGGGCAGAAAATACAATTTATTGCTTTACCCTATTGTTTCCCAGTACAATAGATTTACACTTAACTGTATGTTTTGGTAAACCATTCAAATTAATCCCAAAGATTATATTTGAGATAAAGAGGTATTTGCTGAGTATTTAACAGCCCCCTAAACTCAGTGATAGGAGAAGGAAATGGCAACCCACTCAAGTGTTCTTGCCTGGAGAATCCCAGGGACAGAGAAGCCAGGTGGACTGCCATCTATGGGGTCACACAGAGTCGGACACAACTGAAGTGACTTAGCAGCAGCAAGCTCATTGATCTTATTGATATCATGGCTCAGTTTTCAGAATAAGCTTGGTAATTAACAATGTAGATGACTTGCTGCAGGCAAGATCTTTGTATGCTGATATGCTGACTTTCAGCTTCCTTTTTAAGAAGATGAATCACATTTGCATACTTTTTTCATTGTTAAGACCTTTATTGCTGTATATAAACTTTTAAAATATCTTGAGCATAGCAGCAACTTTGCTCAATTGTTCCTAGTCTCGTTCATTCACACTTTAATTGTTAAATGAAAGTAGTGTTGCTGAACAGAAAAGGAATGTCTCAATTTGGAAAAAAAAAAAAAGAAAGACATTTCTATTTTGAATGTAGTCAATCTGAAATAATGTAAAAGATTTACAAGCAAATGAATGACACTACTTTGTGATTTAAAGAGTATAAAATATAGGAACTCGAACTATTCAATATGATGGTCAAGTTCAAGAAGCATAGCATTCTGTGTTTTTAACTGGATTCCTAGTGAACGAGGCAAATTTAAATGTAACCCAGTTAAAGGGCAGGAGGAGAGGAGATTCATGGAAAGCCAAACACAACTGGGACTGTTTACCTAACTTCTCAGCTGCTGTTTATTTCCATGTGAACAAGGTGATATAGATTACTGATTATATTCCATATGCATGAACAAAGCCAACAGATTCATGACACAGGAATAGTTTGGGCTGCTGTAACCAGGACTGGATGAAACACAAGTTGAAATCAAGATTGCCAGGAGAAATATCCATAACCTTAGATATGCAGATGACACCACACTTCTGGCAGAAAGTCAAGAACTAGAGTCTTTTGATGAAAGTGAAAGAGGAGAGTGAAAAAGTTGGCTTAAAACTTAACATTCATTACCATCTTTCTAAGAGGGATGGTACGTGGAATGAGGAGGGAGGGGGGTTCAGGATGGGGAACACGTGTATACCTGTGGTGGATTCATGTTGATGTATGGCAAAACCAATATAATATTGTAAAGTAATTAACCTCCAATTAAAATAAATGAATTTATATTTTAAAAAATAGAAAAAAACCCACAACATTCAGAAAACTAAGATCTTGGCATCTGGTCCTATCAATTTATGGCAAATAGATGGGGAACCAATGGAAACAGTGATGACAGACTTTATTTTTTTGAGTTCCAAAATCACTGCAGATGGTGACTGCAGCCATGAAATTAAAAGACGCTTACTCCTTGGAAGGAAAGTTATGACCAACCTAGACAGCATATTCAAAAGCAGAGATGTTACTTTGCCAACAAAGGTCAGTCTAGTCAAAGCTTTGGTTTTTCCAGTAGTCATGTACAGATGTGAGTGTTGGACTATAAAGAAAGCTGAGCATCAAAGAATTGTTGCTTTTGAACTGTGGTGTTGGAGAAGACTCTTAAGAGTCCCTTGGACAGCAAGGAGATTCAACCAGTCCATCCTAGAGGAAATCAGTCCTGAATATTCATTGGAAGGACTGATACTGAAGCTGAAACTCCAATACTTTGGTCACCTAATGTGAAGAACTGTCTCATTTGAAAAGATCCTGATGCTGGGAAAGATTGAAGGCAGGAGGAGAAGGGGATGACAGAGGATGAGATGGTTGGATGGCATCACTGACTCAATGGACATGAGTTTGAGTAAGCTCCGGGTGATGGACAGGGAAGCCTAGTGTACTGCAGTCCATGGGGTCACAAAGAGTCGGACACAACTGAGGGACTGAACTGAACAACTGTAACCAGGAAGGGTTAATTTTGAATTTACACTGAATCTGCTTCTGTGACTTTAACCCTTGTCTTGCTGCGTTTGTTATTATAGGCATACATAATGCCCTGCCTCAGGAAGATAACTTGACCCTGCCCACCTGTGAAGAACTGACATTCTTGAATCCTTTGTGTGGCATGTGGCACAGCACTTGGCCCCTCAACTGCTGCTTACCCACAAGGCCCAGAAATTCACATTTGGGGAGGCCAGAATCATAGATAGATGTGACATTTTTGTTTGTTGACATGACAGGAGATGTTCCATTTCACATCACCCATGAAATGACTATAAGGAAGTGAAACTAACACATCCCCCTACCTGAGGCTTGCTATTCTAAGAGATATTGGCAGCAATTAAATGGTCTTTTTACTTTGTTTCCTCACCTCTCCCCATCTCTAATCCATAAAATAATCTAACATCCAGGCCCCAAGAAGATGGTTATTTTGAAGCATCAACCTGCCATCTTCTCAGTCAGTCAGCTCCCCAATAAAGTCCCCTCCTTATCCAAACACATTGTCTTGGATTTATTGACTTACATTGTGGTTAGCAGAGCTTGAACTGAGCTTGGACTCAATAGCACTACATTCAACTGTTTTGGCAGAAAAATGAAAATGATAGTAGCATTTGATTGATAGTTTTAGACAGTTTTCTCATTAATATTAAAATATGCCATTTAACATATTTTATTAATACCTCACAATAATCTCGTGTAATTTTCACACATAGCCAAGCATGGCCCAAGTAACTACAGTTTCTTAGGACAGATTGTGGGATGCCTAGATCTTCAGATAACTGAGTCAGCTTCAGGTTCTGCCAGACTTCCAAGCAGAGCTGTAGCTACAAAATAGGGTGGCAAAGAGTTGGACATGACTGAGCAACTGAGCACACATGCACGTTCCCAGAGAAAGACTCAGTAACCCAGAGAAAGAGCAAGATAATGGGAGAGGGATTCAAACATAAGGAGAGGGAGAGGGTGGGATGATTTGGGAGAATGGCATTGTAACATGTATACTATCATGTAAGAATCGAATCGCCAGTCTATGTCCGACGCAGGATACAGCATGCTTGGGGCTGGTGCACGGTGATGACCCAGAGAGACGTTATGGGGAGGGAGGTGGGAGGGGGGTTCATGTTTGGGAACGCATGTACACCCATGGTGGATTCATGTCAATGTATGGCAAAACCAATACAGTATTGTAAAGTAAAATAAAGTAAAAATAAAAATTAAAAAAAAAATTAAAAAAAAAGATTGGATATATCAACAGATGATCAAAAGACTTTGATGTGAATTATACTGGAAGATCAAAGAAACTAGGAGGTGGGCAGCATTCCAGGAAATCTGCCAGAATGTGCAAGGATTTTACCTACCAAACTAAGATTCAGAGGAAGCAGGCAAATCCCAAGGACAACATTATTGGTAAGGAAAAGAGTTCCGGAGTCCTACAGTGATCTAAGTATTCAGCATATTAACAAAACAGGAACTCAAAATGTAAGCAGCTCCTTTGCTCCCTTTCTGTTTGTTCATTCCTATTTTCCTTAGACCTTAATCATAAAAATAAGATCATTAGGAAACATTTAACTTAGCCCTTGATTTCTGCTTTTTTAAATACACACAACACCTTACCTAACTTGTTGATTCCTTTCATGGATTAGAAGGAATAAGACAAGTTAAGTAGTTAAAGGATGATTCACTCTCTACCTCTAGTTTCCCCTTAGTAAATTTGCAGGTAGACCATGTGTGTAAGAGAACAGCCAGTTGCAGGCAGACCATGCAAGCAAGACTGCATCTCAAGGAAGATTGGAAGAAGTCAGCAGCCCTGAACACCATGAAAAAAGTGTTGAAGTATCTGATCTCCTGCCTTAATGATTAACTGAGATTATTTCCCCTTTTTCCCCTTTAAAAATTGTCATGGATGAGCAGAATCTTTGGAGTTGGCCTCTCTCGGACCACCTTCTCCCCAGTTTGCCAGCTTTTTAGAATAATATATCCTTCTTCACTATAGAACCTTGCAGCTTGATTGAGTGGCTAGGCAGAACTAGTTTTCTGTTACAAAAGAAACAATAGAAGGCTGTTTTCTGAGCAGAGGCATCAGGTTTAGGCTGCACTAGTGGAAAGATCACTCACAGCTAAGTGATGGGCTAGAAAATCTTTATTTCCTATCTATTAAAGACAGGATTTGTCCTCTACTGTAGGCTCTAAGGGGCAATCAGTACAGTTGTGGGGAAATTAAGGCTAAAAAAAGTGGGACAAGTCCAAGTCTGACATTCTGAACCAGTGAACAAAATCTTATCAAGAATTCAAAGTAAAATCAAGTAAAGATGGCTTTAATTTGTTGGATTTCATTATCGGGTATATCATGAAAAAGATGTAAATGCAGTGAACATATATAGAGTATAGCCCCTTTACTTGTACACTCAATTTCATTCCTCCTTATCCACTCGACTATGCAGGTACCCCTTTCCTTACTTGTTTCATCTATTTTTTCATTGTTGCAATATCACTCCCAATAGTATGTGCGTATGTGGCAGTATTTCCCACCTTGACACAATTTCTCTTGATGCTATATCTTTTCAAGCTTCTACTACTTTTCTTTGCTTCCCCTTTAACACAACTACTTTCAAATTGCCAATCCTCAATGACTCTACTTCATCCTCTTCTATTCTCTCTTGAACTCACTCCAGTCAAGCTTTTATCTCCACCACTCCTCTGAAGTAGCTCTTGACAAGTTTACTGACGATCTCCATGTTCCTAAATCTTACACTTAATTCTCAGCTCTCATATTACTCACCTATGAGCTGCATTTAACATAATTTGATTACTTCCTCTTGACTTATGGGAAAATCTTCTCTCTTTTGACACCATAAAATATGCCTCTTTGGCATAAAGATTATTTTGAGCTGATGATAACTGAGGAAAAGCAGATACAGGAAAATCTCACCATCCTTCCCATATTTGCCTCAAAGGAGGACACAAATTTACAAAGATGTTCCTCCTCTGCTCTCTACTAGGGAGGACAAAATTTAATCACTGGAGAAAACTTTAAATTGTTATCCTAGAGAAAACACCCGGGGAATCTACAAACCAAACTTTACTAACTAGGCTTTATCTATCATTAGTTTCGCATGTATTTGCCTCCCTTAGGGAGTCAAGTTATTTTACCTTCGTCTTGTCACTTCTCTGAAACCTATTTCTTTTGTTAAGATGCAATATCAACCCAAGCCCTAGCTATTCCTTTAAATTACTCATCCCTGAATTTCTCCTCTATATATGATTTATGTATGTTAATAAACTTGTCTGTTTTTCTTTTGTTAATTTGTCTCTTGTTACTGAGACCAGCCAACAGCCTAGAAGGACAGAAGGAAAAAACAAACAAACAAACATTTTTTCCTTCTTTATATCTCCTTACTTTATTGACTACTCTTTCTTGGCATACTTTGCTGGATCATCCTTACCTTCCAGATATCTTAAGTGTTAGAATGCCCCAGGACTCAAATTTCCTCCCTATGTCTTTTGACTGTAATGCATATGACTTTCTACTTGAGGACTTTCTCTGGCCAAGGTGTGGGGTTGGGAGGTGTTCCACTTCGAACTTCAGCAGGCTACCCCAGGAAATTAGCATCCCCAAGAGCAGCCTTTCATCAATAACTGATATGAATGAGTGGATAAATACCCCTGTTTCCTCACTTCTTGGACACGGCAGCATTAAGGCATGTTCTACAGTTTCTCGGAATTCTCTTTCAGCTGCATGGGCCTCAGCTACACATCAGAGTAACCCACTAATGAATGTACTCTGCATTGACTTTCTTCTCTTCCCTGTCTCATTTCTCTGCTTTCTGATTGGTGCTTCCTGGGCACCTCAGTAAACAGACTATAAGACAAATATGTGTGTGCACATTTGGGGAGTGCTCCTAGGAATGACACTTGGAAGGCTGTGAGAAAAACAGAATTGGGCATGGGGAGAAACTGAACTGTAACATAGATTCCCCACAAGGTATCAGCTGATTCTATAAGTGAAAAGAAACTGAAGTCGCTCAGTCGTATTCGACTCTTTGTGACCTCAGGGACTGTAGCCTACCAGGCTCCTCAGTCCATGGAATTTTCCAGGCAAGAGTACTGGAGTGGGTTGCCATTTCCTTCTCCAGGGGATCTTCCCAATCTAGGGATTGAACGTCTGAGCCACCAGGGAAGCCCAGCTGACTCTATGGGCAGCTGTATAACCAGGATGTCCTTCAGAGTTGTCTTCAGTGGAGACAAAAGGGGTGAGGATGTTGAACCCTGAATAAAATGGTGTGTGTATGCAGGTTGCTGTCCCTGGGGAGGAGCTATAACCCAGGTAAGATAGTTCTTCTTGACTGAGGACAATCCTTAGAGAAAGACTCTACTGTGGACCTTCAGTAACAATACTTCTGGGAGCTAGGAGGATGGGTAGGAAAGGACCCAAAGGCTCATCAGAGAATCAACTACAGTTTGCCCAGTGCTGCTGAGATTCATTTGTTTCATATGATTTTTGCCCATCTGGGAAAAGCTCCTCCAGGATTCAACTTGTTTTTATTGGTATAATATTCATGGTCTTTTTCTCTAGTTCCTGTCACAGACCTCCTCAAATTCAGAACTTCCTTAATGACAGGGGAATCTTTGTCATTCATAATGAACCCCTTTCAACCACAGACAACACCTCAGTTTATGCTAATGAGATAACTCTGGGTAGGGACCCTAGACAGCTTTACTCTGGGAGCTGACCATCAGAAAGACCAAACATGGAATTAGAGGATTGGAACTTTCAGGTCAATGCCCTGTAATCTGGAGAGGTGAGGAGAGGCTGAAGATTGAGTTCTATCAAAGTTCTTGAACAATGAGATTCATAGATCTTCCAAATTGCTGAATGCATGGAAGTCCTAGGAAATGGCACACCTGGAGAGGGTGTACAAGCTTGTCTTACACATTTCTTCCATTTGGCTCTTCTCAAGTTGTATGCAATCTTTATGATAAACTAACTGATAAGCATTAGTGAAGTGTTTTCCTGAGTTCTGCAAGTTGGTCTAGTAAATGATTAAACATTAGGAAACAGTTGTGGGAACCTAGAATTTATAGCCAGTCAATTAGAAATATGGGTTGCCCCTGAGACTTGTGAATGACATCTGAAGTAAGGGAAGTCATGTAGTATTGAGCCCTTAACCTGTGGGGTCTTTGCTAACTTCAAATGTCATTGTCAGAATTAAATTGAGTTGTTGCACACCCAGGTAGTATCAGAGAATTCACTTTGGTGTTAGGAAAAAAAAACCCTACATATTTAGTGTCAAAGTAGAATCAGAGGAAATATCACCACAGGCTCCTTTTTTTAAAAACTTAATAAATGAAAATTAGTGGTATGAGCTCTTGTTGTCATAGCTCTCTTGAGACAACTGACACTCCTTATCTCCCTTGTCTTCTGTCTTTTCTAAGCACCCTCACTCTCAGCTAGTTTCCTGCCTGTCCAGAGGGCACAACAGGTTAGATGACTCACAACACCTACTATGAATTGAATTTTATTCCCCCCAAATTCATATTGTAAAGCCCTAAATCACAACATGTATGGGGGGGGGGGGTGGGTATTGTGTATTTGGAGATTAAGGCCTTTGGGAAGTACGTGCATGCTCAGTTGTGTCCAACTATTTGTGCACAAAAAGCTAGGAGCCATCAGGCTCCTCTGTCCATGGGATTTCCCTGGCAAGAATGTTTGTGGGTTGCCGTTTCCTTCTCTAGGCCTTTAGGAGGTATTTAAGGTGAAATAAGGTTATAGAATGGGGCCCTAATCTGATAGTATTGGTGGCCTTATAAGAAGAGAAAGATAGAGAAATCACTATCTCTCCATTTGCATGTGCCAAGAAAGGCCACATGAGGGCAAAGTAGCTATCTATAAGCCAAGAAGAGAGGTCTCATCAGAAGCTGTACTCTGCCAGACCTTGATATGGACGTCTAATCTCACAACTATGAGAAATAAATCACTATGTTGTTTTAGCCAACCAGCCTATATTTTGTCATGGCAGCCTGGGAAAACTAATACACCCTCATCCCATAGAGATCTGAGTTTTCTGCCACTATGCCTTTCTCAGTCTGTGACTTCTGCCCTTGTCCATTCATTATCAAAATTATCAGGGAATACAGTGAAGCAGTGGATCAACAAGGTGCCTAAATGTATTCTTTCCTGCTCCCATTAGTAATAGTAGCCTTACCTCCTTCAGATAATGAAGAATTCCCCTGTCAATGTGGTAACTAATTTTCTTGCCTCCTGGCTTCTTGATGCAAGGAGCTGAAAGTAAGTGGAGGGCAGATGTAACTTAAAGTTCAATGAGGTTTTACTATGTCTGTGGGAACTGGGGCTGCTAGATGCCTGAAAAGGTCCATGCCCTAATCCCTATTATCTGTGACTATGTTATATAACATGACAAGTGGGACATTGCAGATGTAAAATTACTAATCAGTTACTCTTAAATAGGAAAATTATCCTGGATAACCAATTGGGCACAAAAAAATCACATCAACTGTTAGAGGCAGACAATATTCTTTAGGTGGAAAAAGCAGAAGTCAGACGTTTGAAGCATGAGAAGGACTGTGCTGTTGCTGGTTTTCAGATGCAGGAGGTAACATGACAAGGAATATGGACAACCTTAAGAAGGTGAAAGAGATTTCTGGCTGATAGCCAGCAATGAGATGAGGATTTCAACTCTATAACCATAGAGAACTGAATTTGTCCAGCAACCTGGGAAGCTCAGTTGTGGATTCTACCCAGAACCTCCAGATAAGACCACATGTTGACTGACACCATAATTTCAGCTTTGTGAGACTCCAGGCAGAGAAAACCAAACAAGACTTCTTAGCTACAAAACTATGAGATAACAATTTGTGTTGTTCTAAGCTGCTCTGTTTGTGGTAACTTTTATAGAAAACAATAAAAAAAGAAAGAAAATGAGTCTGAAATTGTGGAGATAAGAAGTACATATTGTCCAAATGGGTCACTGAGTAATGGTAAGCAAGACAGTTCTTAGTTTCACCCTTGGTTCTCAGAAACATATACCAATTGAGGGCTTAGTACCATATAATGGTCATTGATTTAGGTTATACAGCATATCCTAGAGGGTGGTATCTCATCCTCAGAAGAAATGATCTCAAGCTGGTGTTTCAATTGATTCATTAAGAGCTACTCCATCACCCTACAAGCCAGTAGCATTTAAACCGTGCAATATGTTCTAGGATCAGTGGAAATTATGAACATGAGCTCACTACTGAACCTTCTTTTTTGGAAAATTGGTCCCTTGATTTGCCAAAATATCTTGTGGTACCCTGCTGGTGTAGAAAAACACTCTGTGAGTTCTCAGATTGTCATGCTGACTAAGATAAGAAAGGCAAGCCCAGTCTTAGGATACATGTCAACTGTACTGATTAAGAATTAGTGTTCCAAAAGACTGTTCTATACATCTGTGTCTCTTTTGCTGTCTCACATACAGGGTGATCGTTACCATCTTTCTAAATTCCATATATATGCATTAGTATACTGTATTGGTGTTTTTCTTTCTGGCTTACTTCACTCTGTATAATAGGCTTCAGTATCATCCACCTCATTAGAACTGATTCAAATGTATTCTTTTTAATGGCGCCAGTCCAGGTTAGATGCATGATACTGGATGCTTGGGGCTGGTTCACTGAGACCCAGAGGGATGATACGGGGAGGGGGGAGGGAGGGGGGTTCAGGATGTGTGTACCTGTGGTGGATTCATGTTGATGTATAGCAAAACCAATACAATATTGTAAAGTTATTAACCTCCAATTAAAATAAATAAATTTATATTAAAAAAAAAAGAATTAGTGTTCCTTCCAGGGTGGAGGACATCCAGTGTAATCTCTGCTATCAAGTGGGTTATTGGTCTCCTTGAGGGACGCTGCCATAATAGTGACTCAAATTTGTCACTTTTCCATTGTTTGCTGGTTATACATTCAGAAGCAGCAGTAACCAGATTAACCTTGGTTAATGAGACTACTCAATAGTTCAGTTCAGTTCAGGTCAATTCAGTTGCTCAGTCGTGTCTGACTCTTTGCGACCCCATGAATCGCAGCATGTCAGGCCTCCCTGTCCATCACCAACTCCCAGAGTTCACTCAGACTCACGTCCATCGAGTCCGTGATGCCATCTCATCCTTGGTCGTCCCCTTCTCCTTCTGCCCCCAATCCCTCCCAGCATCAGAGTCTTTTCCAATGAGTCAACTCTTCACATGAGGTGGCCAAAGTACTGGAGCTTCAGCTTTAGCATCATTCCTTCCAAAGAAATCCCAGGGTTGATCTCCTTCAGAATGGACTGGTTGGATCTCCTTGCAGTCCAAGGGACTCTCAAGAGTCTTCTCCAACACCACAGTTCAAATGCATCAATTCTTCGGTGCTCAGCCTTCTTCACAGTCAATAACTCAATAGTTAGCCCATACTTAACCTCCCTAATTGCAATCTGGGTTTCTCCAATCATGAGCCTATTGTGTTAGACTGGAGTAGTCTAGTCATGTTTTTTTCTTTTGTTATTTAGCGCTTCTTCGATGTTGGATGCTTTCTATGACATGACATGACATGACATGAATAGTGTTAGTCACTCAATCATGTCCCACTCTTTGCGACCCCATGGACTGTAGCCAGCTAGGTTCCTCTATCCACTGGGTGCTCTCTGGCAGGTGTTAAAGTGTAAAATAAATATCTTCCCAAAGTTACATCCACTATGCTTCTTTTACTGACCTTCTTGATGTTGATCTTGTAATCTCTTTAATTCTAGGCCCTTGATCAATCAACCAAGCTCTTTTCTAATGCCCATGAATCTATGTATATTCTAATCCTGGGCCACTTCTCTTTCTCATGAAGTGAATAATTTGGTACACTACATGAAATTCTGCACATTATGAGGATTTTCTTTCATGGCTGTCTTTCGAAGCCACCCCTGGGTAGAGCTCTGGTGCAGCTAGAGTTTATTTATGCTCCCACCCATATATTAAGCTGGCCCAACCATTAATTAAGCTCTTCCCTTTCCTTTCTGAATTAGCTAATCATAAGGTACCTCTCCCATATGATCATAGGTATGGAGTTAGGGAGTGGGACTGTTATAAGAGTAGTGAATGTTTTAGAAATATGGGCCACCTTCTCATGCAACTTGCATGTAACTTCTGGCTCTGGTGATCCTGAATTTACCACCTTCAAATAATGATGAACTGCTCTTGGTCCTGCATGACCTTAAGATCTGGTTGATCTGAGAGAACCTAGGTTATCATAGGGAGCTTTGAATGGATATACACCTTTCAAAACCTATCCTCAGGTGAGGTCCTGTGCTGTAAGCTACTGGGCTATGGTAGAGACACATCACCTGACCACAAGCTTCATTAGTTTGTTTTTTTACACAGCTGCTAAGGAAGTCTTTAATACTATGTCAGACTAGGTTACTTCTTTGCTTAAAACCTTTCAATGGCTTCCCATGCCACTTTAAAGAAAAGCTAAAGTCACAGCAATGACCTACAAGGCTTTCATATGATCTGGGACATTTCATACATCTCTGACCTCATTTGAAACCACTTTTCTCTCTCTGTTCTAGCCACACAGTCTTCCTTGCTGTTCTTGAATATACCAGTAATACTCCTATGCAGGGTGTTTAGACTCACCATATAATTTTTTCAGAACCTGCTACCTCCAGGCTTCTGCATGGCTTACTCTATTACTTTATTCACATATCTGGTCAAATGTCTCCACATCAGAGAAGAGTTGCCTGACCACCTTAGCTAAAAAGATACTTCCTATCTGTGCTATGAAATAATTTTTAGTTCTGGCTTAGACTTCTTCAGAGCCTTTAGTACAACTTTATGCATCATATATTTATTTGCTTATATTGGATCATGAACTCCTTATAGCCAAATTCAGACTGAAATTGACGAAAGTGGGGAAAACTACTAGACCATGCAGGTATGACCTAAATCAAATCCCTTATGACTATACAATGGAAGTGAGAAATAGAGTAAGGGACTAGCTCTGATAGACAGAGTGCCTGCTGAACTAGAAACAGAGGTTCATGACATTCTACAGGAGAGAGGAATCAAGACCATCCTCAAGAAAAAGAAATGCAAAAAATAAAATGGCTGTCTGAGGAGGCCTTACAAATAGTTGGGAAAAGAACAGAAGCGAAAAGCAAAGGAGAAAAGGAAAGATATATTGAATTGAATGCAGAGTTCCAAAGACTAGCAAGGAGAAATAAGAAAGCCTTCCTCAGTGATCAATGCACATAATAGAGGAAAACAATAGAATGGGAAAGACTCGAGAGCTCTTCAAGAAAATTAGAGATACCAAGGGAACATTTCATGCAAAGATGGGCTCAATAAAGGACAGAAATGGTACGGACCTAACAGAAGCAGAAGAGATTAAGAAGAGGTGGCAAGAATACACAGAAGAACTGTACAAAAAAGATCTTCACGACCCAGGTAATCACGATGGTGTGATCACTCATCTAGAGCCAGACATCCTGGAATGTGAAGTCAAGTGGGACTTAGGAAGCATCACTATGAACAAAGCTAGTGGAGGTGATGGAATTTCAGTTGAGCTATTTCAAATCCTGAAAGATGATGCTGTGAAAGTGCTGCACTCACTATGCCAGCACATTTGGAAAACTCAGCAGTGACCACAGGACTGGAAAAGGTCAGTTTTCATTCCAATTCCAAAGAAAGGCAATACTAAAGAATGCTCAAACCACTGCACAATTGCACTCATCTCACATGCTAGGAACGTAATGCTCAAAATTCTCCAAGCCAGGTTTCAACAATATTTGAACCGTGAACTTCCAGATGTTCAAGCTGGTTTTAGAAAAGGCAGAGGAACCAGAGATCAAATTGCCAACATCCGCTGGATCATCAAAAAAACAAGAGAGTTCCAGAAAAACATCTTTCTGCTTTATTGACTATGCCAAAGCCTTTGACTGTGTGGATCACAATAAACTGTGGAAAATTCTGAAAGAGATGGGAATACCAGACCACCTGACCTGCCTCTTGAGAAACCTGTATGCAGGTCAGGAAGCAACAGTTAGAAGTGCACATGGAACAACAGACTGGTTCCAAATAGGAAAAGGAGTACATCAAGGCTGTATATTGTCACCCTGCTTATTTAACTTCTATGCAGAGTACATCATGAGAAACGCTGGGCTGGAAGAAGTACAAGATGGAATCAAGATTGCCGGGAGAAATATCAATAACCTCAAATACGAAGATAACAACACCCTTATGGCAGAACGTGAGGAAGAATTAAACAGCCTCTTGATGAAAGTGAAAGAGGAGAGTGAAAAAGTTGGCTTAAAGCTCAGCATTCAGAAAACTAAGATCATGGCATCTGGTCCCATCACTTCATGGCAAATAGATGGGGAAACAGTGGCAACAGAGGCTGACTTTATTTTTCTGGGCTCCAAAACCACTGCAGATGGTGATTGCAGCCATGGAATTAAAAGACTCTTACTCTTTGGAAGGAAAGTTATGACCAACCTAGACAGCATATTAAAAAACAGAGAGAGACATTACTTTTCCAACAAAGGTCTGTCTAGTCAAGGCTATGGTTTTTCCAGTGTTCATGTATGTATGTGAGAATTGGACTGTAAAGAAAGCTAAGTGCTGAAGAACTGATACTCTTGAACTGTGGTGTTGGAGACTCTTGAGAGTCCCTTGGACTGCAAGGATGTCTAACCAGTCTATCCTAAAGGAGATCAGTCCTGGGTGTTCGTTGGAAGGACTGATGTTGAAGCTGAAGCTCCAATACTTTGCCCACCTCATGCGAAGTGCTGACTCATTTCTTTAGATGCATTTGAAAAGACCCTGATGCTCTGATGCTGGGAAAGATTGAGGGCAGGAGGAAGAGGGGACGGCAGAGGATGAGATGATTTGATGGCATCACTGACTCGATGGACATGAGTTTTGGTAGACTCTGGGAGCTGATGATGGACAGGAAGGCCTGGCCTGTTGCAGTTCATGGGATCGCAAAGAGCTGGACACGACTGAGTGACTGAACTGAACTGAACTGATTCTATTTTCTCCTACTAAATTACAAACTTCAGTAGCACAAGGATTTTTTGTTGTCTTATTTAATATTACATTCTAGCAACTAAAGCTGTGTCCGGAATGTTAGGTATTCAATATATATTTGTTGAATGAATGAATGCATACATTTGTCATTCTTTTGGGTTACCTACATAGCAGCCAGAGTTATCCCATTAGAGTATGTGAGATCAGCTCATTTCACTGTGTGAAATTCTCCACTCATTTTCTGTTTTAAAGTGATAGCTGCAGTCTTGTTCTTAATCTATAGGGTCCTACATGATCAGATCTCATTTTCCTTGCTTACTTTCTTTTAGTCACACTGGTCTACCTCCTTGTTTTTTTTGTTTTGTTTTTAACATCTCATGTCTACTCTGAATTCAGAGCCTTTGGACTTGATGCTATATCTCCCTGAAATGCTCTTGCTCAGATAGTTGGATGTCTTTCTGCTGCCTTACCTTCTTTGGATTTTTACTCAAATGTCAACTTATTGAGAAGACTTTTTCTGGTCACCTTATTTAACATTACAATTTCTCTCTAATTTTGACTCTCCCTTTTATTTTGTTTTATTTTTCTCCATAGCAATTATTATCTAATATATTAAATATTTCACTAATCTGCTTTTGTTTTTCTTCTTTCACTGCACTGTAAATTCCATAAGAGCAGGCATTTTTTTTCTCTTTACATAGCTATGATTTCAGCACTGAGAATGCACCTCACATATTGTAGATACTTATTACATATTTATGGAATGAAGGAATTCAATTTGTAGAGGTAATAGTATTAGTGAGTCTAGTGGCATAATCCAGCACCCTGGGTGTGTAAATTGCCATATTTTTTTCCAGTGGCAGAAGCAATAGCATTGATAGTAGTAGTGGATTTATCACTGGACCAATTCTGTGCCACAGTTCTTTTCTACATATTCTTCATTACAGATTCTCCAACACTTTTTGAGGATTCTGGGAGCTCCTCAATATTCTTGAGTAAGCTTCTTTTGTGCATAACAATCCGAAGATGGTTTCCATTGCTTGTATCTTTGTTGGTTCAGTCACTAAGTAGTGTCCAACTCTCTACGAGCCCATGGACTGCAACACACTATGCCAGGCTTCCCTGCCCTTCACCATCTCCCGGAGTTTGCATCTGAGAATGCTAGTTAAGAAAATCATTAAGATTATTCCAGCAAAGATTAGTTGCAGCAAAATAGCTTCTAAGAAATATGGGAAATCTCGAATTGGCTCTGGGTTTGGTTGCAATGGAAGGCAGTGCACATCCAGATTGTATTAACAGATGAGATCCATTGTTGGGTCCAAAGGCAAAATAATTCCTTCTTTGGGTTTAAGATCTCTATATCAGCTGAACCCAGAGTTGTAGGGCTGGAAGGAACAATATAAAGCAGTCAAGAGCAAATGAAGGCTGCAAGGTGAGTTGCTCTTTCACTTAGAACATATGACTCCATATAAAAGGTACCCATGGCAAGTTGAGATGCGAGATGGATCCTGGGATAAGCCTTTTGTAGCAAAGAGAATCACAATACAGACTCAATGGGTTTTAGAATAAAGCTATATTTTCTTTGTGAACTCATCTTTCTTCTTTGATAAATAACTCCTAGCTTGCTGATATGGGCTCTGGTAGAACTGAAAACCTGACCATGGTGATCAAATACTTCTTTGTCCTGAGTAAGCCATCATGAGTTAGGTGTTATTTGATCCACTAAGTCATAAACTTGGGCAAGCCATCATGAGTTAGGTGTTATTTGATCAACCAAGTCATAAACTTGGGCATACAACAGCATTCCACCATTCAGAGGAAGTAGTCTTCAGAATACTGGACTTTAGTAGTTTGTGTGAGTGGATGATTCACAACCAATATTCCTATTTTGGTTGCACTGTCATCCTCTTTATAAATGACACCTTTGCCTTCCTGGAGATTTGCTGATGACAAGCTAACTAAGAAAAGAAAAATGAGCCTGGCTTATAGATGGCTCTGAATGATATGCTGACATCAGGAAAAAAGTGGACTACTGCAGTATTACAAGCTCACTTAAAGGTTACCCTGAAAGACACTGAAAAGGGAATTGCTTCCAATTGGCTGAAACTCAAGCTGTATATCTCATTGTCCACTTTGCTTGGAAGGATATATGGCTTGAGGTGTGGATCATTACTTATTCATGGGTAGTGGCAAGTGGCTTGGCTGTATGATCAGAGTTTGAAAGAAAAAAAAATGAAGGTTTGGTGATAAGGAAGTTTGAGTAAGAGGCTTCTGCATGTACCTCTCAGATTGGGCATCAAGTATGAGAATGTTTGTGTTCCAGTGAACATTCATCAGATATCATTCTTGACATAAAATATTTTCAATAATCATAGAAAAATAATTGTGTCTTATAATAACAATAAGGGTTCTTTTCCCAGTCTCCCTAGTGCTTGTTCACAGGTAGGTGATAGCCATAGTAGCTACCCACTCCAGGATTCTTGGGCTTCCCTTTTTGCTCAGCTGGTAAAGAATCTGTCTGCAATGTGGGAGACCTGGTGTTGCTCGCTGGGTTGGGAAGATCCCCTGGAGAAGGGAAAGGCTACCTACTCCAGTATTCTGGCCTGGAGAATTCCATGGACTATACAGTCCATGGGGTCGCAAAGAGTTGGACACGACTGAGCGACTTTCACTTCACTCATAGCCATAGTAGCAGGAATAGAGTTTTGGCCTGACACCAAGACTATGAAATCCCTCTCACCAAGTTTGGTTTTACCGAATGGTCAATTTTCCTACGAGAACTGCTGACCCTGAGCCCCAATACACTCTGTTACCTGGAGACATGTGGTTACAATGGATTCTGTCATAAAGAGGACTGTGTTTTCCTTGCTGGCATAAAGTATTTTGATATTTTCCTTTCCCGTCATGCTTCTGCTAACACCGTCATTTTTATACTCGAATGCCATAGAAATATTCATAGTATCCCACACAATATGAGTGTCAACCAAAGAACCTTTGAACCTTTTATCAAAAGAAGTAAAGGAATGAATTAGCTGATTTCCATCAGATTCACTGATCTTTCCATGAACTCCATCACCTAGAAATAGATTGATTTCTGGAGCACTGTGCCTTGAAGTCATGGTCACTGTGCCAACTGAACAGATCATGAGAGATTCAGGTATTCATCTGTGGGATGCCTAGAAGTATTCGATATGAACCGATTGATGATCAATGCATGGTACAACATCTCTAGTACTCATTTACACAGTTTGGGAACCAGTGGAAGAAAGTGGGAATAGTGTTCCACCTAATAAAGTACTAATATAGTGAATCTAATAAGACTTCCCTGTAGCTCAGACAGTGAAGAATCTGCCTGTAGTGAAGGAGACCCAGGTTTGATTCCAGGGTTGGGAAGAGTCTCTGGAGAAGGGACTTGCAACACACTCCAGTATTCTTGACTGGAGAATCCCATGGACAGAGGAGCCTGGAGGGCTATAGCCAGTGGGGTCACAAAGAGTTGGAAATGACTGAACGACTAACACCACCATAGTGAATCTAGGGTTTGTTAATTGAATGATGTTAGTACTCAAAGGAAGAAAATTTCTACCAGGGGACTCAATAATGATTACACTGAATTGAAAAGTGGAAGAATCAACTGACCATTTCAGAAGCCTTACATTGAGTAAACAGGCAAAAAATGAGGTTGCATTATTAACTTGAATAAGATTGTCATTATACGATTGAGGTAGACAGAAGTAGCATCCATGAAGGTGGTCCTAGTACTATTGTGTACAGAAATATAGGTCCTGATAAGTCAGAACCACTAAGCTTAGATCTTTCACCTAACCTGGTAAGAGCCCTAGCAAGTAGAAGTGCTAGCTGAGAGAAAAGGGAAGATTAACAGGCAGCAAAACAAGGAATCACTTAATGAATATCCATTTGTGACTTTGTGATTAGATTCAAAAAAAGGACTACAGCATTGATCCATATAATTTTCTTTACTGTGCTATAAGATTTGCATAATTCAACTAACTTCTACTTCCCAAAATATTTTTCCAGTATGTTGATAATCATTAAAATTATGGGATGTCTTGGTATCGTTAAATTTACCAATAAGAATATTGAGGAAGTGTTGTGATGCAAAAAGAGGAATAATGACCATTACCAAGACATGGATTTAGAGCTGGATGAAGTGATAAGAAACTTTTGGTTGATACTTTGTCTTAGTCCATTCAAATTTCTATTATAAAATGCCACTCAACTGGGTTGTTTATAAACAACACAAATTTATTTGTCATGGTTCTGAAGGCTGGGAAGTCCAAGATCAGGGCACTGGGAGACTCGGGGTCTGCTAAGAGTTGGCTTCCTGAGAATGCCTGTCTTCTCACTATATCCTCACCTCAGAGCTTAAGATTTCAATATATGAATGGGGGAGGGGGAGGGATAAACATTTAAGGGTTTCCCAAGTAGTACAATGGTAAAGAATCTGTGTGCTAGTGAAGGAGACTTGGGTTCAATCCCTCAAGAAGATTCCCTGGAGGAGGAAATGGCAATCCTCTCCAGTATTTTTGCCTGGGGAAATCCCATTGACAGAGGAACCTGATAGGATACAGTTCATGGGGTTGCAAAGAGTAAGACATGACTTATTGACTGAACGTGCATGCACCTTCTGAAGGCCCTAATCTCCAAATACACAGTACCTCCCAATACACATTGTGGTTTTGGGCAAAAGTATCAGAAACAAATTAGCAACTAAACAACAACAAAGTAAACTTCATAGATCTTTCCCAGAGTTGAAAATAATATGTGGTTTGGGGGACTTAGGCAGTAAATATATTACAAGGTCAGTCAGGCAAGAAACTCATACAGTATGGGAGACTCTCTTTTGTAGTTGGGCTTCCCTGGTGGCTCAATGACAAAGAATCTGCCTGCCATTGCAGAAGATATGGGTTCAACCTCTGGGCCAGGAAGATTCCCTGGAGAAGGGAATGGCTACCCATTCCAGTATTCTTACTTGGAAAATTCCATGGACAGAGGAGCCTGATGTGCTACAGTGCCTAAGGTTGCATACAGTCAGACACAACCGAGTAACTGAGTACACACACATAAACATTTAGTCCACTGTATACTTTTTAGACAGATAAGGCAGTTTTGGATGTATAAGAAACAATTACACTGTATCACATAAGAATGTGGTATTATACAGTGGTTTGGGACCTTGAGAAAATTAATCTTTTTGGCCTGTTTTCTTACTTCTAAAATGAGAAACATACAGTACTTGCCTCATAGAGTTATAGTGAAAATTAAATGAGTAAATATAGTATCAGGCCTTTGCGAGTTTCTCATCCAGTGGATACAAAGGACTGACTGTATTAAAGCATTTTATGTAAGAAACTTGGGCATCCACAGAGTTTAGTGTCTGTAGGGGGTCCTAGAATCAATTTCCTGCAAATACTAAGAGATGAAAGTGATATGCCTAGAAAAATGTCTAGCACAAAATCAGAGTTATGGCGTACTAGATAAAATAAGGTATGGAAAGAACAGTGTATGCTGACATTGGGTAGTATATTGTATTGTTGAGAATATCACACATTTATTTATTAGGTACATATTCAGCCAGGGATGAAGCAAATCCAAATTTTCTCAAACACAAGAAATAAAATTTTATAATTTGATGAAGATAGTCTTCTCAAACTATATATTTTCTCCAGTCTTATTTACTCAAAGGCAAAATGCATTATTAATTCTAAAATACACATTAAGTTGAGCAACTGAAATATATTATAGAACAATGATCTCAATTGTAAGAAACAAAAATTATTTTTGTCTAAAGAGAACTATTTGTATTATGATATAATAAAAGCATATTTCTTATTCAGTATTTTTGGATGGGCCTGAAAACTGGGTATGCATATTGTACAATGAACAAAAATGCCCTTCATCACACTGCAGAGCTGACTTAGTAAAGACATCACTGCTGGTGCCAAAGGGCCCAGACAACACAGTGTATACCACTGAGGAAGGCACTGGGCTGTTGCTCTCAGAAGCACCCACTAGCTCTGGGCCTCTAAAGCTGTCATCACTTCTACCCCTGCCAAGATGATTTTCACCCAGTTCCTTTTTTGCATCACTTGTTTCCTATCCAAAATCTAGGGGAGGGTCATTTGATTAGCACTGTCTAAATTACATGACCAAGTCCTAGCTACACTAAGGCTGGGAAAGCATGTAGCTGGACTTTTCAGCTTCTGTAAATGGGATGTTAGCTTTGCCTCCTGTGGTGAAGGATTCCACAAACAAGAAGAGAAGGTTAGATCCTGAGATGTATTTATTTTATAGAACTATTTTTAGAACTCAAGAAACACTGCCATAGTGTGAAGTACCAAAAGATGTTTCAGAATGTATTTAAAACTCTTTTATAATGTCAAGATTTTCATAGTCATGCTTGTGAATTTGGCTCTTGTCTAAGTGTATTTTGATAAATAAAATATTCTCCATGGTCTAACTGATCTTCTATTCCATTCTATTGTGAAATCATATCTAGAAACTGGGGCACTGAAAGAAAGAGAATATGATGTAATAAGTGAAAGGTTGTTTTGACCTTATTGCAAAGTCTAGAAGAAAGAGAATGTTACTGAGAGAGAAACATCAGAACAACAGAAAATTGTTGGTTAATTAATAGCTTCATTTTAAAACATTCTTCCTCTTCAGTTTTGCCTCATGTGAAAATCCTCCATTTAAATTTTACTAAAATGTTAATATCTCTTGCTGTGAAAATTCATTTTAAACTGTCCTTAATGATTCTAATGTGAGAGCTCTTAATATATCTTGAAGCAATTCAAGACAAAAACAGCTGCAAAGGATAAATTTAACTTACTTTAAGCTTTTCTTTTTATTTATTTAACTATTTTAATCAACGTTTGACTTTTATGTGCCTGAAAAAGGGAGAAAACACTAAATAATTATTCTTATCAATGCTGTTCAATTTTCTACTTTCCACTAATGACTTTTTATATTAGGCAAGTTTATGAAAGGTTATGGTGAAATTTTTCCATGATAAAATATTGACTTAACCTTAATTTTGAAAAGAGCACATTTTTTCAGGAGGGAAACATGTAAGCATGTGAATTACTTTTTCTTCGGTTATAAATAGCAATTTGTTTCTTTGGGATTTGTGCTGCTGTTGGAGTATTCTGGTGCACCTACATTGATCTATTTTTAGTGCTGACACATGGTCATAGACTGACTACATATGGAAAATAGGCTCGTATATTCTTATTTTGCTAAAACGTAGTGGTTACTGACTTGTTTTCCATCAATGCCATATAAAGGGCTTTTCACGTAGAAATATAAATCCCCCTGCCCTCTTTCTTTCAGCTCTGCTCCAGTCTTCAAATCAGTAAAAACTCAGGTTTACTACCTTCTCTAGTAAAAATAATGCAATGGTGTGAAAAAAAAAATAACTGCACACCATTCACTTTAATATTATCATTACATAAGAGTTTAATTTGCCATCATTTGGTGTTTAGTAGCAAAATGAATAAAGTTCATTTTGACACTGCCCTGATTGCAGATATCTTAATTAATGAATAGTTCTATGATTGATTGGCTGGATG
The DNA here is from genome assembly GCF_023091745.1 of Budorcas taxicolor. Taxonomy (NCBI): domain Eukaryota; kingdom Metazoa; phylum Chordata; class Mammalia; order Artiodactyla; family Bovidae; genus Budorcas; species Budorcas taxicolor. The sequence continues at coordinate 6,664,501 of NC_068935.1, forward strand.
ACATCAACACAATTATAGGCCTGTACAAGCATTAAATAGCCAAATTGTTGGGGGGAGAAACACACCAAAGCCTGGAGTAGAATGTAGATGGAGTTGGAATATAAGCAGTAGAACAGAACCCTTATTTATGGAAATGTGCTTGGAACAATTTCACAGGAAGCAGTTGCTGTTAGACACTATTGCTATAGCTAGCTGAAAGAACAATTTTCTCTTTTGTAACAACAACAACAAAATGCACTGCCCCAGCATCAAACCCTCTTAGTTTAGATTGTCAAAGGAGATTTTCCCCCACAAGATCACCAATTCTATAACACAATCATTTTTTTCTGATATTATAAATTAAAAATCAATGCATTGACAGTCGCCACCTTTGAAAAATAAACAAAAATCCAAAAGCATGGGTTATATGTGCCTAACTGAATGAAATGAAACTTGATTTCACCAATGAATTATGCTGCTCTTTATTCATCATTATTCAGGACGTGAGCTTGAAGAGAAGTTTGCAGTGCTTCATCCTCAGTCTCTCTTCCTCTCTGTGTGTTTCTCTTTACTCTCCCTTCACACACACACACACTCACACACACATATGCTCATGCATATGTGTGCACACACACCTTACGTAATTAGTTAAAATCAAACTTAATCATTTAGGTCAACGCTTTCTTAAGTTCTTTGAAGCTCTCCCAAGATCATACTTAAATGTTCCTGCTATAGCTTGGATACACAACAGCTCGAGGTATGGACTAGTGAAGTTGTCCCGAAGACTACATCATCATTTCCATAATTCCAGCCCTTATGGGTTTCTAATTCAGCTGTGCTAAAACACAGTATGTGCTGATTTACATGTCTTCAGTTGACAGACACATTTCATGAAAATAAAATACTGGGATATGTATTACAAGGCAGCTTCCAATGCAAAAGGTTAATCTTCTGTAAAAAATGAGATCCACTCATCAGAAGGCTATAACTCATGTTGTACATTACATATCTTAAATCATTATATGAAAGATCAGTAAAAGCACAATAATGCTATTCAATTATTTTTTAACCTCCCAGAGAATGGCTCGACATGCTATGAGCTGGAGATACTGGTGACAGTACAGTGAGGGCTGAGTCCTGAAAAATAACACAACATCATCTCCCTTACAGTATTTTGGCTGACACCAAAGATATACTATATCAATGATTTCTCACACCTGGATGCTCATCAGAATTAAATATGAGAGCTCATTAAAAATTAGGATTTCTGGGCTTTACTCAGACTTGATGAATCAGAAACATTGATGTTATGTGCATAGAATCTTTATTTTCTCCAGCACCATCAATCCCCAATTATTCTGGCATAACCAGAAAGACCCATGCTTGGGAATTTTTCCTCCTTAAATTGAACATCTCAGCCCAGATCCTATTCTTAGCAGCAAAACTGATTTGGTGTCCATGCTAGTAATACTGCTTCTCCTCTCCATACCTCAGTTTCTGCATCCCAAAGTGAAATAATATTGCTAAATTTAAATATCCATTTTAGTACTCTGGGCTCAAGAACATCAGAAAGAGTCTAAAATTTTCACTACATTTAGGTTATGTTTACCAAAATAAAAGCTTCTGAATATAGGGACTTGATCATATCTTTTAACATTATGAAATACACAAGTTGGTGAATTTTGACTTGTTTAAATACATCCCATAAAAGTTAGAGCCAGGGCAATATTATAATTGAAGACAGCTAATTTAAGAGCAAATGAAGATCTTTTCATGAAACAGGTAATAAATCTATGAAAGTAATTAGAATGATAAATTAACTAACTCCAAAAGATAAATAGGTTCAAGAAAAGTTTTAATAAATTATGGAGGATAAATCTATAACAATTAGTTATGGAAGATAAGAAATGTTTGAGATGACCCATATTAAAGCAAACATGGGCAACAATAGAAGTGCAAATACATGTTTTTCAATTTAATAGAAATTCTTCAAGACCAAACCACAGGGAGTTAAGACATAGTTTGAGTACTTTTAAATCAATGGATTTAAAGAATTTTGAGATTACTGAGTATTATCTTTCTTCTACTACAGTATAGGTTGATATACAAATCAAACAGTCATTGATTTTTAGAACTCTTTTAATGATTTCAGCATGGAAACTGAAGAGATTGCTTACAAATTTCAGAGTATGAGTGTAAACTGAAATGAAGCAGCTCAACTTTATTTCTCGTATAATGATGTGTCATCAAAATTAGACATATGAATGGATCATTAACTTATTAAAGTTGTCCCTCTTAATTTGTTCTGGTACCTGGTATTCTGGTTAATTTATGATGATTGGTAAATGTACTGGTGAAGTGCCTTGAGTCATCTGCATAAAACTTGGGGAGGCAGATGATATTGAAGCTAGTGATTTTTTAAAATATACTTATACGTACAGTCTGACTTCTATTTAAAATTTGAAGAGAAAATAGAAATTATTTTTAATTGAGTCCAAGTAGTTCAACAATCCATATTGGGTGATATATGGTACAATTCCTTCAATATTACCCCCTGCAATATTGTGCGGAGGCTCCCACACTTGCCTCCCCAGCCTTCAGCATTTCTCTGCATCTGTAATTCAAGGGGACAATAAAATTATTTGAATGTATCTCAAATCAATAAATCACATTTTATCTGTAAATTCCTGTAGTGTAATAATCTCGACTTTGGCTCTCCTGACCCCCAAACTGCTTCAAAATTTTGCTCAAAATTCCTTTTACATTTCTTTACCACTGAGGTTGACTTTCAATTCTGGGATTATAAAAATAACCTAAAATGAATAGAGAGAATTTATAAGAAAGAAAAATGAACTCTTTTTGTCTCCCACATTATACTTCAACCAAACTTTTTTTTCTGAGGGTAAGTCAAGTATCAGTTCAGTTCGGTTCAGTTCAGTCACTCAATCATGTCCAACTCTTTGTGACCCCATGAACCACAACACGCCAGGCCTCCATGACCATCACCAACTCCCGGAGTCCACCCAAACCCATGTTCATTGAGTTGGTGATAGCATCTAACCATCTCATCCTCTGTCATCCCCTTTTCCTCCTGCCCTCAATCTTTCCCAGCATCAGGGCCTTTTCAAATGAGTCAGCACTTCACATCAGGTGGCCAAAGTACTGGAGTTTCAGCTTCAGCATCAGTCCTTCCAATGAACACCCAAGACTGATCTCCTTTAAGATGGAGTGGTTGGATCTCCTTGTAGTCCAAGGGACTCTCAGGAGTCTTCAACACCACAGTTCAAAAGCATCAATTCTTCGGTGCTCAGCTTTCTTTATTGTCCAACTCTTACATCCACACATGACCACTGGAAAAACCATAGCCTTGACTAGACGGAGTTTTGACAGTTTGTTATGTTTTTTCTTTATTTTGTGTGTCCTGAGAGAGCAAACTGAGAAAATGATTAAGAATTAAAACATTTTTCTAAATATTTTTCCTTGATATCCTGGTAACACTGTGAAGGTTAAGGCTATAGGTACCAGCAGAGTTAACCTGGCTCTGCAACTATGCTGTAATGGTCAACACGGGAAGCTTCTATGCCTGGTGGATCTGTGACTCTGCCAGTTGCTGGGAAATGGTGGATTGATGGACTTTCAGAGTGGTTCATAACTTTGAAAAATCAATTATCAGTTAATAGGGCCTTTAGGACACCCTAATTTCTAAGCATGGCATTCTGCCACAAAAACACTCAAAAAGTTTTTGCTGTTATAGTTACATTGTAGACAAAAATCCATTCTGTTTTTAACTCCTCCTATTAATCAATGCTGTGACAAAGCCTAGGATTTTGTTGTTAGAAGTAGACACATTCGATCTAGAAATGCCTTGCTATAAATGTCTGTACCAAACTTAAAATTTTGATTAGGTCTTTCTACTGGTGTAGTGAACAATGCTCATTTTTTTAACCTTATGAAGAAAGTTGATGAAAATGTATGGAAAAGTTTATTGATACTATGAAAGGGAATACGGAGTTCATGTTCTTGCCACAGTCAGCTCCCAGTCTTATTTTTGCTGACTGTATAGAGTGTCTTAATCATCAGCTGCAAAGAATATAATCAATGTGATTTCAGTATTGACCGTCTGATGATGTCCATGTGTAGAGTCGTCTCTGTGTTGTTGGAAGAGAGTGTTTGCTATGATCAGCGTGTTCTCTTGCCCTGCTTCATTTTGTACTCTAAGGCCAAACTTGCCTGTTACTCCAGGTATCTCTTGACTTCCTACTTTTGCATTCTAGTCCCCCATGATGAAAAAGACATCTTTGTGTGTGTGTGTGTGTTAGTTCTAAGAGGTCTTGTAGGTCTTCATAGAACCATTAAACTTCAGCTTCTTTGGCATTAGTGGTTGGGGCATAGACTTGGATTATAATGATATTGAATGGTTTGCCTTGGAAATGAACAGAGATCATTTTGTCATTTTTGAGACTGCACCCAAGTACTGCATTTCAGACTTTTTTGTTGACTATGAGGGCTACTCCATTTCTTCTAAGGAATTCTTGCCCACAATAGTAGATACAGTGGTCATCTGAAATAAATTCACTCATTCCAATCCATTTTAGCTCACTGATACCTAAAATGTTGATTTTCACTCTTGCCCTCTCTTGTTTGACCACTTCCAAATTGCCTTGGTTCATGGAACTAACATTCCAGGTTCCTATGCAATACGGTTCTTACAGTATCAGACTTTACTTCCATCACCAGTCACATCCACAAGTGGGCATTGTTTTTGCTTTGACTCCGTCTCTTCATTCTTTCTGGAGTTATTTCTCCACTCTTCTCCAGTAGCATATTGGGCACCAATGGACCCAGGGAGCTCGTATTTGACTGTTACATCTTTTTGCCCTTTCATACTGTTTAAGGGGTTCTCAAGGCAAGAACATGGAAGTGGTTTGACATTCACTTCTGCAGTGGACCACATTTTGCGAAATTCAGACTTGATTCAGACTGAAATTGAAGAAAGTAGGGGAAACCACTAGGCCATTCAATTCAGTTCAGTTCAGTTCAGTTCAGTTCAGTTCATTTCAGTCGGTCAGTCGTGTCCGACTCTTTGCGACCCCATGAACTGAAGCACACCAGGCCTCCCTGTCCATCACCAACTCCCGGAGTTCACTCAGACTCATGTCCATCGAGTCAGTGATGCCATCTAGCCATCTTATCCTCTGTCGACACCTTCTCCTCCTGACACCAATCTCTCCCAGCATCAGAGTCTTTTCCAATGAATCAACTCTTCACATGAGGTGGCCAAAGTACTGAAGTCTCAGCTTTAGCATCATTCCTTCCAAATAAATTCCAGGGCTGATCTCCTTCAGAATGGACTGGTTGGATCTCCTAGCAGTCCAAGGGACTCTCAAGAGTCTTCTCCAACACCACAGTTCAAAAGCATCAATTCTTCGGCACTCAGCTTTCTTCACAGTCCAACTCTCTCATCCATAAATGACCACTGGAAAAACCATAGCCTTGACTAGACAGACCTTTATTGGCAAAGTAATGTCTTTGCTTTTGAATATGCTATCTAGGTTGGTCATAACTTTTCTTCCAATGAGTAAGCGTTTTTTAATTTCATGTCTGCAGTCACCATCTGCAGTGATTTTGGAGCCTAAAACAATAAAATCTGACACTGTTTCCACTGTTTCCCCGTCTATTTCCTATTCAAGTATGACCTAAATCAAATCCCTTACAATTATACAGAGGAAGTGACAAATATATTCAACAGATTAGATCTGATAGACAGAGTGACTGAAATCTATGGATGGAGGTTCATGACATTGTACAGGAGGTCATGATCAAAACAATCCCCAAGAAAATCAAATTCAAAATGGTTGTCTGAGAAGGCCTTACAAACAGCTGTGAAAAGAAGAGAAACAAAAAGCAAAGGAGAAATGGAAGATTAATCCATCTGAATGCAGAGCTCCAAAGAATAGCAAGGAGAGATAACAAAGCCTTCTTAAGTGATCAAATGCAAAAAAAAAAAAAAAAAAAGGAAAACAATAGAATGGGAAAGACTAGTGATCTCTTTGAGAAAATCAGAGATATTGAGGGAACTTTCCAAGCAAAGATGGAAATGGTATGGAGCTAACAGAAGGAGAAGATATTAAGAAGATATAACAAGAATACACAGAACTATACAAGAAAAGATCTTAATTACCCAGATAACCATGATGGTGTGATCACTCACCTAGAGCCAGACATCCTAGAGTGCAAAGTCAAGTGGGCCTTTGGAAGCATCACTACAAAAAAAAAAATTAGTGGAGGTGATGGAATTTCAGCTGAGCTATTTCAAATTCTAAAATATGATGTTGTGAAAGTATTGCACTAAATATGCCAGCAAATCTGGAAAACTCAGCTGTGGCCACAGGACTGAAAAAGGTCAATTTTAATTCCAATCCCATAGAAAAGCAATGCCAAAGAATGTTCAATGCTTAGTCGCTTCAGTCATGTTCAACTCTCTGTGACCTTATGGACCATGGCCTGTCAGGCTCCTCTGTCCATGGGATTCTCCAGGCAAGAATACTGGAGTAGGTTATCATTTCCTTCTGGAAAAGAATGTTCAAACTTTTGCACAATTGCATTAATCTCACATGCTAGTAAAGCAATGCTCAAAATTCTCCAAGCGAGGCTTCAACAGTATGTGAACTGAGAACTCCCAGATAGTCAAGCTGGATTTAGAAAAGGCAGAGGAACCAGAGATCAAATTGCCAACAACTGTTGGATCATAGAAAAAGCAAGAGAATTCAAAAAACACCTACTTCTGCTTTATTGACTATGTCAAAGTCTTTTAATGTGTGCATCACTACAAACTGTGTAAAATACTTCAAGAAATGGGAATACCAGACCACCTGACCTGCCTCCTGAGAAATCTGTATGCAGGTCAAGAAGCAACAGTTAGAACTGGACATGGAACAAGGGACTGCTTCCAAATTGGGAAAGGAGTATGCCAAGGCTGTATATTGTCACCCTGCTTATTGAACTTATATGCAGAGTACACCATGAGAAATGCCGGGCTGGATGAATCACAAGCTGGAATCAAGATTACTGGGAGGAATATCAATCAATAACCTGAAATGCAGATAGTACCACCATTATGGCAGAAAGTGAAGAGGAATTAAAGAGCCTCTTGATGAAAGTGAAAGAAGAGAGTGAAAATGCTGGCTTAAAACTCAACATTCATAAAACAAAGATCATGGCATTTGGTCCCATCACTTCAAGGCAAATAGATGGGGAAACAATGGAAACAGTGGCAGACTTTATTTTTGGAGCTCCAAGATCACTGCAGATGGTGACTGCAGCCATGAAATTAAAAGACGCTTACTCCTTGGAAGGAAAGTTATGACCAACCTAGATAGCATATTAAAAATCAGAGACACTATTTTGCTAAAAAATGTCCATATAGTCAAAGCTATTGTTTTTCCAGTAGTCATGTTTGGATGTGAGAGTTGGACCATAAGAAAATCTGAGCCCTGAAGAACTGATCCTTTTGAACTGTTGTTTAGGAGAAGACTCTTAAGAGTCCCTTGGACTGAAAGGGGATCAAGCCAGTCCATTCTAAAAGAAATCAGTCCTGAATATTCATTGGAAGGACAGATGTTGAAGCTGAAACTCCAATACTTTGGCCACCTGATGCAAAGTACCAACTCTTTGGAAAGGACCCTGATGCTGGGAAACATTGAAGGCAGGAGGAGAAGGGATGACAGAAGCTGAGATGGTTAGGTGACATCACTGACATGATGGACATGAGTCTGGGCAAGTTGTTAATTGACAGGGAAGTCTTGCATGCTGCAGTCCATGAGGTCTCAAAGAGTTGGACATCACTGAGCCACTGAACTTGATGGAAGTGAAAGTGAAAGTCACTCAGTCATGTCCTATTCTTTGTGACCCCATGGACTATACAGTCCATAGAATTCTTCAGGCTGGAGTACTGGAGTGGATAGCCATTTCCTTCTCCAGCGGATCTTCTCAACCCAAGGATCATACCCAGGTCTCTCGCACTACAGGTGGATTCTTTAACAGCTGAGCTACTAGGGAAGCCCATTGATACTATAATTGAATGTATTCATACTACATATATGAATACACAGGTAAAATTGATCTCATATATTATGGCTACACACATGTATATGTTAGATTTATGAAGAATTAAAATATATTCCAAGTTGTTAAAATCGTATTCTTGATAGCAAAACAAAAACTTTCTAAAAAATATTTCAACTGTAAATTTGTTGTGAACTCACCCATATATAAGAATTGAAAAAAGAGTTCACACTGACTATAACAATGGTATGTACATATGAAAAGACAGTCAACCAAATTGATAAGCTGTGTACAATGGAATATTGCTCAGCCATAAAAAGAACGCATTTCAGTCAGTGCTAATGAGGTGAATGAACCTAGAGCCTATTATACAGTGATATAGTCAGAAAGAGAAAAACAAATATCATATATTAACACATATATATGGAATCTAGAAAGATGGTGGTGGTGGTGGTTTGGTCGCCAAGTCGTGTCTGACTCTTCTGACCCCATGGACTGTAGCCTGCCAGGCTCCTCTGTCCATGGGATTCTCCAGGCAAGAATACTTGAGTGGGTTGCCATTTCCTTCTCCAGGGGATCTTCCCAACCCAGGAATCAAACCTTAATGTCCTGCATTGTTGGCAGATTCTTTACCAACTGACCTATGAGGGAAGCCCCACTGATGACCTACTTGCAGGGCAGTAATGAGGACACAGAAAAAGAGAACAGACTTATGGAAAGGGGCAGGTGGTGGGTAGGAAGGAAAGGGTGGGACAAATGGAAAAAGCATCATGGAAACATACACTGCCATTTGCAAAATAGATAGCCAGTGTGAATTTGCTGTATGACTTGGGGAACTAAAACCAGGGCTCTGTGACAACCTAGAGGGGTGGGATAGGGTGGGAGGTGGGAGAAAGGCTAAAGAGAGAGGGAATATATATATATACTTATGGCTGATCCATTTTGATGTATGGCAGAAACCTACAAACTATTGTAATTATTCTTCAATTAAAAGTAAATTAGCAAAATATTGATAAAGGTGATAAAAGTTGTTACAAAAAAATAAAAAAGATTATTAAAGTTAGATTGCTTTCCTCCTTCCTGCCATCTCGGTAAATCCAGTTAACCCACTAATTGGAAAAGTGGTCCAAACCCATGAAATCTTATTTCATACTCTGGGAAAAAATTTTGTCAAGTTAAGACTCAGTGGCATTTAATGTCACTGACTGTCCTCTTTTCTTGGGATTGAAAAGTTTTCCCTGTTCTGAGACTTTCAGTCCTAAAACTGGAACAGTCTTGGGCAACCTGGGATGGTTGTTAACTATATGTCTGTTCAGTTCAGTTCATTTCAATCACTCAGTCATGTCCGACTCTTTGCGACCCCATGGACCACAACATGCCAGGCCACCCTGACAATCACCAACTACCAGAGTTTACCCAAACTCATGTCCATTGAGTCGGTGGTGCCATCCAACCATTTCATCCTCTTTCGTCCCCTTTTCCTTCTACCCTCAATCTTTCCCAGCATCAGGGCCATTTCAAATGAATCAGTTCTTCGTTTCAGGTTACCTAAGTATTGGAGTTTCAGCTTCAACATCAGTCCTTCCCATGAACACTCAGGGCTGATCTTTAGGATGGAGTTGTTGGATCTCCTTGCAGTTCAAGGGATTCTCAAGAGTCTTCTCCAACACCACAGTTTAAAAGCATCATTTCTTCAGTGCTCAGCTTTCTTTATAGTTCAACTCTCACACTCATGCATGACTACTGGTAAAACCTTAGCCTTGAGTAGACAGACCTCTGTCGGCAAAGTAATGTCTCTGCTTTTGAATATGCTATCCAGGTTGGTCATAACTTTTCTTCCAAGGAGTAAGCGTCTTTTAATTTCATGGCTGCAGTCACCATCTGCAGTGATTTTGGAGCCCCCCAAAATAAAGTCTGCCACTGTTTCCACTGTTTTCCCATCTATTTCCCAAGAAGTGATGGGACCAGATGCCATGATCTTTGTTTTCTGAATGTTGAGATTTAAGCCAACTTTTTCACTCTCCTCTTTCACTTTCATCAAGAGGCTCTTTAGTTCTTCTTCACTTTCTACCATAAGGGTGGTGTCATCTGCATATCTGAGGTTATTGATATTTCTCCTGGCAATCTTGATTCCAGCTTGTGTTTCCTCCAGCCCAGCATGTCTCATGACATACTCTGCATAGAAGTTAAATAAGCAGGGTGACAATATACAGCCTTGACGTACTCCTTTTCCTATTTGGAACCAGTCTGTTGTTCCATGTCCAGTTCTAACTGTTGCTTCCTGACCTGCATACAGGTTTCTCAAGAGGCAGGTCAGGTGATCTGGTATTCCCATCTCTCTCAGAATTTTCCAGTTTATTGTGATCCACACAGTCAAAGTCTTTGGCATAGTCAATAAAGCAGAAATAGATGTTTTTCTGGAACTCTCTTGCTTTTTCCATGATCCAGCAGATGTTGGCAATTTGATATCTGGTTCTTTTGCCTTTTCTAAAAACTGCTTGAACATCTGGAATTTCATGTTTCACATATTGCTGAAGCCTGGCTTGGAGAATTTTGAGCATTACTTCACTAGTGTGTGAGATAAGTGCAATTGTGCAGTAAGTAGTTTGAACATTCTTTGGCATTGCCTTTCTTTGGGATTGGAATGAAAACTGACCTTTTCCAGTCCTGTGGCCACTGCTGAGTTTTCCAAATATGCTGGCATAGTGAGTGCAGCACTTTCACAGCATCATCTTTTAGGATTTGAAATAACTCAACTGGAATTCCATCATCTCCACTAGCTTTGTTCATAGTGATACTTCCTAAGGCCCACTTGACTTCACATTCCAGAATGTCTGGCTCTAGGTGAGTGATCACACCATCGTGATTATCTGGGTGGTGAAGATCTTTTTTGTACAGTTCTTCTGTGTATTCTTGCCACCTCTTCTTAATATCTTCTGCTTCTGTTAGGTCCATACAATTTCTGTCCTTTATTGAGCCCATCTTTGCATGAAATATTGCCTTGGAATTTCTAATTTTCTTGAAGTGATCTCGTCTTTCCTTTTCTGTTGTTTTCCTCTATTTCCTTGCATTGATCGCCGAGGAAGGCTTTCTTATCTCGCCTTGTTATTGTTTGGAACTGTGCATTCAAATGTGTATATCTTTCCTTTTTTCCTTTGCTTTTTGCTTCTCTTCTTTTCATTGCTATTTGTAAGGCCTCCTCAGACAGCCATTTTTCTTTTTTGCATTTCTTTTTCCTGGGGATGTTCGTGATCCCTGTCTCCTGTACAATGTCACAAATCTCTGTCCATAGTTCATCAAGCACTCTGCCTATCATATCTAATCCCTTAAATCTATTTCTCACTTCCAGTGTATAATTGTAAGGGATTTGATTTAGGTCATACTTCAATAGTGTTTTCCCTACTTATTTCCTTGATAGCTCAGTTGGTAAAAGTCTGCCTGCAATGTAGGAGACCCTGGTTTGATTCCTGGCTTGGGAAGATCTGCTGGAGAAGGGATAGGCTACCCACTCCAGTATTCTTTGGGTTCCTTTGTGGCTCAGCTGGTAATGAATCCATGTGTCTGAGGACATCTTTTCTGTCTCTGAGCAGGAACTCATATTAAGGGATGGGTCTATGGATCTGTGGATATGTTTTTATAGTGTGTAGTAATGGTAGTCACTCCACTGTGTTTGACTCATTGTGATCCCATGGACTGTAGCCCCATGGGCTTCTCTGTCCATGGCATTCACCAGACCAGAATTTTTAGAGTGGGTAGCCATTCCCAAGGAACCTTCCTGACCCGGAGATGGAACCTGTGTCTCATACACTGCAGGTGGATTCTTTACTGTCTGAGTCACCAGGGATATGTTTAGGATCATGTTATATTGCATCAGATGAAATATCTGTATTGGAGATCTTAAATGATTACTTCTCTCCCAGCCTCTGACTTGTCAGGGAGACAAGTGAAAAGAAACAAGAAAAGACCATGATTTGGGGTCAAATAATTTAGTATACTTGGAAAATGCATACATCATTAGAAGTAGCTACAGAGTTGGCAGGAATCTTTGACATCTTTCATATACTTGATTTGATATGAGTTTATTACAAGGCTAAAGGTATAGTACTGGCTCAGCTAAAAGTACCAGAAATTATTCAGTCTGAAATAATCTTATAACATCTTCAGAGATAGCAATATCATGTTAATGAGCCCAGTGGCTATCTTAAGGATGAATACTATAAATACATGATTTGTGTCCATGTTCTGGGTTTTTATTCCTTGAATGACAAAGTAGAAATAATGCTACATAAAGACATTAGCAGAGTCCTGCAGCATCTAACATAAAAAAGGCAGAGAAAAGAAAATAATGAAGACAAATTCCACTGCTTAATAGATATCTTTTGGATCTCTAGCACCTAGTATATACTAAGCACATACTAAGCTGTCTCTAAATATATGTAGAATGAATGAATGATTAATAACTATGACACCAAAACTCATACATTAAATCTGCAAGCAAATGTTATTGAAATCCTGCTAAGTGCAAAGTCTGAAAGTCCATTTGTTTTGCTTATCCATTCTTCTCTATTATGGTTTATTTTTATGTATCTGAAAGTTCTGACCTATTAGAAAGTACAGGCATAATCTTTTAATTTCTAGCCTAACTAGTAGCAATGGTGTTAAAAATCCAAGATGAGTCATTTTTCTAAAATTATGGGACTGGAAACTTTAAATTCCTAATTATTATATTATCTAGATTGGTGACACTATATAAACAAGATGCTACAAACAACTGTGGCCCAGTTTAATAGCTACATGGTTCATGCCACACTTTCCAATTTCACTGATGGTTGTGTTAGCAGGGTGGATTTGAAAAAGAAATCTACTTTCCTCTATTAGGTCTACTGCAGAAAGAGGTGAGTTTACTCTGATAGGATTTGGCTTTAACAAGTTGGTTTTACAATGTTACTATTATGGCTTTTAGTTAATTTCTTTTCCTGTTTAGTTTGCCTACAAATTGATTTGAGGACAACTTTTGAATTTTTTTTTTTAAATATATATACAGGTAAAGAAGTTAAGTTTGCATGCCTATCATGTCTAATATCATCATTCTCTTCCTGGGAAAAAGGCATAAATATACCCCTTGCATGGTCCCATAATAACTTTGACCCAATTTTTATAGAATCTTGGAATAAAAATCATCAGGTTCTGCAGATCTGAATGCTGTGTTTATATCTAAAAGCTATAGCATAGTCAGCATCATCATTTTGTTTCCCTTGATAGTTAATAGAATTCTACAATAAGATTGTTTGTAGAAAAGGAAAACAATGTTTTCATTTGGTAGATCCATTTTTTTTTTCTACAGAGTAGCTTGGTAGGAAATGGACTTAAATAACAATGAGCCAAATTTTCTAACCATTGGATTAAGCAATAGTTCTAGGTAGACACCTGAAGCACTGGCAAAAGATGATTCACTCCCTGCTATTCTTGGAATGAAAATATGTGTTTTTTGTCTTACAAAGGGAAACTTATGGTAACTTGTTTCCCAGCTTTTCATATAATCAAACAGCAAAAGCATCCAAGAGAAATACTTTTCCTTTACTCAGTGCCTTACTAGATAATTCTCACTATGAACCTTTTAATGTGCCTTTGTCTTTGAATTGTTCATTAAGTGTTTCAGCATTATGATTTTACATTCCTTAGACATCTACCAGGCCATGATTTTGTTCTGTATTATAGCTATTTGGATGCTACTCTGTCAAATCCTTAATAAAGGGGAAACAGAAAACATGTTTTAACATCATCATTTCATAGTCCACATTGTCTAACACATGCAGCTTAGTCAAATGTGAAAGGCCATTTGTCAGTCCAATATGCTGTGACTCATTGACCTTATTCCAGAACAGGAAGGAACCAAACCCGTCACTTATATGGCTATCTATATATAATGACAGATTAGAATCATGTGTTCTAGTCAGTCTTGATTGACCTTACAGAACCAAGAAACAAAAGGTGATAGGTTACCTGAGGAGATAGTATAGAGCATATAAGAGCTCAGGCTGTGTAATCAGACCAACTTGGGTTTATATCCTTTCTTTTCAACCTGCTCACTGAATGACCTTAGAGTGATCTAGACTTATGTTGGACTTGATCACAGAACAAACATTAATCAGCTTATTGTTTATCATACAGTCTACTAGTCCAACAGCAGAAGAAGCTTGAGTGAGGATATAGAAAGAGCTAAGGTAAATCCTAGGCTATGCATGAAAGGAGTCCTTTAGTTTGTTACATGAGTCTTGACTCAGCTATATCCCTTCCCTCTGATTGAGTTGCACTAGGGAGAAACCAACTGAAAATACTAAGAATTAATTATTAAGTCATGATTATATATTTATATCTTTCATACATATTCATCTATTTAGTTAATATTTAGTGCTTTAATTATTAAACTGTTTTTGAACATTGTTTACGGGATAATATTCTTTGGCAGCCAAAATATATTCTCAAGTATCACCAGTTGACCGAGAATCAGAGCATTATAGAAACATAAGACTCAAAGTCCTGAATCCCTTGAGGTGTTTTTGAAGTCAAAGTCATTAAAACTGGTAAGAGGACAGAATACTTTGCCATACTTAAAATGTCAAAATGTAATTCATTCCCTGAGAAGTTTAGTAGATGATTCTATATCAGAAAGTCCTTCATTGCAATACTGGAAGGAAAATTAATAAAAATTCTCCTGTTATTTGGAAAGATATAGAAAAACTGTCAAAAACTTTTAGAGATTTGAAGTTAATCTCAAGATTATCCACCACACCATCAGCAAATTATGTTGAGTTAATTTGTTAAGCACCAAAAGAAATAAGAAAACACTGAAGGAACACAGAATTCAATCCTGTTTCACATTTAATGAGTGCATCTATAATGTCCCACCTGTGAGCATAAAGGATCCAAAGTGAAGACAATATGATGCTTGCCCACAAGACTCTTATAATCTCAGGTTGGAAGGAGACAGCAGACTACATCTTCTACATTTAAAGTGTACATATTTAACTAGATAAGTTGAGTGAGTGA
Organism: Budorcas taxicolor; assembly: GCF_023091745.1. Lineage (NCBI taxonomy): Eukaryota > Metazoa > Chordata > Mammalia > Artiodactyla > Bovidae > Budorcas > Budorcas taxicolor. The sequence continues at coordinate 6,679,594 of NC_068935.1, forward strand.
GAGAGAGAGAGAGGAATTTGGCTGGTGTGCTAATCCAATTTGGCTTGCCCACTAATCCATTTAGTTAGCAAAGGCCCTATAATTAGCATGATAATGGAAGTCACTCAGTCATGTCCCACTCTTTGGGACCCTATGGACTGTAGCCTACCAGATTCCTCCATCCATGGGGTTTTCCAGGCAAGAGTACTGGAGTGGGTTGCCATTTCCTTCTCCAGGGGATGTTCCCTACCCAGGGATTGAACCCAGGTCTCCCACATTGTAGGCAGATGCTTTACCACCCGAGCCACCAGGGAAGCCATAATGAAAGACAGGAAACTGCAATTACCTTAGTCTCAGTTTCCACTTTCCTCTCACTGTGAACAGCTCCCTGTGCTGTCTGTGATTCTCAAGTTTAAGATTTCTATTTTTATACAGCTCTGTCTCTACATGCAAGCAGCTATTTCACCTACTATTCAGCCTAAGGGATAACCTTTAAGAAGACATTTCTAAGGTGAATTAGAAACTAATGTGAGGTTTTCTTATATATATATATATATATATATATATATATATATATATATATATATATATATAGAATTTCACTACCCACATAAGGTATAATTTCATGGTATAACTAAGTATGGATATGATCATAAATGTACACAAAGAGGGAATAAATTCTTCCCAGAGGTGGGGTCAATGAAGGCTTCAAAGTTGATGTGGCCTATGAAGAAAAGATCTCAAGGGCATGCTAAAAAGAAACCCAATTAAAGGTGTAGGGAAGGAAAAACATTTCCTTTATCCTCTTAGGATCTGGGGCTGGACCTGAAAATTACACTGACAGAAACAGATTTTCAGGATAAAGGCATACAAATATATTTAATATATGATTTACATCAGGTGTCCTCAATGTCCAGGATCTAATGTCCTATGATCTGAGGTGAAGCTGATGTAATAATAACAGAAATAAACTGCATAATAAATGTAATATGCTTGAGTCATCCCCAAACCATCACCCTACCCCAGTCCATGGAAAAATTGCCAAAAAGGTTGGGGACTGCTGCTTTACATGACACAGAAACCTTCATAAGGAAATGAAAACCCAAAGAAACAGTTAAACCTGAACATATTTATACTAAATTTGATGAAGGGTTGAAATTCATGGGAAAATGTAATAGGATACAAGCGTATAAGGTAAGGGTTGTAAACTGAGGAAACTTAGAAATGCTTGCTTCTTCAGATTCCCATCTTCGGAGATAAGGATGCTCATTTTCTCCAGGAATAGAGAGGATACATCTCACATGAGGGTTTTATGACCTGCTTCAGGGAATGAGGGAGAAGTCAGAGAGCCCCTGTACCTCCTATTTCTCCAATTCCTTCAGCCCAAAATATTCCATATGTCAAGGTGCCATATTTTGGGGTAGCAGGTTCTGAACTCCATCATGGGCAAAGTGAACAGTTTATTATCAGGCAAACATACAAAGCACCCAAGACATAATGAGTTTAGGTAATATGAGTAGAATGGGATTGGTAGTGAATAAAACAGTTGAGGAAAGTTATAAGAGATAAGGCTGAAAAGCCAGGTGGAGTTAGACTGTTATTGTCCTTAAATGCCATGCTTGAGAAGTACAGTCTCTCCCCTGCAGGTGATGATCATCAGTAAGGATTTTACGTAAAGTGTAGTGATAGTATCATATTTATATTTCAGAAAGGTAATCCTTACCTGCCACCTCATATTTCTGGCCTGGCAGAAGCTACTTCCCACAAGTAAGGAATAAAACCATGAGAAGAGAGTATCTTTTGGGAACAGTAAAAATACGAATATCTGAGTATTCACTTCAATGGCCAAAACCAATGCAGGTGAGCACAGAACCATTTAGATATTTTCACCATACTTCCTAGGGCAGGGATAGTGATGACATTGGCATTTGAATACTTCTGTGAAAGGAAGAGCCTTTCCTGGGCAGAGGTGTGCATGCCTACTTAGCTGTGTCCAACTGTGTGTGACCCTATGGACTGTAGCCTGCAAGGCTCCTCTGTCCATGAGACTCTCTTTTCACAGAGGCAGTAGGAATCAACTGCTACAAACAGAGAGCTTCCCTTGTGGTTCAGCTTGTAAAGAATCCACCTGCAATGTGGGAGACCTGGGTTCGATCCCTGGATTGAGAAGATCCCCTGGAGAAGGGAAAGGCTACCCACTCCAGTATTCTAGCCTGGAGAATTCCATGGACTGTATAGGCCATGGAATCACAAAGAGCTGGACATGACTGAGCAACTTTCAAAAACAAACAAACAAACAAACAAAAACAGACAGAAGCCTAGAGTCATAGACTGGCATAGCTAGATGGAGAGCTAGTGGTTATTCAGCTTAGAATTAGACAAACAATGGACTGCAGGCCAAATCTTGCCTTTATTTTTATGACCTTTGGATTTAGGATGATTTTCATTTTAAATAGGTTATAAAGGGGGAGAGGAGAAAAAAAAAGAAAAAAATATGACTAAGTATATGGCCTGCAAAGCCTAACATATTTTCTATCTGGTCCTTTACAGAAAAGCTTGTCATAGGCTAATTTAACCTCTTTGTGTTATAGAGTAAAAAACTGATGCCTATTTATTCATCATATACATACACACACATATGTGAAATGGCCTTCTCTGAAAGGTCAATTTATGCCCCAGACTAATTTTATTTTCAAAATAGTTAAGTTCACCTTTTTTTCTTTTGAGGGAATTGAAAAGGGCCAAATTTGAATGTCGATGAAATCAGGCATGTTCTATGGTATATGGCATACATTTGTCACATTTTTAATATACCCTTTAACATATCTCTTTCCTATTCTTTGGTGTTGGTGGTAGTTTAATTGCTAAGTCATGTCCAATTCTTGCGACCCCATGGACTGCCCCTGCCAGGCTCCTCTGTCCATAGGATTCTCCAGGCAAGAATACTTGAGTGGGTTGCCATTTCCTTCTCAAGGGAATCTTCCCGACCCTGGAGTCGAACCCAGGTCTCCTGCATTGTAGGCAGATTATTTACCAATTGAGCTACAAGGGAAGGCCTTGGTAGCACTGTGTTAAAATACCCTAGGGGAATTATTGATCTTCTGTATAGTTTGGCTGAAGTTGATCCTATCCAAGTCCCAGGTACTGGAATATCTTACTGGTCTAAGCCAATCAGGACATTTCATGCCTGTGGTCATGAGATATTGGAACAAGGATGGACACATGATAAAGCTCAGAGTACTGATTATCAGACTGAGTACTTTATGTTAACAATTTTAGAAAGAAGAATGATCATTTTCTTTTCTGCTATATTTGAACATGGAAGAAAAACCCTAGAAATATGGACAGCCACCTTAACACAATCAGGACATGAGAATGAAGTCAACATTAAGGAGAGGGTGGTCTGAGAAATTGAGAGACAGAGACTGATTATATTGTTTGGAATCCCTGCATCAATATATACCTGAAACATATATTGCTACATTTTTGTTTAGGTGAATCGGTAAATTTCTTTTTTATTAAGTTGATTGGCAATCTAAAACTTGTGTACAAAATCTAGCTTACTGCTTATTTTTGTACTGCTTATGAGTTCAGAATGGTTTTATCCATTTTTAAATGATTGAAAGAAAATAATATTATTTTTTGATACCTGCAAATTGTGTGAAATTCAAATGTCAGTGTCCATAAAGGAAGTGCTATTAGAATGCAACCATGCTTATTCATTAGTGAATCATCTATGTCTGCTTTGTGCTTAATGGAAGAGATGAGTAGTTGTAGCAGACTGTATGGCCTACAAAGCCTGAAATATTTATAATTTGGCCCTTTACAGAAATCGTTTGCTGATCTCTGGTCTAACTAAAATGGTGATGCCCAAGAGTCCTTTTCATTTAAACTTCCTATTGGTCTCCTCGGGAAATAATAATGGGCTTATTGAACTTTATAATTCTATCTAAGAGGAAGAATTGAAGTAAACGATGGAAGAGAAGGGTAGGGGATCATTTCAATTCAGTGGTCAAGGAATTAATTCACTATCCTGTAAGAGAAATTGTCAGTAAGATTAAGGAGCTTGGAATAAGTTGTTATGTATCATTCGGTGAATGTTTTCAAGGCCTAAGCCTTGAAGAAGCTGTTTTACATTCTCAGCTGTAGAGGGAGACACACTGAAACCATAATCACAGAAAACTAGCCAATCTGATCACATGGACCACAGCCTTGTCTAACTCAATGAAACTCAGCCATGCCATGTGGGTCCACCCAAGACGGACGGGTCATGGTGGAGAGATCTGACAGAATGTGGTTCACTGGAGAAGGGAATGGCAAGCCACCTCAGTATTCTTGCCTTGAGAACCCCATGAACAGTATGAAAAGGCAAAATGATAGGATACTGAAAGAGGAACTACCCAGGTTGGTAAGTTCCCAATATGCCACTGGAGATCAGTGGAGAAATAACTCCAGAAGCAATGAAGGGATGGAGCCAAAGCAAAAACAGTACCCAGTTGTGGATGTGACTGGTGATAGAAGCAATATCTGATGCTGTAAAGAGCAATATTGCATAGGAACCTGGCATGTTAAGTCCATGAATCAAGGCAAATTGGAAGTGGTCAAACAGGAGATGGCAAGAGTGAACGTCGACATACTAGGAATCAGAGAACTAAAATGGACTGGGATGGGTGAATTTAACACAGATGACCATTATATCTACCACTGTGGGCAGGAATCCCTAGGAAGAAATGGAGTAGCCATCATGGTCAACAAAAGAGTCCAAAAAGCAGTACTTGGATACAATCTCAAAAACGACAGAATGATCTCTGTTCGTTTCCAAGGCAAACCATTCAATATCACAGTAATCCAAGCCTATGCCCCAACCAGTAATGCTGAAGAAGCTGAACAGTTCTATGAAGAACTACAAGACCTTTTAGGACTAACACCCAAAAAAGATGTCCTTTTCATTATAGGGGACTGGAATGCAAAAGTAGGAAGTCAAGAAACACCTGGGGTAACAGGCAAATTTGGCCTTGGAGTATGGAATGAAGTAGGGCAAAGGCTAATAGAGTTTTGCCAAGAGAACGCACTGGTCACAGCAAACATCCTCTTCCAACAACACAAGAGAAGACTCTACACATGGACATCACCAGATGGCCAACACCAAAGTCAGATTGATTATATTCTTTGCAACCAAAGATGGAGAAGCTCTATACAGTCAGCAAAAACAAGACCGGGAGCTGACTGTGGCTCAGATCATGAACTCCTTATTGCCAATTTCAGAAACAAATTGAAGAAAGTAGGGAAAACAACTATACCATTCATGTATGACCTAAATCAAATCCCTTATGATTATACAGTGGAAGTGAGAAATAGATTTAAGGGACTAGATCTGATAGACAGAGTGCCTGATAAACTATGGACGGAGGTTCGTGACATTGTACAGGAGACAGGGATCAAGACCATCCCCATGGAAAAGAAATGCAAAAAAGCAAAATGGCTGTCTGAGGAGGCCTTACAAATAGCTGTGAAAAGCAGAGAAGTGAAAAGCAAAGGAGAAAAGGAAAGATATAAGCATTTGATTGCAGAGTTCCAAACAATAGCAAAGAGAGATAAGAAAGCCTTCCTCAGTGATCAATGCAAAGAAATAGAGGAAAACGACAGAATGGGAAAGACTAGAGATCTCTTCAAGAAAATTAGAGATTGCAAGGGAACATTTCATGCAAAGATGGGCTCGATAAAGACAAAAATGGTATGGACCTAACAGAAGCAGAGGATATTAAGAAGAGGTGGGAAGAATACACAGAGGAATTGCACAAAAAAGATCTTCACGACCCAGATAATCACTGTAGTGTGATCACTCACATAGAGCCAGACATCCTGGAAGGTGAAGTCAAGTGGGCCTTAGGAAGCATTACTACAAACAAAGCTAGTGGAGGTAATGGAATTCCAGTTGAGAAAGATGATGCTGTGAAAGGGCTGCACGCAATATGCCAGAAAATTTGGAAAACTCAGCAGTGGCCACAGGACTGGAAAAGGTCAGTTTTCATTCCAGTTCCAAAGTAAGACAATGGCAAAGAATGCTCAAACTCCCACACAATTGCACTCATCTCACACGCTAGTAAAGTAATGATTAAAATTCTCCAAGCCAGGCTTCAGCAACACATGAACCATGGACTTCCAGATGTTCAAGCTGGTTTTAGAAAAGACAGAGAAACCAGAGATCAAATTTCCAACATCTGCTGGATCATGGAAAAAGCAAGAGAGTTCCAGAAAAACATCTCTTTCTGCTTTATTGACTATGCCAAAGCCTTTGTCTGTGTGGATCACAATAAACTGCGGAAAATTCTGAGAGGGGAATACCAGACCACTTTACCTGCCTCTTGAGAAATCTGTATGCAGGTCAGGAAGCAACAGTTAGAACTGGACATGGAACAACAGACTGGTTCCAAATAGGAAAAGGAGTACGTCAAAGCTATATATTGTCACCCTGCTTATTTAACTACTATGCAGAGTACATCATGAGAAATGCTGGGCTGGAAGAAGCACAAGCTGGAATCAAGATTGCCGGGAGAAATATCAATAACCTCAGATATGCAGATGACACCACCCTTATGGTAGAAAGTGAAGAGGAACTAAACAGCTTCTTGATGAAAGTGAAAGAGGAGAGTGAACATGTTGGCTTAAAGCTAAACATTCAGAAAATGAAGATCATGGCATCTGGTCCCATCACTTCATGGCAAATAGATGGGGAAACAGTGAAAACAGTGTCAGACTATGTTTTTGGGCTCCAAAATCACTGCATATGGTGACTGCAGCCATGAAATTAAAAGACACTTACTCCTTGGAAAGAAAGTTATGACCAACCTAGATAGCATATTAAAAAGCAGAGACAGTACTTTGCCAACAAAAGTCCATCTAGTCAAGGCTTAAGTTTTCCCAGTAGTCATGTATGAATGTATGAGTTGGACTGTGAAGAAAGCTGAGCACCAAAGAATTGTTGCTTATGAATTGTGGTGCTGGAGAAAACTCTTGAGAGCCCCTTGGACTGCAAGGAGGTCCAACCAGTCCATTCTAAAGGAGATCAGTCCTGGGTGTTCATTGGAGGGACTGATGATAAACCTGAAACTCCAATACTTTGGCCACCTCACGTGAAGAGTTGACTCATTGGCAAAGACCCTGATGCAGAGAGAGAATGGGGACAGGAGGCGAAGGGGACAACAGAGGATGAGATGTCAGATGGCATCACCGACTCGATGGACATGAATTTGGGTAAATTCCAGGAGTTGGTGATGGACAGGGAGGCCTGGCATGCTGTGGTTCATGAGGTCGCAAAGAGTTGGACGTGACTCAGAACTGAAGTGGACTGTAGATGGAAGGAGTGAAAAGGTGACTTGTTTTCATTCTCTGCTGGGAAAGATTGAAGGCAGGAAGAGAAGGGGACGACAGAGGATCAGATCATTGGATGGCATCACTGACTCAGTAGATATGAGTTTGAGCATGCTCTGGTAATTGGTGACAGACAGGGAAGCCTGGCATATTGTGGTCCATAGAGTCTCAAAGAGTCTAACATGACTGAGTGACTGAACTGAACTGAACTGATTCATTCTCTACAATATTAGCTATTGTGCTTCAGTTTTATTTTCATATTATGTTTGATTCATCCTCAATACAATCATATGAGCTAAGTCATATTATTATTTTCACTTTTATGATGAGAAAGCTGAGACTTTGGCTTTCCTAGTTCGTAAGTACTAGAGCTGAGGTTTCCACACAAATTAATTGGGCTCCCAAATCTATGCTCTTTCTTCTATAACATGGGGTGGAAGCATCTGAATGAACAAGCCAAGCAAAAGAATTCAAAAAGTATGATAACTGCTTGAAACTGAGTTAGACTGTTCTACTTGGAAGACTCATTGAACAAGAATTATAAACTGATGGAATAGAAACTAGAACTTTTGGGAATGAAAAGGGACACTATAAAGAATTATGCTGGGTCTACAGAATTAATTTGAGATTGTGTTGGGATAACTAGGATGTATGGTTATCCTAATTAGTAGTTACAAGGGTCATGTGATTATGGGAGGAGCCATGAACATGAGGCATTGACAAATAATCAGATTATTCCAAGGTCAGTGGAGAGCATTGGAGTGGCAGATGCATTGGGATGGAACAGATAAATGCGTGCTAGCAACTGCTCAGGACAATCACAGTGCTGTTCTCTAAGAAGGCTTCACTAAGTGCTAAGGGAAGGACTCAAAGGGATGGAATGTTGGCAATTTTTATTGATCTCAGAGTCACAAATGACTGTCATTGTAACTCAAACCCCTCCTTGTTAGAGACTTCCAAGCTGGGGAAACATGGCTTAAAATTACCACCAAGAATACTCCTTTCCATCCATTTTCAAGAATGATGATGAAGAGACCAGTGCAGGTTTCCAGCTCTGAGATAGCTTGCAGGAAGATACTGGGAAGATTCCTCTGAGACGTATCTGGTAGTGATTCTCTGAAGGAATAGCTGAACAATGATAGCAATTCTCGGCTTGCCATCCTTCTACTCCCACACCTACTTGCCAGTCTGTTCCAGTCCTGTGCCTTTAAATTGAATTATAGGCTCCCTACATTCCCACATGGTTTTTCAGAGCAAACAAAAACTCTTTTTATTTAGCCTTTTCTCCTTTCTTCTACTTCTTTCCTCTTTGGATGGTATCAGTTTTCTCGCATTCTTTAGCCTCTGTCCTCATTCTTGTCTGATCTCTAATACAGTTGGTTTACGAGGGATGCCATGCTGAAGATGAGGGAATGAGCTTTTCTATTTTTTTCTGATAATGTATTCATAACCAAATAAGGTAGCAACAGAAATAAAGGCATTCCCTTCACCTGTGTGTTTGCCTCCAAGATATTTTTTAATCCATAAACATTTCTTGTGCTATCAAAACCCATAATAAATTGTAGAATTTGATAGCTGCACATTTATTGGCAAATATCACTTTGAAAGGATGTGTCCCTAGAGGATCCATCTTGACAGTGTTTTTAACAAACTTGCATTGAAACTCTGGTACAAACATCAGTTGATGAAAGCAAAGCTCTGTTCATGGATTGTGCTGATTCTGCACACCTGTTCACCCTCTGTGCCCAACCATCATTTGCTTATTCATAGCAAGTCCCACCAGCCTGCACATTGCTTCCCTGATGGATTCAAGATAGCATCTTATATATGCCAACACCTTGTATAATACTCAGATTTGATACACTTTTACCCCTAGACTCCACAGCCTGAGATTTAAATGTGACAATTTAAATGTTACAATTTCTCTCAGAAAACCACATACCTCTGGCTAGACAAGGCAGGCAATCTGGTACCAAGAGTATTTAGGAGTTTCTTTGAAAAACATTACCAGGAGATATCGCAGGAAAAAAGGAAAGAGCCAGACCTGATAGGGATAGAAAGGCAATCCTCTAGGCAAACAGAACTGCTTGGTCTTTACCACTGAATGGCATTTTTTAAAAAATACACTGGAAAACAGCCAGAGCAGACACACAGAACTTCTTCATAGGCAACATAAAGGATAGCCGAGAGAAAACCATGATTCTGCAACTAACACACTACTTAAGATGAAAAGGAGTAAAATGGTACTGGACTTTATAAAACTCATGTTGTGTTGGCTTTCTTTTTCAAAAGAACCACAGAGATTCCTCTTTCAGAAGCACTTCCTTTCCCTTGACTTTAGATGCCTTTAGTAATGTGCAGTAAGGGAACTGTGTGCATTAATGATATCCCTGCTGCTGCTGCTGCTGCTGCTAAGTCGCGTCAGTCGTGTCCGATTCTGTGTGACCCCATAGACGGAAGCCCACCAGGCTCCTCTGTCCCTGGGTTTCTCCAGGCAAAAACACTGGAGTGGGTTGCTATTTCCTTCTCCAATGCATGAAAGTGAAAAATGAAAGTGAAGTTGCTCAGTTGTGTCTGACTCTTAGCGACCCCATGGACTGTAGCCCACCAGGCTCCTCTGTCCATGGGATTTCCCAGGCAAGAGTACTGGAGTGGGGTGCCATTGCCTTCTCCCAATGATATCCCTACTTCCAATCAAATTGTGGTTTCTAGATTACTGCTTCCTCCTGCTGCTGCTAAGTGACTTCAGTCGTGTCCGACTCTGTGCGACCCCATAGACGGCAGCCCACGAGGCTCCCCTGTCCCTGGGATTCTCCAGGCAAGAACACTGGAGTGGGTTGCCATTTCCTTCTCCAATGCATGAAAGTGAAAAGTGAAAGTGAAGTCGCTCAGTCGTGTCCCGACTCTTCACCACCCCATGGACTGCAGCCTACCAGGCTCCTCTATCCATGGGATTTTCCAGGCAAGAGTACTGGATTGGGGTGCCCTTGCCTTCTCCTAGTTTCCTCTAATTAAGTGGCATCTATGCTGCTTAACAATTAGTTCTAAGAGCTTCAGAATGGTTTGCAAGTTTGCCTGGCCTGAAGGATGGAGAAAGGATTGCAGACAGAGTGCCTTATGCTATCTCCTAGTATTTTTGTCTACATGCCAAATTAAACAAAGTTAAAGCTTTGTATTATTCATTTGAAGAAAATGGCTTTGTGATACACTACACTCAGTGCCTGAAACACTTTAAGTATATTAGTGCCTATTATAAGCTATGCATATTAAAGTCTAGTTATTGAAAAAAAAATGGCAAAAAATTCTTGAATTTAAATGATTTAAAGGATCCAAGAAAGAATCCATGTTACTGATTTGATAGTTCAATAGGTGATGGAAACTTCCTATCCATTAAACATCTTATCAGATTTATTTGTGTTAGATGATAACTTCCCAAATATATCGAACTGTCACCACTGTTTTTAGTAATGCATACATAATTTAAGGAATCTTGTTAAAGTCAATTAATATTTTGATAGCTAGGAACTTATATTGTGGTAAAAATTAAAAATGTAAGTGGAGAGTACAATTTTAATTTTTACCATCACCCCTTTTAGCCTTTGGTTGTTACTTTCCGTGAATATATATAAGTTGTTTGATATTCCAAAAGCATATATTTGAATGTACAAGGGATCTTGTTAAATGTTGTTCTCAGTTAACTGAAGTGATTTGGACAAACAATAACAAATATAGTAACAGACTAAAACCAAAACATGTTCTTATTTCTTAGTGTTTTGTTTGATAATGATGCTTTCAAAACTTCTAAAACTGTCAGAAATAGTTATGCTGTGAAATTGCAGTTTAAAAATATGGAATTGCTTTGGTCTTTTGATTTTGCCTAGTATAAAGATTCAGCCCTGGGGGTTCTTTGGAAGGAATGATGCTAAAGCTGAAACTCCAGTACTTTGGCCACCTCATGCTAATAGTTGACTCATTGGAAAAGACTGTGATGCTGGGAGGATTGGGGGTGGGAGGAGAAGGGGACGACAGAAGATGAGACAGCTGGATGGCATCACTGACTCGATGGACGTGAGTTTGAGTGAACTCCAGGAGATGGTGATGGACAGGGAAGCCTGGCATGCTGCAGTTCATGGGGTCACAAAGAATTGGACATGACTGAGCAACTGAACTGAACTGAACTGAGTATAAAGAAATAAATATGTTATTTGAACATTATAAATCAACTATGGACTTCCCTGGTGGCTCAGACAGTAAAGCGTTCTGTCTACAATGCAGGAGACCCGGGTTCGATCCCTGGGTTGGGAAGATCCCCTGGAGAAGGAAATGGCAATCCACTCCAGGACTATTGCCTGGAAAATCCCATGGACAGAGGAGCCTGATAGGCTACAGTCCATGGGGTCGCGAAGAGTCGGACACGATAATCAACTATACTTCAATAAAATAAACTAAAAAGATTCTGTATGTTACAAATCTTAGCATTTTCTATGCAAATAAAGATCTAAAATGGTGCCTTTAGAGAATCAAGCTAGATCTATGTGATATCTAACACCCAATGAAAACTGAAAATACTGAACAATATTTTATGCATTCAGAAAACCACTACCATATACACAAAATAGCTGAATGTGTACCATAGAAAATCTGACTTCCAATTATATGTCCTGAAACTGACAGGCGGCATGTAAAAAAAAAATAATAATTCTTGAACTTAGCAGAAAGAACATTTAAGTTTTCATGTAAGGCTTTGACATAATAAAATTTTAACCATAGAAAGCAAAGACACCCACTATAGATTCTATAGGAATTTATTTCTCCATGACTTGGCAAATATCATTACCTGCATTCAACTCATTCTCTGTGTCTGTGAGTATATTTCTGTTTTGTACATATGTTCATTTGTCTTATTATTTTCTAGATTCCACAGATAAGAAATATCATATGGTATTTGTCTTTGTCTGACTTATTTCACTTAGCATGATAATCTTTAGGCCCATTCATGTCTCTGCAAATGGTATTATTTCATTCTATTTTATGGCTGAGAAGTATTCCCTGTGTATAAGTATTACATCTTTATCCATTCATCTGTTGATGGACATTTAGGTTGTCTACATGTCTGAACTATTGAAAAATAAAGAATTCTAACTTACAATATCATTGCATCAGTTTACTTCCAAAGAGTCATCAAATGTTATGTGTACAAATTATTTGACTCTGACATTTCTTATTTCTCAACAGTCCTGCAAAGCATTTAGTGGATAATCCACTTTACATTTAACATCGGAGGAGGCTGAAACCCAAAGAACTGCAATTGCTGGATTCACCAGTCATTCAGATAGCTCTGTGTGTGTGTGTGTGTGTGTGTGTGTGTGTGTGTGTGTGTGTGTGTGTGTGTGTGTGTTGGTAGCTCAGTCATGTTTGACTCTTTGTGACCTCATGGACAGTAAGCCAACCACGGTCCTCTGTCCTTGGGGTTCTCCAGGCAAGCATACCGGAGTGGGTTGTCATTCCCTTCCCCAGGATATCTTCCTGACCCAGGGATTGAACCCAGGTCTCCTGCATTGCAGGCAGATTCTTTACCATCTGAGCCACTAGGGAAGTCCAGTCAAATAATCATTCTACAGAAAATAGCATGAATAAAACTATAATTCTTTCATTCACTCAACAGTTATCAATTGATTGCTTATTATGGATGAAGCACTATGGTAACTGTGAATAATACAAAGGAATAGAACATGCTCTTCATTCTTAGAGCTCTGTTTGATAATGATCACCTCAGTTTGTTAGGATATCACAAACAGATATGTTTTATAATACTTATATAGAATTAGTTTCTATAAACATAGAATAGTTCAGTTCAGTCGCTCAGTCGTGTCTGACTGTTTGCAACCCCATGGACTGCAGCACTCCAGGCTTCCCTGTCCATCACCCACTCTCAGAGCTTGCTCAAACTCATGTCCATCGAGTCGGTGATGCCATCCAACCATCTCATCCTCTGTTGTCCCCTCTCTCTTCCTGCCTTCAGTCTTTCCCATTATCAAAGTCTTTTCCAATGAGTCAGTTCTTTGCATCAGGTGGCTAAAATATAGAATAAATTTAAGTTAAACACATTTATAAATAATAGTATGTCAACATTTTAAAGAAGAAAGTGATTAAATGCAAATAAGAAGTACAGGCATTAGGTTAATAATAACTTAATTGAAGAGCATTTTCTAATTTCACCTTCTTATGCATAGGCTTGTTATAAAGCTCCATCTCAAGAAAACTTAACTGAGATACCTTCTCATCTTCTTAATATGAGAAATGTATTAAACACTTTCTTTTTTTTATTTTTGATTTTTATTTAAAGTTTTAGTTCTTTAAATTACTTATATAATTTATTTTTTAACCATTTATCATTTATTTATTATTATTATTATTATTTAACTTTACAATATTGTACTGGTTTTGCCATACATCAACATGAATCCACCACGGGTGTACACGTGTTCCCCATCCTGAACCCCCCTCCCACCTCCCTCTCCATACCATCCCTTTGGGTTATCCCAGTGCACCAGCCCCAAGCTGGTTATAATAATATTTATTTTATCTCTAATTTTGTGAATTTCCTGTGATTTTTGATTTGATGGTTTTTGTTTACCTTACTAAGTGAATTGCCAAATGCTTCTATTTCATCTCCCCCTCTCTCTCTTACTCACATACACAGGTACCACTTAGTTTTTGTATATCTCATTTAACTATAATTTCTTTGTAATCTCTAATCTCTTCTTCACGCTTTGCCAACATTATTTTAACAGGGACCTTGATCACTCATTTCCTACTCAAACCTGATTGCATAATATGATCTTTGAGTTCTACACCCATTCATTACAACTCATCTTCAATTCTGCCCAGGTAACCTCTTATTCACCAGTTGTTTGCATTTTCCCCCCCTGTAGTGCATGTAAATTTATTTCCAGATTTTAACCATCATAGAACATTTTATTGATGATTCCTGTCTCATGAAAGGGCTTTCCTGGTGGCTCAGCGGTAAAGAATTCACCTGCAAATGTAGGAGATGAAGGAGACAAGACATGGGTTTCATCCCTAGGTCAGGAAGATCCCTTGGAGAAGGAAACAGCAACCCACTCCAGAGAGGCCATAATCCATGTACCAGAGTAGATTGGGTTCATCTATTCTTTCCTTGATTTTAGACCACAGAATCCTGGTGTGGTAAATTGTACTGTTGAGAATCGATTCACCCCATCTTGTAGGAATCCTTTGTAAGGCAGTTCTTTACTCCATTGACACCAAGGTTGACCACGTGACTTGCTCTGACCAATGAAGTATAAGATTCTTCCAAACAGATGCTTTATGAGTCAACATGTGCTATTGTGTGCTCACCTTCTTTCTTCTCTCTCTACAATGAGATCAGAACTATCCTAGAAAGAGAGTGATCTATTAGGAAAGAGAGTGATCTATTAATCTGAGTCCTAGAGTAAATACGTCATGAAGCATAGCTGCAGCTGACCATCAATAGACCTGTAGTCTCAGTGAAAAATAATTTTTGGTTGTTCTAAGCCAGTGAGATTTTGTGATTGTTACTCCAACACAGTGTAATCTAAGCTGACCAACGGTAGTTGGAGTGGCATTGTGAACCTGAAAGTAAACAATGTATATACTGTAATACCTGCTCCTTTTCCAGATGTCTGACTTTCTTCTCTCTAGTTAACCAGGTGGGAAATCTTTCTGTAATTTTTTCTTTTCATCCTGTGTCCAACCACCATTCCTTCCTTAATTATGATCCTGTACCAAGAAACTTTTTAAAAGTCATATGCCCTGATTTAAAATGGTACTCATGTCTCTTACTTCTCTTTCCAAGAAGCAGTAGCTCCTCACATGCATTAAAGACTCACAATTAAAAAACCAAAACAAAACAATAGCTCACATCAAGTAGTGTGGAAAGGGCTAAGTACCAACATTGCCCTGTTTACTGATAGTGATGACACTAAGCTTGGTGTCCATTTTAAAAATAGAGAGGCTAAGTGAGAGACAGCTTTAAGTATTTTGTCCAAAGTCACACATAATGTCAGAAACAGGATTTCAATCCAGTTAGGCTGACATCAAAATCCCATCATTTTCACCATTGCTCCAAACTCTTTAGTAGGATTTTTAGGCAATGGTGCTTCTTCTAGAAGGAGACAGGAGTATAGTAAAATGTTTGTCTTCCCTGGGATCTGCTCTCTCTTTGTCTCTTTCTCTCTCTCCTTGGCAGATAACCTTATCCTCCCCAAACTGGCCCACCTCGTTGGCCCACCTCTGGCTCTCCTTGGAACTTGGCCAATTTTCTGTGTTAAAGTGGGTCGTTTCTGGTTTGGATGGGGACCAGGGACAGAAAAGAAGGAAGTAGGTAGTTCTCCCCCAGGCTGAGAAAGAAGGGATTTTTTTCCCTACCATTTTGTACTTCTCACAGTGAAATGGTTAAACCTACAAGGGTAGGATCAGAGATTCTTTTATGGACAAAACCAAGATTTTTATGATATAGCTCACTCTTAATCCTAGGTAAGAAGTTTTGGGGTCAAAACTCTGCTAGGAGATGTATATGTATTTTGTGGGAGTGTTTCTTGAACATTTAATCTTCAGGAAACTGGCTCCATCAGAAAGCTAGTTGAGGACTTAGGGGCCCGAGGACCTTGCAAAATCTTCATCACAGACAAATTAATATAGTGCATCTTTTTTCTGTTATTTTCTTCCTTTCCCATTTTCATTCTAGTCTGGGCCATTATCTCTCATCAGGTTATTGTAATAGTTCCTATTTTCTGGTCAAATAACTTCTCCTGCTTTCTGCTGATGATTGAAAGCATTCTAAAGTATTTTGCCTGGCTGCAACTGACCCTTTGTTTTATTTCTCACTTTTTCTTTCAACACTCATTCCACACATGTTCTGCATTTCCTGCTTTAGTTTCTTTGTGGAGAAACTGTTTCCTCTGCCCAAAATGGCTCATGCTCTCACTTCCACATATTCAAATTCTCCAAATGCAGATTCATCCCCTCCAGGAAAACTTTTCTGATTCTTTAGCCTAATGTAACCTCTCCTGCCCTCAGAAATCCAACAAAAATAGTCTGTTTTTCTCATGGTACCTATGAATTATTACTTTGCAGTTAATGAGCCATGTTTTAGTGACTTCATAGTAGGAATATACACCTCTTGAGGGCAGGGACTACTTGGCATTTATCTTTATAGTCCCATAGCTTCTAGCCTTTGTTCCTTCATCCACATATTTATTTATTCAACAGCAGCAAACAAAATAGAGACAGTGCCCACGTTCATAGAATATGAAATGCAGTAAGTACACATAGTAAGCCTTCAAATATTTATTGAATGAATGTTTATCACAACTGATATATTTATTTGTCTCTATTAAAATGAATAGGCTCTTAAGTAATAAGAAATGTGTTTATATTTCAAAGTACTCAAGGTGAATACAAAGGTGTCCATGATTCATTGAATGTTTACAATCCACAAGGAATCTTAAGACACCATAAATTTAGTGAAAGTTAATAGCAGAGATACTTTAAAGCATTTAAAATAATATTTTATTTATTAAACCTCTTGAAAAAATCCATGTATGGGGGAAATATGCATTCTAGAAAAACATTTCCTCCAGCATTTGTATCTAGTAGAATCAGTGTCTCAAGATTAAATCAGGAGGTGGTCTTAAGATGGCAGAGGAATGGGATGGGGAGACCACTTCCTCCCCCCTCCCCACAAATTCATCAAAAGATCATTTGAATGCTGAGCAACTTACACAAAACAACTTCTGAAGGCTGGCGGAAGACACTGGGCACCCAGAAAGGCAGCCCATTATCTTCGAAGGAAGGTGGGACAAAATATAAAAGACAAAAAGAGAGACAAAAGAGTTAGGGATGGATACCATCCCAAGGAGGGAGTGTGAAGAAAGAGAAGTTTCCAAACACCAGGAAACCCTCTCACCAGCGGGTCTGTGGGGAGTTTTGGATATCAGAGGGCAACATAACTGGGAGGGAAAAAAAAAGAAAAAAACAGAATATGCACATAACTGTAACTCCCAGAGAAGTAGCCCAGATACTCGCATCTGCCACCAGCTAGTGGGGGCTGAACAGGGAGCCACGGGTTGCATGCTTAGGGTAAGGACCAGGCCTGAAAGCCCTGAGGACAGTCTGAGGTAGCTAATGTGAGATAGCAACCCAAACTGTAGGATAGCTAGAGAGAGAAGAAAAAAAAAAAAAAAAAAGAGAGAGAGAGAGAGAGAGAGAGAGAGCTTTCCCGTGAAAAGTTCTAACCTAAGTCATAACCTGGATGGCTAAAAGAGAGACAGATGTAAAGAACAGACTTTTGGACTCTCTGGGAGAAGTTGAGAGTGGGATGATTTGAGAGAATAGCATTGATTCATGTATATTACCATATGTGAAATAGATCACCAGTTCAGGTTCGATGCATGAGACAGGGTGCTCAGGGCTGGTGCACTGGGATGACCCTGAAGGATGTGATGGGGAGGGAGATGGGAGGGGGTTCAGGATGGGGAACACATGTACACCGATGGCTGATTCATGTCAATCTATGGCAAAACCTACTACAATATTGTAAAGTAATTAGCCTCCAGTTAAAACAATTAAATTAATTTTAAAAAGATGAGCCATACTTAGCACACAGAATGCTCTTGATTATTTTCACTATTACAGTGAAATGGTATATTGGCCCTGGGAGTTTGCCATGTAAGCACAAAGGACATACCTAACAGTCTCACAGAATTTAGTGGAGCTCTGGTGATATACATAAATGGCAAAAAGAAGAGCAAAGCATATACAGCTAACTTAAAAATATATAGTATTTTAAAGATAACTCTTATCTTTAAGCTTAAACAATTATGTTCATTTTGAGAACTATTCATCTAGATTATCGGTGATATTTCTCCCACTCCATCAAAATCAACATAATGAACAAAAGCATCATAAAATGTAAAATTTGCTGATTTCAGGATCATTTGACCCAGTGATCCTGGCAAATCCCATTGGGAATCCTAGGGATAGGCAACTCTGATGCAGCCAGGTAGGAAGCAGTATTGTCACCAAAGTGTTACTGCCACTGGCCTTCAAAATATCCCACCTCTGATCGCCTTCCCCATTGATTGGTTGTTGTTATGAAGCTAAATGTTTGTGTGTGTGTGTGTTCACGTGCATGCTCAGTCATGATAGATTCTTTGTGATCCCATGGATTGTAGCCTGCCAGTCTCTTATGTCCATGAGATTTTCCAGGTAAGAATACTGGAATGCATTGCCATTTCCTCCTTCAAGAGATCTTCCTGACCAAGGGATTTGAAGCTGTGTGTCCTGTGTCTCCTACATTGCAGGTGGATTCTGCCTGAGCCACTGGGGAAGCCCTTTGAGCTAAATGTTTGTATCACCTCAGGTTTATTTGAAACCTTACTCCCCAGTGTGATGGTATGTTACCGAATTGGTTGGTTGGATCCACGCTGGGGTGCTAGCTTGGGGCAAGACCCCTTGTCATGGCCAGGGAGTTTCTTTTTCTTATCAGATTTGAGCCACTAATAATGAAACCGATGCTGATACCAGAACAGGGCAAGTTTTATTCAATGGGCAAAGAATGGAGAAGCAGGAAACTAGTTTTCTTTTTTTTTAAATATATTTATTTATTTTAATTGGAATTAACCCAGTTCAGGTGGATATACCAAATATATGACAGTCAAGGTAATAGGGAGGGAATTGGAAAAAGTGGGAGGAATACTCATGACTTATCTGAAACATGAGTATAGCTTGGACACAGAACTAATGCAGCTCTCCTTTTAGGCTCTGTATGGGTTTTTCTGGCTGTTGGCATGGCAACTGTCAATTGTTATGGTGCTGGTGGATGTGTCATTCAGCATGCTAATGAATTAAAATGAGCACATAATGAGGTTCAAGGTTTACTGGAAGTCAAGTATTCCACCATCTTGGGTCTAGTTGGCTCTAACCAGTTCTTGTTTTTTTCTCTTTACAGCTTCCTCC
The DNA here is from genome assembly GCF_023091745.1 of Budorcas taxicolor. NCBI lineage: Eukaryota > Metazoa > Chordata > Mammalia > Artiodactyla > Bovidae > Budorcas > Budorcas taxicolor. Next base: position 6,698,965 of record NC_068935.1, read on the forward strand.
TGAAACTTAGATAAAAGTAATTGGTTTCTATTCAAGGGAGGGGCAAGAGTTTGACTCTGAGGCAACAGTCTTAGTAACCATGTTAGGAGGTGGGGCCTTTGTGAAGTAATTAGGATTAGATGAGGTCATGAGGATGAAGCCCTCGAGAATGGGATTAATGCACTTTTGGGAGTCACAAGACAACTTGCTTCTCCTCTCTGCTCTGTACCATGTGAGGATACAATGAGAAAGTGGCAGTCTGTACCCTGAAAGAAGGTCCTCACCAAAACCCCATCGTGCTTGTACCCTGATCTTAAGCATTCAGCCTCCAGAAATGTGAGAAATAAATTTCTGCTGTTTATAGGCCACCCAGTCTATATTAGCAGGTTGGATGCATGCTCAGTCACTTCAGTTGTGTCTGACTGTTTGAGACCCCATGGACTGTAGCCTGCCAAGCCCCTCTGTCCATGGGATTTTCCAGGAAAGAATACTGGAGTGGGTTGTCATTTCCTCCTCCAAGAGATCTTCCCAGCCAAGGATTAAATCTGCATCTCCCATGTCTCCTGCATTGGAAGGCAGATTCCTTACCACTAACCCATCTGGAAAGCCCATAGTACTTGGTTATAGCATCCCAGCAGACTAAGACAGCTAGTGGTTAAAATTCCTTATTTAGAAATTCAGGGTTTCTTTCTGTTTTTTAAAAACAATGTAAACATTCCTGGTGTGGTTAGCACTTAAAAACCTATCTGTCATTTATAAGTAAGTGGAGTGGTTCTTAAACATCAGGGGGTACCGAAATACCCTGATGGTTATGTTACCATCCAGGTTGCTTGGCTCCATCCCGAGTTTCTGATTAAGTCAGTCTTGGGTGGCATCTGAAAACATGCATTCATAGCAAGTTCCCAGCAGATGCTGAGGTTGCAAGCATCACCCTTTTCTGAGAACCCCTGACTTAGTGTAAATGAGGTTATCAGATCATTATCTCAGGGTAGTTTTTGAAAGGTAAAGAGAGAGCAAGGGAGCACAAAAGGAGAATGAAAGAAAAATGAAGAATAAGAATTGCTCTAAGAAAAGCAGGATTTATATATTTTCTGAAGGCTTGAACTAGCAAGCAGAAATCTTTGAAATGCCATGTGTAATGCAATGTGTAGTTGTGGAACTGGCATAGTGCACTCACCTTGGGAATAGAAAATACAACTTCCTAAATACAATATTCTTTACACCTTAAAAGGGTAATTTCAATAAATAGGATAAATGCTTATTTAACAGTTTACCAATATAGCATGCTTTTCTACATCATTTGGCCTTTAAAAAGTGTGATTGCCTTTTTTTTTTTTTTGGTCCAACAATAAAAGACTATTTTGTGCTATTTCCCCCATGAGTACTGCTGTTATTACTTAATATTTATTAAGTAGCCACTATAGTGGCTTTATCTTACAGAAGAGGTTTTTGTTCTTTACATTTGTGTGCTAAATAGGATTTTCCTCCTGCCCATCAAACTGAAACCATATTAACACAGAACAATTTGAAGCAGACTGGGATATAGGAATCAATGTTCACATTTCTGTATTTAGAAAAGCTGAGAACAAACTAAACATTTCCTCCTTTTAGTCTGAGCCTAATGTATCTGTTAGGAATGCAACTGCAAATGCATCCAATCAATTAAACAGGTGAGCCTTAAAATTTATTGGTTAGAAGTGAAATATAGGAACATATCATGTCAAAGGAAGTAGAAGCCATAGTTTAAAGGAAGATAAATTAGACCTTGAAGGTAATAATCCGCAGAAAAGTTACTTTAAAGAGACACTGTACATGTTGGATTGGATAACTTGAAGAGAACAAGAATTATAATAGTGCTAAGGGATGAAGCTGAGAATTTAAAGACTACAGAAAATTTAATAAAAAAAGAGTTATGTTTTATAATGTGGATTAGGAAGATGCAAGGAAAGAACTCACAATCCTTATCTCTGGTATTCGGAGAAAGAAAAAAATCTATTTCATGATAAGACGTGATAATTTTAGCAGTCTCAAAATAATTCATCATCTCTAGTTAAAATATTGTAAAGTGAATCACAACACAAAATGTATTCTCAGACACATTGAACTTATTTTCTGACTCTTTGTGACCCCGTGGACTATACAGTCCATGGAATTCTCCAGGCCAGAATACTGGAGTGCATAGCCTTTCCCTTCCCCAGAGGATCATCCCAACCCAGGGATTAAACCCAGGTCTCCATCATTGCAGGTGGATTCTTTACTAGCTGAGCCACAGGGGAAGCCCAAGAATACTGAAGTAGGTATCCTATCCCTTCTCCAGGGGATCTTCACAACCCAGGAATCGATCTGGGGTTTCCCACATTGCAGGTGGATTCTTTACCAACTGAGCTATCAGGGAAGGCCCCTTCTCAGATCACTCTCTATTAAATGATTGAAGGAAAATTATGGAAAAGACTAAGAAAATCACCACATAGAACAAGATGGAAAATACATCCATTAGGTTCTGTTATGGGTCGAATTGTGCCCCTCCCCCCACAAAGATAGGTGGAAGTCCTAACCTTTAGTGCTTAAGATCATGACCTTATTTGGAAATAGTTTTGTTGCAGATGTAATTATTTAAGATGAGGCCATATTGGTTTAGGATAGGTCTTTAAGCCGTATAATTGATGTCCTTAGAAGAGATACAGATACCTAAGGAGAAGACACAGATAGAGCTTGGAGTGATGAATCTACAAGGCCAGGAATTCCAAGAACTGACCACCATCACAAGCCAGAAGAGAGGCACAGAACAGCTTTTCCCTCAGAGCCGTCAGGAGAAAGTATTCCTGCCGAGACCTTGATTTTGTACTTCTAGCCTCCAGAACTTTGAGGGAATAGATTTCTTTGAGGGAACAAACTGTGCTAAATCAACAGGTTTGTGGTACTATGTCACAGCAGCCCTAAGAAACTAATACATTTTCTTTCTCAAAATTTTTCATGTTTCAAGATTTGTTCACAAAGGGCTACGCCTTAAACATTGACTCACATTGCATCACTCAAGCTGGTCAAACCTTTAATAAATATAAAAATCATGGATAAATAGATGGATATTTATTAGAACTATTCTCAAGAATGTATATGTAGTAGTGGAATAATAGTTTATGAACAATCTGATGCATATTCTAAAAGTAGAAATGAAAAAGGAGATAAAATTGAAATAAAAATGCCTGAAAATATTCTGTATTTTATATTTAATGATACAAAAAGGCCTTTCATCTCACTCATCTCTATCTTTAGTCACCAAGTTATGTCTGACTCTTGCCATCCCATGGACTGCAGCCTGCCAGGCTCCTCTGTTCATTGGATTCTCCAGGCAAGAATACTGCAGTGGGTTGCTATTTCCTTCTACAAATATTATATAAAATTATATTTTAGTAAGACTAATCTACTGAAGATATGACATCTGGTCCCATCACTTCATGGGAAATAGATGGGGAAACAGTAGAAACAGTGTCAGACTTTATTTTTGGGGGCTCCAAAATCACTGCAGATGGTGACTGCAGCCATGAAATTAAAAGATGCTTACTCCTTGGAAGAAAAGTTATGACCAACCTAAATAGTATATTCAAAAGCAAAGACATTACTTTGCTGACTAAGGTCCATCCAGTCAAGGCTATGGTTTTTCCTGTGGTCATGTATGGATGTGAGAGTTGGACTGTGAAGAAGGCTGAGTGCCGAAGAATTGATGCTTTTAAACTGTGGTGTTGGAGAAGACTCTTGAGAGTCCCTTGGACTGCAAGGAGATCCAACCAGTCCATTGTGAAGGAGATCAACCCTGGGATTTCTTTGGAAGGAATGATGCTAAAGCTGAAGCTCCAGTAGTTTGGCCACCTCATGGGAAGAGTTGACTCATTGGAAAAGACTCTGATGTTGGAAAGGATTGGCGGCAGGAGGAGAAGGGGACGACCGAGGATGAGATGGCTGGATGGCATCACGGACTCGATGGACGTGAGTCTGAGTGAACTCCGGGAGATGGTGATGGACAGGGAGGCCTGGCGTGCTGCGATTCATGGGGTCGCAAAGAGTCGGACACGACTGAGCGACTGAACTGAACTGAACTGAATCTACTGAAGACTGGATGATGTTCATTACTTTAAATTCTTGGTTTAATAGTTTGTGATACAATGATTTAATGGCTTGATTTTAAATTCAGTATGTTTTCATAGTGGAAAAGCTAATTCACGAAAATATATAGATGTGAATGAAAGGAGTGTACTGTTGGATGCATTTGCTAAATACTGATGCTCAATAGTGAGTTCCAAGCACCAATTTTGTAATAGTTTTTGGGTTAAATTAGCTGTTTTTGTTTTTAATCATTTGGAAGTAAATTGCAGAGTTCATAGTGATTTACTTTTATATATTCAGCTTACATTTACTGAGTATAAAGGCATCCTCTTTCATAATCACTCTACTATCACACCTAAGAAAATGGCAGTAATTTCCTAGTATCATCTAATACATATTTCATGTTAAAATTTCCTCAACTGCCCCAACAAATGTCTTTTATAGCTTTTTTTTTTTTGGAACAGATGTACAATCTAAGTTCATATATTACAATTTTTGTGTTACTTTAGTCTTTTTTAGAAAAGAGTACATCTCCCTCATCTTGTGTATTTCTTATAATATTCACATTTTTTAAGAAACCAGGACTGTCGTCCTGTGCAATGTCCTGAATTCTGGGTTTATCTGATTGTTTCCTCCTGGTATTATTTAACTGTAAAAATCTCATGTATTCCTTGTACAGTACAAGTAAGGTCTATTGAGGCTTGATTATATTAAGATGAAATACTTCAGTAGAGGTATCCTAGATGGTGCCTGTAGTAAAGAATCTGCCTCCCAGTGCAGAAGAGGTAAGAGACATGGGTTTGATCCTTGGTCAAGAAGATCCCCTGGAGGAGGGCATGGCAACCCACTCCAGTATTCTAGCCTTGAGAATCTGTGGACAGAGGAGCCTGGCGGGCTACAGTCCATAGGACCACAAAGAGTCGGACATGACTGAAGCGGTTTAGCATGCACACATGCACTTTAGCAGAATATTTCAAAGATGATATTGTTTAATCAATTTTCATCATCTTGGTCTGCTCATTAGGTTTGGCTGTACTCCTTATTACCAAATTCAGACTTAAATTGAAGAAAGTAGGGAAAACTGCTAGACCATTCGGGTAGGACCTAAATCAAATCCAATATGATTGTACAGTGAAAGTGAGAAATAGATTTAAGGGGCTAGATCTGATAGATAGAGTGCCTGATGAACTATGGAATGAGGTTCATGACATTGTACAGGAGACAGGGATCAAGACCATCCCCATGGAAAAGAAATGCAAAAAAGCAAAATGGCTGTCTGGGGAGGCCTTACAAATAGCTGTGAAAAGAAGAGAGGTGAAAAGCAAAGGAGAAAAGGAAAGATATAAGCATCTGAATGCAGAGTTCCAAAGAATAGCAGGAAGAGAAAGAAAGACTTCTTCAGAGATCAGTGCAAAAAACAGAGGAAAAGAACATAATGGGAAAGACTAGAGATCTCTTCATGAAAATTAGATATACCGAGGGAACATTTCATGCAAAGATGGGCTCGATAAAGGACAGAAATGGTATGGACCTAACAGAAGCAGAAGATATTAAGAAGAGGTGGCAAGAATACACAGAGGAACTGTACAAAAAAGATCTTCACAACCTAGATAATCACAATGGTGTGATCACTCACCTAGAGCCAGACATCCTGGAATGTGAATTCAAGTGGGCCTTAGAAAGCATCACTACGAACAAAGCTAGTGGAGGTGATGGAATTCCAGTGGCGCTGTTTCAAATCCTGAAAGATGATGCTGTGAAAGTGCTGCACTCAATATGCCAGCAAATTTGGAAAATTCAGCAGTGGCCACAGGACCGGAAAAGGTCAGTTTTCATTCCAACCCCAAAGAAAGGCAATGTCAAAGATTGCTCAAACTACTGCACAATTGCACTCATCTCACATGCTAGTAAAGTAATGGTCAAAATTCTCCAAGCCAGGCTTCAGCAATACGTGAACTGTGAAATTCCTGATGTTCAAGCTGTTTTCAGAAAAGGCAGAGGAACCAGAGATCTAATTGCCAACATCCGCTGGATCATGTAAAAAGCAAGAGAGTTCCAGAAAAACATCTATTTCTGCTTTATTGACTATGCCAAAGCCTTTGACTGTGGGGATTACAATAAACTGTGGAAAGTTCTGAGAGAGATGGGAATCCCAGACCACCTGACCTGCCTCTTGAGAAATCTGTATGCAGGTCAGGAAACAACAGTTAGAAGTGGACATGGAACAACAGACTGGTTCCAAATAGGAAAAGGAGTACGTCAAGGCTGTATATTGTCACCCTGCTTATTTAACTTCTATGCAGAGTACATCATGAGAAACAGTGGACTGGAAGAAACACAAGGTGGAATCAAGATTGCCGGGAGAAATATCAATAACTTCAGATATGCAGATGATACCACCCTTATGGCAGAAAGTGAAGAGGAGCTAAAAAGCCTCTTGATGAAAGTGAGAGAGGAGAGTGAAAAAGTTGGCTTAAGGCTCAACATTCAGAAAACGAAGATCATGGCATCTGGTCCAATCACTTCATGGGAAATAGATGGGAAACAGTGGAAACAGTGTCAGACTTTAATTTTTTGTGGGGGGCGGGGCTCCAAAATCACTGCAGATGGTGATTGCAGCCATGGAATTAAAAGACACTCCTTGGAAGAAAAGTTGTGACCAACCTAGACGGCACATTCGAAAGCAGAGACACTACTTTGCCGACAAAGGTCCGTCTAGTTAAGGCTATGGTTTTTCCAGTAGTCATGTATGAATGTGAGAGTTGGACTGTGAAGAAAGCCGAGTGTTGAAGAATTGATGCTTTTGAACTGTGGTGTTGGAGAAGACTCTTGAGAGTTCCTTGGACTGCAAGGAGATCCAACCAGTTCATTCTAAATGAGATCAGCCCCGGGTGTTCTTTGGAAGGAATGATGCTGAAGCTGAAACTCCAGTACTTTGGCCACCTCATGCGAAGAGTTGACTCATTGGAAAGGACTCTGATGCTGGGAGGGATTGGGGGCAGGCGGAGAAGGGGACGACAGAGGATGAGATGGCTGGATGGCATCACTGACTCGATGGACATGAGTCTGAGTGAACTCCGGGAGTTGGTGATGGACAGGGAGGCCTGGCATGCTGCGATTCATGGGGTCGCAGAGTCGGACACGACTGAGTGACTGAATTGAACTGAACTGAATGCCCTCAAGGCTAATCCATCATCTACCATGAGACAGATTTCCTTCCTTTTAAGGAAGTAATATCCCATTGTATGAATATACCTCATTTCCCTTTATTTACTCATATATTGATGGACATTTGGGTTGCTTTCTCATCTTGGCTACTGTGAATACATTGAGTACGGTGTGATATTATGCCTTTAATTTTGTTAGCTAAAGACCCAATACATGGAATTGCTTGATCTTATCGAATTCTATTTTTAGTTTTTTGCGGACCCTCCATACTATATTCCATATCAGCTTTCAGTTCATTTTTTTTTAAATTAGAGTTTTCTGACTCATCGCTTTTTCTTAACTCTGAAAATATTATATTATAGTATTATATTACAAAATATATGGGGCTTCCCTGATGGCTTAGTGATAAAGACTTCGGCTACAATACAGGAGATGCAGGAAACGCAGGTTCAAACACTGCTTCAGGAGGATTCCCTGGATGAAAAACGCAACCCATTCCAGTTTTCTTGCCTGAAAAATCCCATGAACAGAGAAACTTGGTGGGCTAGAGTTCATAGAGTCTCAAAGAGTTGGACATGACTGAGCAACTGAACACACAGAAAACTATATATGCACACATGTATATATATTTATGTTATCCTATGACATACGTTGATCAGTTTCAAATGTAATTAATATTACTAACAACAAGAAACCTACTGAGCTTTCTTTGCAGTTCTTTTTGTCTTTGAATATATATCTAATTAAGGATGTACAGAGTACTGTGTCAAAAAATACCTTAATAGTCCAAAAGTCAACAATATGTAAAAAGATAAACTCAAGGAGGAGACTTGCTTGTTCTCCACTTCTTTCTTCCATTTTTATTAGTTCAGGATATGTTTCTATTTAGACTTTCCATCTTTCTTATATTTTTTAAATATGCATTTTTTTCTATTGTGTTTTCAAATTTGCAAGGATTTGATATGTGTGTATTATTTGCTTTTACAGGTGACATCCATAGTTTCAGTCATAATGTCACATAAAGTTGGAGACATTTCCAAATATTTCTTTTTTAAGATTTTCTCTCCATAGTGTGAGTTTCTTTTGAAAATCATACATCCTTTGCATTATTGTTAAAATATCACTCTTTTGAGGGTGCTGATGGAGTGTTCATTGTTTTCAAGTACATTCTAGATAGCACATTACCGAAAATCTTTTGTCATCAGAATGAGGTCAACACACTTGGAACACTTATCTTTTAGTAAAAGGAAAATGTCTAATGCATCTTTAAGTTTCACAGTTCCCTAAGTACCTTGTCACAGGATAATCAAAGAACCTCTACAATGGAAAATAGTTTCTGGGTCACTCACCAAACTTATATTGAAGAGAGTCTATTATTTAATGTTTTTGCAAAATTAACTATATTGATGACATCCTGTAAATTATAAGCAAATTATTTTTCTTCTCATACCTGAAGCGATTATTTTACACACTGAAATTTGGGGAGCACTGTTACTTAGAAAAGCCAATGACTGAACCAGAAATCCTAGCAATGTCCCTAGAAATAGTCTAGATGGTCTTTTTCTCTTGGAAAGTTTTTCATGGTCTACTTTGTAAGTCTCCATATCTTGATAGTCACATCTTTGTATTTTATTTGGGTGTAACAGATCAATTTCCATTTATCTTTTCAAGGGCATCACGTACAGTTTCTGAATATCTACCTGGAGAAGCTCTATACAGTCAGTAAAACAAAGACCTGGAACTGATTGTGGCTCAGAGCGTGAGCTCCTTATTGCAAAATTCAGACTTAAATTGAAGAAAGTAGGGGAAATCACTAAGCCATTCAGGTATGATCTAAATCAAATCCCTTATGATTAAACAGTGAAAGTGACAAATAGATTTAAGGGATTAGATCTGGTAGACCAAATGCCTGAATAAGTATGAACAGAAGTTTATAACATTGTACAGGAGGTGGTGACCAAAATCATACCAAAGAAAAAGAAATTCAAGAAGGCAAAGTGGTTGTCTGAGGAGGCTTTACAAATAACTAAAAAAAGAAGAGAAGCAAAAGGCAAAGCAGAAAAGGAAAGATATATCCATCTGAATGCATTGTTCCAGAGAATAGCAAGGAAAGATAAGGAAGCCTTCTGAAGTGAACAAAGCAAAGAAATAAAGGAAAACAATACAATGGGAAAAATTAGAGATCACTTCAAGAAAATTGGAGATACCAAGGGATCATTTCATGCCAAAATGGACACAATAAAGGCAGAAATGGCAAAAGCCTAACAGAAACAGAAGAGATTGAGAAGAGGTGGCAAGAATAAACAGGAAAATTATACATAAAAAGTCTTAATGACCTAGATAACCACAATGGTGTGATTACTCACCCAGAGTCAGACATCCTAGAGTGTGAAGTCAAGTGGGCCTTAGGAAGCATTACTATGAACAAAGTTAGTGGAGGTGATAGAAGTCCCCCTGAGCTATTTAAAATCATGAAGATGACACTGTTAAAGTGCTGCAGTCAATATACCAGCAAATTTGGAAAACTCATCAGTGACCAGAGCACTGGAAATGCTCAGTTTTCATTCCAATCTCAAAGAAAGGAAATGCCAAAGAATGTTCAAACTACCATGCAATTGTGCTCAATTTGCATGTTAGCAAGTTAATGCTATCATTCTTTCAAGCTAGGCTTCAGCAGTACATGAACCAAGAAATTCCAGATGTATAAGCTGGATTTAGAAAAGGCAGAGGAACCAGAAATCAAATTGTCAACATTTGTCGAATCATAGAAAAAGCAAGGGAATTCTAGAAAAACATCTACTTCTGCTTCCTTGACTACATGAAAACCTTTATTGTGTGAAACACAACAAAAACACAATGCAACAAAAACTCTTAAAGAGATGGAAATATCAAACCATCTTACCTGTCCCCTGGGGAAACCATATGCAGATCAAGAAGCAACAGTAGAAAGGGACATGGAACAAAAGACAAGCTCAAAATGGGAAAGGAATACAAGGCTGTATATTGTCACCTTACTTCAGTTCAGTTCAGTTGCTCAGTCATGTCTGGCTCTTTGCGACCCCATGGACTGCAACACGCCAGGCTTTCGTGTCCATCATCAACTCCCAGAGCTTGCTCAAACTCATGTCCATCAAGTCAGTAATGCCATCCAACCATCTCATCCTCTGTCACCCCCTTCTCCTCCCTTCAATCTTTCCCAGCATCAGCGTCTTTTCCAATGAGTCAGTTCTTCACATCAGGTGGCCAAAGCATTGGAGCTTCAACATCAGCATCAGATATATGGTCAGATGTGCAGAGTACATCAGGTGAAATGCTGGACTGGATGAATCGCAAGCTGGAATGAAGATTGCATGGAGAAATATCAACAACCTCAGATATGCAGATGATACCACTCTAATGGCAGAAAATGAGAGGAACTAAAGAGCCTCTTGATGGAGGTGAAAGAGGGAGAAAATGAAGGACAAAGAAACCTTGCACTGTTGTCCATGGGGTTGCAAAGAGTCAAACACAAACACAACCTAGGGACTGAAAAACAACAAATGAAAGATCAATTTCAGTTAATCTTCCCAAGGGCCTCACATACAGTTTCAGAATATCTACCTAAAGTAGGTACAGATTTTTATCTGCCCTTTTCCCTTTTTTTTCTAATAAAGAACCTTTTTTCTGTGTATGAGTAAAAATTTGTAAAAAGTTCACCTGGTAAATTTTCAGTTCAGTGATCCTCCCTTTTCCTGACATGGGGGTAGACACATTGGCTGGAAATGGTCAGTCAGAGCACTTCATCACCACATACATAAAGTGATCAACTCAAGATTGGTCATGTGACACAAACTAGGCTAATCATAGTTCTTTATAGTGATTGGTATCAATTGTGATAGAAAATACGTCTCTAAAATGGATCTCTAGTCTTCCAAGAGAGTGAGGAGCTGCAAGAGGACACTCTTGTCATACTGTCTTCTATCCCAATATGAATCCAGTGCAGAGCTAATCGGAGATGAAAAGGCAGACGTTGAATCTCGAGTTCATTTGCTAGAGCACCTAGGATCCAGCTAAGATTGAAGTGAGACTTATTCTCATAAATTTTAGTTATATAAGCCAGTGAACCCTTTTTAGCTTTAGCAGGGTTAAACTTTTCCATTGCATACAATTATCACTTGGGAGTGGCTGCTTGGCCAGAGACTATATTTCTAAGTTACTCTGGCATCTAAGTGGGACCTTGGAACCACTTTTGTCAATGGAAAGAACCAAACAGGTCCAGGGATGTAAATAAACAGGTGTACCTTCTCTGCCTGCTCTTTCTTACCTTTATCAGGTGTATGCTGATGATTCTGGGGCCCTACTCGATGCTAGAACTACAAAGTGAAGAGTACCAGAGTGCCTGAATCATCAACATTTGGAAGGCCAACACTCGCAGTGGATTATTATGTGAGCAGAAATGAATGTATGAAGCTACTGAAATGTTGAGATTTATTTGTTAAAGCAGCTAGTATAATCCTAACTAATATACTACATACTGCCTTATATTAACTGGGAGAAGGCAATGGCACCCCACTCCAGTACTCTTGCCTGGACAGTCCCATGGACGGAGGAGCCTGGTGGGCTGCAGTCCATGGGGTCGCTGAGAGTCGGACACGACTGAGCGACTTCACTTTGACTTTTCACTTTCATGCATTGGAGAAGGAAATGGCAACCCACTCCAGTGTTCTTGCCTGGAGAATCCCAGGGACGGGGGAGCCTGGTGGGCTGCCAACTATGGGGTCACACAGAGTCGGACATGACTGAAGCGACTTAGTAGCAGCAGCCTTATATTAAAGGTATTTGTTGACTTGTCTTGTCTCACTATTAGATTAAGATTACCCTAAGGGCAGAGACTGGGACTTCATCTTTTCAGTCCTTGTGGCAGAGTACTTGATACATATATATTGAACTGAACTGAATGAAACTTTAGAGTGCCAAGAAAGTCTAGTTCAAAATAACTCAAGGATGGTTTATACTAGTTAATTATGATTATGTTCTTAAAAGAGCAGTTTTATAGAGATAAATTCATGTACCTTACACATCACTCATTTAAAGTGTATAGTTTTTAGTATATACACATAGTTGTGCAACCATCCCCAAATCAATATTGGAACATTTTCATCACCCTGAAAAGAAATTCCCTACCCATTAGGGGTTACTCTGCACTTTCCTTGGACTTGCCAATCCTCTCATCCTTAGGAGAACACTAATCAATTTTCTGTCTTTATAGATTTGCCTATTCTGGACATTTCATATAAATGGAATCATGTAATCATTTGTGTCTGAATTATTTCAATTAGCATAATGTTTTTAAGGCTTACCGATGTTCTGGCTTATATCAGAGTTTTCTTTTCTTTTCTTTTTTTTTTTTTTTGCAAGAGTTCTATTGTAAGGGATATACTGTGTGTGTGTGTGCTCAATCGCTTCAGTTATGTCCAACTCTTTGCAACCCTACAGACTGTAGCCCGCCAGGCTCCTCTGTCTATGGGATTCTCCAGGCAAGAATACTGGAGTGGGTTGCCATGTCCTCTTCCAGGGGATCTTCCCTATCTAGGAATTGAACTCACACCTCCTGCAGCTCCTGCTCTGCAGGAAGGTTCTTTACTACTGAGCTACCAGGGAAGCCCATGGATATACTTTTTGTGTATCCATTGATGGATATTTGAGTCTACTTTTAAAGACTATTATGAATAATACTTTTATGAACATTTGTGTACATGTTTTTGTGTGGAAATATGTTTACATTTGTCTTGGGCATATACCTAGGAGTGGAATTTCTGGGTTGAAGGGTAATTATATATTTTATTTTTGAGGCATTGCCAAACTTTTTCCAAAGCCACTGTTCCATTTTGTGTTTTCAACAGCAATGCTTGATGATTCTGTCTCCACACCCTCACCAACACTTGTTACTATTTTTTTTCCTAATTATAGCCATTCTAGTTGTATCAAGTGGTATCTCACTATAGCTTTGATTTGCATTTCTCTGATGACTAATGATGTTGAGCATCATTTCATATGCTTATTAGCCATTTGTATTTCTTCTTTGGAGAAATATCTATTCAGCTCCTTTGTCTATTTTTTAAATTAGATTGTTTATCTTTATGCTATTGAGTTCCAACTGTGTCTATAATCTGAATACAACTTCCTTATCACATCTATGATATGTGAATATTTTGGTTCATTCTTTGGTCATCTTCTCATTTCTTAGATGCACAAAACTATTTAATTTTGATGAAGTCCAACTTGTCTATCTTCTTTTTGTTTCTTGTGTTTTGGATGACATATCTAAAAAAGTGTTGTCTGATCCAAGGTCTCAATGGCTTATAGCTATTTTATTCCAAGAGTTTTATAATTTCAGTTCTTATGTTTATGTCTTTGATCCATGTTGAATTAAGTTTTACATATGATGTAGGGTAAGGATTCACTTTCATTCTTTGGTATGTGTCTATCCAATTGTTCTAGCACCATTTTATTGAAAAGACCATTCTTTCCCTACTGAATTGTCTTGGCACTCTTGTCAAAAATAAATTAATCCAGTATCATGCATCAAACCTGGAGTGGTGATTCCTTTCATGATACTGGATGCTTGGGGCGGGTGCACTGGGATGACCCAGAGGGATGGTATGGGGAGGGAGGGGGGTTCAGGATGGGGAACATGTGTATACTTGTGACGGATTCATATTGATCTATGGCAAAACCAATACAATATTGTAAAGTAATTAGCCTTCAATTAAAATAAATAAATTTATATTAAAAAAGAAATGAAAAAAATTAATCCTAAATATGAGGTCTGTTTATTCTATTCCATTGATTCCAAACACATGTCTATCTCTATGCCAGTGCCACACAGTTGTCATTACCATAGCCTTGCAGTAAATTTTGAAATAAGGATGTGTGAGTTCTCCAACTTTGTTATTTTTGATCAAGATTGCTTTGGCTCTTTTCTTTGGCTTTTTCATTTCCATATGAACTTTAGGATAACATTATAAATTTCTGCAGGAAAAAAAGGCAACTGGGATTTTGATAGAGATTTCATTGAATCTAGATCATTGAATTTAATCATTGTAGATTAAATTAGGGAAATATTGCTATCTCAAAATATTAAGTCTTCTAATCCCTGAGTGTGGGATATCATTTCATCTATTTGGTCTTTTATTTCTTTCAGTGATATTTTGTAGTTTTCCGTACAATAATCTTGGTGCAATTTACTCTTAAGTATTGTATTATTTTTGATACCATTATAATTGGAATTATTTTCTTAATTTTATTTTTGGACTTTTCATTACTAATGTACAGAAATACATTTTTTTTGTATATTGATCTTGTATTCTGCAAACTTACTGAACTTATTTATTAGTTCTAATAGGTTTTTAGAGGATTTCTTAAAATTCTGTATGTAGGTTGTCATTTTATCTGCAAGTGGAGTGTGTTATATATGGCTGTGCTATGTCTTTATTGCAGCACATGGGCTCTTCATTGTGGCATGCAGGGTTTTTTTCTAATTGCAGTGCATGAGCTTAGTTGCCCCACAGCATGTGGGATAGTAGTTCCCTTACCAGGGATCAAGCTTGTGGCCCCAGCATTGGAAAGTGGATTCTTAACCACTGGACTACCAAGGAAGCCCCTATAATTACATTCTTAACAGGCTGAAAGAAGAGCCCTTACAGAGCTTTCTGCTGGTTTAAGAATACCAATTGTACAAGTATGAAGTAAAGAAGCACCTTTGAAAAATGTCAGTTTCTAAGACCAAGGGAGAGTTTGTAGGATAGTCTGC
Organism: Budorcas taxicolor; assembly: GCF_023091745.1. NCBI lineage: Eukaryota > Metazoa > Chordata > Mammalia > Artiodactyla > Bovidae > Budorcas > Budorcas taxicolor. The sequence goes on from NC_068935.1 coordinate 6,714,005, forward strand.
TTTCTCAAAAATAATGTTTAAGTGGAATATTTTTTGGCAGTCTGAGAAAATTCTAAGTACTGAGTTGAAATTAACTGGAAATCAACATCAAATTATTATATAGTGTAAATAAAATTTTATGCCCCCCAGCTTATCCCTTTAGAATAAGCAGCTAGCAGGTTATTGTTCCTGCATAAGATTTTTTATTATTTATACTTTGTCAGAAAAAATTTCCCTACTAAAAGCTTCCCCTTCTCAGAAAACTTGCAAAGAAGAAAAGGAACATTGCGTGTAGACTAGAGGAACCCATAACTTGAAAACTCTCCAGCCTTTAAACCACACATCACTGTCCTGATGAAGTGCCTACATTACTGTCTAAATAAATTACAGGATTGCATTTGTGGGTGTTGTTCTAGAACACATATTTTTATGTGTAAATACAGTGAGGATGAACCTATAGGAGTTAATCCCTCCTTAGCTCAGAAGGTTTTGGGGCAACATGGTAGCAGGGAAGAACACACACTTTGAAATCAGACAGAAAAACAAAAGTGAGTTTGAATCTTGGCCTTATTACCTACTTTAGCTCTCTGAGTCTCATTTCTTTATCTATATAATTAAGATGCTAATGTAATAGCAAACTTACAGAATAACATGAGAGACAGCCTCTATGTAGAGTTTTGTGAATGGTAATTGTATACCTCTTAGATTGTCTAAGAAAGAAATCAATAAAGGTTAGATCCTTATACTCAATAGGGGTAAAATAATCTTTGGGGAAACCCTAGAGTTCACTACCAAGTCTAAATCATTATCATCTCTTGTATATTTCATATATATAAATATTTCAGAGCCATTGAATATACAGAGTTTTCCCCACTTTATAGTGTACCTTGAGTAATTTGGTGTCATACAATTGCTTTAGTGGAAGTCATTGATGAACACTAGCTCATGGACATGTATTCATCTTCTCAGCCTACTTTCCTTTCAAGAATCACTCCTCCACATTGCACTGTAATTTTTCTATGTTTATATGGTTCCATTCACATTGGTTCCCCACATGGCTCTGGGACAGAAACCACCCCAAACTAGCCAGAATTCATGACTCTGACCAGAGTGATTAATTTGGTTAGAGTCATGTGACCGACCCAACACAGCCTAATAAAAACCTACTTTGGAATTTTCCAAGAGCTATTAGGAATATATTAGAATTAGGAGCTGCAAGAATGACATGGGTTTGGGGGCTACTGGCAATTATTGCCACACAGAGAAAGTTTCCTGTAAAAGAAGACAAGTAGAAACAAGCAGAGTTGTAGTTAAGAGTTAGAGAAAGAAACAGCCTTAATGCTATTTTTTGAACTGGATTAAACTATGTGTTAAACATTTCCACCCCTTTGCTGCACTGGACTTCTTGGTTATATAAATCAATTAATTCCTAGTCTCTCCCCCTACCCCCTTGACATTTTGTTCAGATACTTTCAGCTTCATTTATTCTTCTTAGAATGGAAAGTGTTCTGACTGACCCTGGATTCTTCACAGTGCAAGCTTATAATTCCTTCCAGAACCCCATGATATCAGGTAAAATAGAGGCAAAATTTAAAAAAAAATAGAGATGTAGAGAAGAAAAAAAGAATAAGAAACACAAGACACAATGCATAGATCTCCATGATAGTAAGGGATGAAAACAATGGTACCAACGAGTTTTTCCCATTTTGCACTCATGGCCCTTTTCCATAGCCTTACCATGAAAATGGTCTGGGCTTAAGTTATTATTTATAGAAACAAAGTTAATACTCAAAGTGTACATAGATGGTATTCTTCAAACCAAATGTAAAGGTCCCTATTATGGATCTAATGATATTGAGAGGCCTCAAGGAGCACTGATGGCAGTGTGATGGCAGATTGACTATGGGATGTCAGACACTGAAGTACAGAGTTGGAAAAACAGGTCTTTTTTCCTCTCTTTCCTTCCATTAATAGAGTTACTATCCACTCTACCACAGAAAGGCATGTCCAATCTTGAAAAGTTTACTAACAAACTTTTAGCTATTTCCTGATGTTATTGATGAGAGGGGGGAATATTAATTTAAGAAACTGAAGACTTGCATGTCAAAGAGAAGGTGAGGTTCGTCAGAGGAGTTTTGGAAGATAAATGGCTTTGGAAGCCGATCCAAAAGCTATGACATCCTTGGCATAAAAATCAGAAAGAAGGTCTCAGGGCAGATAAGGCACACACAGAATTATAAGTGTACATTATGGAGTCCACTTGTGCAACTGACTAACTCAAGGGTCAGACAAACTACAGTCTTTGGGTCACATTGGACCCCTGCCTGTTTTTATAGGGCCTTTGAGCTAAAAAATGACTTCCCCGGTGGCTCAGACTGTGAAGAATCTGCCTACAACGCAGGAGACCTGGGTTCGATCCCTGGGTTGGGAAGATCTACTGGAGAAGGAAAGGCAACTTACTCCAGTATTCTTGCCTGGAAAATCCCATGGACTGAGGAACCTAGTAGGCTACAGTCCATGGGGTTGCAAAGAGTCAGACACGACTGAGTGACATTTACTTTACTTTACTGAGCTAAAAATGGCTTTTATATTTTTTAATGGTTGGAAAAGATCAAAAGAAAAATATGCATTTTAATACAGAAAACTATATGAAATTCAAATTTCAGTATCCATAAGTAAAGTCTACTGGAACACTGAAATGCTTATTTGTTTCCATATTGTCTGTGGCTGATTTTGTCTTACCACAGCAGAGTTGGATAATTTCAAGGGACATCATGTAGTTAAAAGTTTGAAGAATTTATTATCTGGCATTTCACAGAAAAAAAAGGTTTGCCTGCCACTGAGCTAAGACAACAGGTGCAGAAATCCAAGAAGGGATAAGAGGTTTAGTGTGGTTAAAAAGACAGGATGTGGAATCAAATTGTCCTGATTCAGCTGGTTTAAACTGAACAAAGTAATGTAGCTTAAATTCAGTTTTCTCAGCTGTAAAATAAGGATGATAATACTACATGTTTAATAGGGTTTTAAAGAAAGTTGAGTGGTATAATCTTAACAAAGCATTTAGCACAAGAAAGTAACGAAGAATGAAAAAGCCTCTTGATGAAAGTGAAAGTGGAGAGTGAAAAAGTTGGCTTAAAGCTCAACATTCAGAAAACGAAGATCATAGCATCCGGTTCCATCACTTCATGGGAAATAGATGGGGAAACAGTGGAAACACTGTCAGACATTATTATTTTGGGCTCCAAAATCACTGCAGATGGTGATTGCAGCCATGAAATTAAAAGATGCTTACTCCTTGAAAGGAAGTTATGACCAACGTAGATAGGATATTCAAAAGCAGAGACATTACTTTGTCAACAAGGGTCCGTCTAGTCAAGGCTATGGTTTTTCCAGTGGTCATGTATGGATGTGAGAGTTGGACTGTGAAGAAAGCTGAGAGCCGAAGAACTGATGCTTTTGAACTGTATTGTTCGAGAAGACTCTTGAGAGTCTCTTGGACTGCAGGGAGATCCAACCAGTCCATTTTAAAGGAGTACAGTTCTGGGTGTTCTTTGGAAGGAATGCTGCTAACGCTGAAACTCCAATACTTTGGCCACCTCATGTGAAGAGTTGACTCATTGGAAAAGACTCTGATGCTGGGAGGGATTGGGGGCAGGTGGAGAAGAGGAGGACAGAGGATGAGATGGCTGGATGGCATCAAAGACTCGATGGATGCAAGTTTGAGTGAACTCCGGGAGTTGGTGATGGACAGGGAGGCCTGGCGTGCTGCGATTTATGGGGTCGCAAAGAGTCGTACACGACTGAGTGACTGAACTGAACTGAACTGACACATGTTGGCCCTCAGGTGGACAGAGCATTGAAAATCTGGTATTAACAACTTTGGTCCCTTCTTGCCTTCCCATTGAATTATGAATCATTTTGTTCCTTTACCCAAACTTACAGTTCATGGGTGTGCTTTTGTGAGTCACAGTTAAGCTGAAAAAAATAATAATAAGATGAGCAGCAAATAATAGCATTTATTTATTCCTTTTCATTTGTAAATGTTGCCTATTACTTGCAGTGCATTGATTTGTCTGACTGACTACTTATTTATATATAAGAATAAGGCGTGTGTGCACTCTGACAATGAGGAAGGACACTTGAAACTAGGTGCCAAATATATAGTGTCTTTGAATTTAACTCTAATATACCACAGACAGAAATATTATAGTTTAATTTTTATATTTGAGTCATTATATTTATTGATGGTTTTAGGAAAAAGCATTGTGCTCAGTTACTCAGGAGTGTCTGACTCTTTGCCACCCCATGAACTGTAGCCCGCCAGGGGATTTTCCAGGCAAGAATACTGAAGTGAGTTGCCATTACCTTCTTAAGGGATACTCCAGACCCAGAGATCAAACCCACGTATCCTGAGTCTCCTGCATTGGCAGGAGAATGCTTTGCTGCTGCTGCTAAGTCACTTCAGTCGTCTCCAACTCTGTGCGACCCCATAGACGGCAGCCCACCAGCCTCCCCCATCCCTGGGATTCTCCAGGCAAGAACACTGGAGTGGATTGCCATTTCCTTCTCCAATGCACGAAAGTGAAAAGTCAAAGAGAAGTCGCTCAGTCGTGTCCAACCCTCAGCGACCCCATGGACTGCAGCCTACCAGGCTTCTCCATCCATGGGATTTTTCAGGCAAGAGTACTGGAGTGGGGTGCCATTGCCTGACCCAGAGATCAAACCTACGTATCCTGAGTCTCCTGCATTGGCAGGAGGATGCTTTATTGCTGAAGAACCTGGGAAGCCTGAGGAAAGAGCACATTTATTGCTAATTGTCGTGACGTTGTTCTTGGTCTCTACTATGAGCTAAAGGAGTGGAAAGCCATCTCAAGGGATAAGAGAGTTACAGTGTCCTTATAGACAGAGTGAGGTGTTCTGTAGGGATCAAAAGACCGGGGCTAGTCTTTATTTCCAGATGCTCATGTTTGTCTTTTGTGATATAATTCATTTCATGTCTTCCTTAGTTGGAAATCTCTTATTGCCTGTATTTTGGTGACAGAGACTGCATGCAGTGCAGTAAATGAGAGTATAAAAGAATGTAAATGAGTTGTCTTAAGTGTCACAACCAGAAATGAAACTAGAAATATATCTCAAGAGTTCCTATTCCAGATATGATTCTCTTTCAGTTTTCAGGCCCAATGAAAATTTAATAGCTCAGAAAACATAATTTTATCCTTTCATTATAGAGAGAGGATGCCTTGAAAGATAGTCAGAAGGCAGTCAAAAAGTTAGAAGGAAATAGAAAACGCTTATCCTTCAAAGCTAACAGTAGTCTAGGAAATAAGGAGAACTGATATCCTAAAAAAGATAAATCACAACTCATTACTGAGGGGTTATTGCTTAGCTCAAAGTTCCATTTTAATTCCCTTACTTTACATTGTTCCTGATTGTTATGGAACTGAAGTTAGAAGTGAATAGCATGATATTTATGGTTTAATCACCATAAAATACTCCGCACTTGAAGTAACTGGTTGATGTGATTGGAGATTTTAGAAAATAAAGCATAATGAGTTGAAGTTTTCCCACTAAATGAATTTATCTTCAGCCTAGGTTTGGCGTGGTAAAAACCAACGTTGTTCTCTAGGCTGTCTCACATTCTGAGTTGGTACAGGCATGGATTGTCAATTGTGGGAGAAAAGATAAATTAAAGACCTTCTTCTTCTTGGCTAGGAGGAGCAGGAGCCAGTGTTCAGGAGGATCTTCTTCATCCTACTTGACAATGATGCTAATTCTCAAAACCTGGCAAAGCCACCTATAAAGTAGTTCTTTAAAAATTTAGATCTAAGCACTAAAATGGCTTGAATTGTTGAAGCTATTAAAAAAAAAACTCTGCTATATAAAAAAATAGAAAATGCTTTAAAGACACTCAAAGATTGTACACTTAATATCAAGAGCCATTTAAATACAAATACTGATTTCTTAGTTATACCATCTGATGGTTTAAAAACCAAATAATAAACAAAAGCGCTGTGTCACGTCAACTTACCTAAATCAACTTCAGGCTGTTTACAAAAAAAAAAAAAAATCTGCCAGATTGATTATTTTTTCAAAAATGCATCCCCTTCTATAATAAGTAAATTATATATCAGACATATTGTTATTTAATAGGATATATCTGTAATCCATAGAGGTTTTGATATAAATTGCCAGTTTTCTAGAGTTCAATTCATCACAATTTCAAGCTTTATTGAGTATTGTCACCATTTTAGTTTTGACCTTCTAAGATTAACCTAATGACTCTGCAATTTAAGATAAACATATTTAATGGAATTGAATGATTGATTAAATTAAAACAAACAACAACAACAAAATGATGGGTCAGTGATCAGATTTTTATGTCATAATCTCTGGTACTTAATCATCCTGATATCAGTTTACATTGCTCTCATGTATGTGTGTTTTTTGCTTGGGAAAATTATGCAGAAAGAATAACATAGAATCTTTAGCCTACCTTTTATAGATAACTATTTAAATATGATAGGGGAATATATTATTTTTCAAAGTTAAGTAAGCTCAAGTATTTTTTGATAATAGACTCTGGTGGATCAAAAGTGGAAATTAACCATGTTTCCATACTAAGAAAAATTTTGAATAATGAAGGCATGATAAAAATGGTAAAATGAAAAAGAAATAGTAAAATGAACCCACAAAAAATTACCTATGGACAATTTGAAGCAAAGGCAATTAGATAGCTTAATTAGAAAATATCTGAGTATTTATTAACTGAAATATTTTTTTCTTAAAATATTAATATTACTTTTCTCACTATCAAAGGAAATAATTTTGACAAGATTATGTGCTTTTATATTTTGATGAAAAGTACAAGGGGTACCTGGAGAACTTATTCATCTATTTTGGGTACATGAAAATCTTTTTGTTATTTATGTGTCCACTGTCTACAGATTCTTCAGTTTTGTGCATGTTATTTACTTTAGCTTCACTAAGCAGAAAAAAGAGCTAACATTTTTGATCACTTATTAAATGACAGCCACTTAACTTACCTATCTAATTTTATTTAATTTTTAATTAAATAAAGTTGAAAAAGCTTTTGACTGTGTGGATCAAAACAAATTGTGGAAAATTCTGAAAGAGATGGGAATACCAGACCACCTTACCTGCCTCTTGAGAAACCTGTATGCAGGTCAAGAAGCAACAGTTAGAACTGGACATGGAACAATAGACTGATTCAAAATTGGGAAAAGATTATGACAAGGCTGTATATTGTCACCCTGTTTATGTAATTTATATCAGAGTACATCATGCTAAATACTGAGTTGTATGACTCACAGGCCGGCATCAAGATTGCAAGGAAAACTGATGACAAACCTAGGCAGCAGACTCTTTGTGACCCAGTGGACTGCAGACCACCAGGCTCCTCTGTCCATGGAATTCTCCAGGCAAGAATACCGGCGTGTGTAGCCAATCCCTTCTCCAGAGGATCTTCCTGACCCAGGGATCAAACCTGGGTCTCCTGCATTGCAGGCAGATTTTTTACCATCTGAGTCACCAGGGAAGCCCAAAGCTATGTTGTTATTGTTTTTTTTTTTTCAGTAGTCATGTATGAATATGAAAGTAGGACCATAAAGAAGACTCAGTACTGAAGAATTGATACTTTTGAATTGTGGTGCTGGAAAAGACTCTTGAGAGTCCCTTGGACTGCAGGAGATCAAACTAGTCATTCCTAAAGGAAATTAACCCAGACTATTCATGAAAGACTGATGCTGAAACTGAAGCTTCAATACTTTGGCCACCTGATGAGAAGAGCCCACTCATTGGAAAAGACCCCGAGGCTGGGAAAGATTGAAGACAAAAGGAAAGGGAGGAGCAGTGGATGAAATGTTTAGATAGCATCACTGACTTAGTGGATGTGCCTTTGGGCAAATCTCAGGAGATAGTGAAGGACAGGGGAGCCTGGTGTGCTACAGTCCATGGGATCACAAAGAGTTGGACACAACCTTAGCTACTGAACAACAGCAATGACAACAATAAAAGGGCTTTATCAATCATCAACAAATTGAAGGGCTTCCCTGGTGGCTCAGTAGTAAAGAATCCATGTGCCAATGCAGGAGACCCAGGTTCGATACCTGGGTCAGGAAGAAACCTGGAGAAAGGAATTGCTATCCATCCCAGTATTCTTTCCTGGAGAATTCCATGGAAAGAGAAGCCTGGTGGGCTACCTGGTGGTCAATAGGGTTGTAAAGAGTTCCACATGACTTAGCAACTAAACAACAACAAATACAAATTGCAAGTACATGGACACTTGGTTATCAAGGAATTTTAAAGTAGTAAAATTTGGTATTGCCAAAATAATAGCGAATATATGAAAAACTTCTATGTAAAATTTCTTCTTGCATTTAATCACTGTAATCAGTCTCAGAAGTGAGAAAATAAACAAGTTTAGCTGACAAGAGAAATTCACATATTTAAAGATGGTTCCAGGAGTGGTACAGAAATTGTTATCAGATACGAGGATATTGTATCCATATAAATTTGTTCCACAATTGACACCATGTAGAGTGGTGTAGTTGAAGAAGGCAGTGGCACCCCACTCCAGTACGATTGCCTGGAAAATCCCATGGATGGAGGAGCCTAGTAGGCTGCAGTCCATGGGGTCGCTAAGAGTCGGACACGACTGAGCGACTTCACTTTCACTTTTCACTTTCGTGCCTTGGAGAAGGAAATGGCAATCCACTCCAGTGTTCTTGCCTGGAGAATCCCAGGGACGGGGGAGCCTGGTGGGTTGCCATCTCTGGGGTCGCACAAAATCAGACACGACTGAAGTGACTTAGCAGCAGTAGCAGCAGAATGGTGTAGTAAATGAATTTTAATACAAGCTAATTAATGCAGCTGAGCTTAGGATCAGTGCATCCATAAAGTAGGTAATGCTAGTATACACTTCCTGTTTTTGCATTCAGTCCTTCCAAGTTAACTGTCCTCAAATTTTTTCAATGTAGAACAGCAAGTAAAACTCAAATTGAAGATGATCTGTTTATCAGTGCCATGACTGTAAAGTTTATTTTGTGTTATGTGAAAACAGTGAATACCATTCAGCATATCCATTTGAATATAAGTGAACAAAAACCCAAATGATTTCTTATTTTATCTTGATTGGTGAATCTTTCCTGATTTCTGTTCATCAATACCTCTTTGAGACCTGACTTTCCTAGTCTATTACTATAAGTTAATATTTATTAAACTTGTCAAACATTTGCAAAAGTAAAAGTAGACCTGGCTTTCTCTCGAGTTTATTTATTTCTTATTGTTGTTTTAAAATACACTTGAAAATGTGGAGAGGCATATTTCTAAAAATATTCAATGAAACTTTTCCAAATTTAATGAAGTTCTGATTTGGTTAAAGATCTGTAGGTTTCAGACTGCTCATTTCAATTTTACCTGAACAGATTTGCTGATCCTCGTTACAGATTTACACTGGTGTTTTATAGCTTCCTAACATTCATAATCAATTTTTGATTCTATATAAATTTGCAAAGAACTCAAAAGTTAGTTCTGTGATATTTTAAGGATTTCTTTCTTTTTTATTTAAATTAATTTATTTACTTTAATTGGAGGCTAATTACTTTAAAATATTGTAGTGGTTTTTGCCATACATTGACATGAATCAGCCATGGGTGTACATGTGTTCCCCATCCTGAATCCCCCTCCCACATCCTTTCCCATCCCATCCCACAGGGTTTCTTCTGGTTATCTCTTCTGAATAATATTTCTTTAAACTTCTCATAATTCAGAAGGGACTCCAAGGTCCTATTTGAGTATACCAATACAAGTGTAATTTTGTTCTGGTGCTTTCCATTCAACCTCTACTAAACACTGGGCTTTGCATATATAAAGCAAATATCACATGGCAACATCTTACTAGACATTTCAACATGAATATTTACTTTTAGATTGATGCTGATAAACGTATGGCTCCTAGAAATCAAGTTTTAAAATCAACATGGGAGCCATATTTTCCAATGTGCTAATCTTCCCATGTCCAGTTAGAACCAGACATAGAACAATGGACTAGTTCTAAATTGGGAAAGGAGTACATCAAGGCTGTATATTGTCACCTTGCTTATTTAACTTCTATGCAGAGAACACCATGTGAAATGCTGGGCTGGATGAAGCACAAGCTGGAATCAAGGTTACTGGCAGAAATATCAATAACCTCAGATATGGAGATACCACCCTTATGGCAGAAATTGAAGAAGAACTAAAGAACCTCTTGATGAAAGTGAAATAAGAGAGTGAAAAAGATGGCTTAAAACTCAGCATTCAAAAAACTAAGATCATGGCATCTGGCTCCATCACTTCATGGCAAATAGATGGGGAAACAATGGAAACAGTGAGAGACTTTATTTTCTTGGGCTTCAAAATCATGGTAGATGGTGACTGCAGCCATGAAATTAACCCTTGCTCCTTGAAAGAAAACTATGACAAACCTAGACAGCATATTAAAAAGCAGAGACATTACTTTGCTGACAAAGGTCCCTTTAGTTAAAGCTATGGCTTTTCCAGTAGTCATGTACGGATGTGAGAGTTGAACTATAAAGAAACCTGATCACCAAAGGATTGATGTTTTTGAACTGTGGTGTTGGAGAAGACTTTTGAGAGTCCCTTGGACTGCAAAGAGATCAAACCAGTCAATCCTCAATGAAATCAGTCCTGGATATTCATTGGAAGGACTCATGCTGAAGCTGAAACTCCAGTACTTTGGCTACCGGATGTGAAGAACTGACTCACTGGAAAAGACCCTGATGATGGGAAAGACTGAAGGCAGGAGGAGAAGGGGATGACAGAGGATGAAATTGTTGGATGGCATCACTGACTCAATGGACATGAGTTTGAGCAAGCTCTGGGAGTTGGTGATGGACAAGGAAGCCTGGTGTGCTGTAGTCCATGGGGTCGCAAAGAGTTGGACACTACTGAGCGACTGGAGTTTAACTGAATCTTCCCTTGATATCTAGATGGTAATGTTGTTGGTCTTTTAGGATCTAAGGTTCTCTCAGCAAGACAGTACAGAGCCACATATTACTATATTGGCTTTTGGATCTGGGTCACAGCATACCTTGTGTCAAGTCAGCCTGAAAACTGATAACTTATGAAGCCTGGCTGAGATGTTTGAAGCTGGTAGGAGTTATGGATTTGGAGAAGCCAACTGAGGAATATAGGCTAAATGATGTGATATGAAAAATGTGGGCTATAGTGGCAGAATGCCTGGGTTTGTAATATATTTTAGTCATTAACTACCTCTATGGAGCTCAAGCTAGAATCAAGATTTCCGCAAGAAATATCAATAACCTCAGATATGAAGATGACACCACTCTAATGGCACAAAGTGAAGAGGAACTAAAAAGCCTCTTGATGAAGGTGAAAGAGGAGAGTGAAAAAGCTGGCTTAAAACTCAACATTAAAAAAAACGAAGATCATGGCATCTGCTCCCATCACCTCATGGCAAATAGATGGGGAAAAAATGGAAACAATGACAGACTTTATTTTCTTGGGCTCCAAAATCACTGCAGGTGGTGATAGCAGCCATGAAATTAAAAAATAATAATAAAATAAAATAAACACTTGCTCCTTGGAAGCAAAGCTATGACAAACCTAGGGAGCATATTAAAAAGCAGAGACATGATTTTGCTGACAAAGGTCCATGTAGTCAAAGCTATGGTTTTTCCAGTAGTCATGTAGAGATGTGATATTTGGCCCATAAAGAAGGCTGAGCATGGAAGAATTAATGCTTTTGTACTGTGGTGCTGGAGAGGACTCTTGAGAGTCCCTTGGACTGCAAGGAGATCAAACCAATCAATCCTAAAGGAAATTGACCCTGAATGGTCTTTACAAGGAATGATGCTGAAGTTCCAATGCTTTGGCCATCTGATGAGAAGAGCCGACTCATTGGAAAAGACCCTGATGTTGGTGAAGATTGAAGGCAGGAGGAGAAGGGGGTGGCAGAGAATGATATGATTAGATGGCATCACCAACTTAATGGACATGAGTTTGTGCAAATTCCAGAAGATGATGAAGGACAGGGAGGCCTGGAGTGCTGCAGCCCATGGGGTTGCAAAGAGTCAGACATGATTGAATGACTGAACAACAACAGCCTGTATGGATGAGGATAAGTTGGTTAATTTCTCAAATCCTCTTTTATCATCTGTAAAAGGGGAAAATTGATAATGTCTACTTCATTGAATTACTATGGAGACTTAAAAGAGAGAATATATGGACAGCACCAAGAATATTACATAGTGAGTGTGTAATGAATATTAACATTCATTACTGTTAACATCATCAACATCATTGTTATTACTAATGATAATGATGATAAGCATAAGTGTATAACTTTATGAAATATCTTTATAATAACCTTGCTATCACTATTTTTTTTTTTTTTGGTATGGCGTATCATGGTGTGTCTTCTTGGTTAAATGTTTCCACCTAAGGACTTCCTAGATTTTGTTACGTTGGAACCTACAAGAAGTTAACATCAAGATAGTTTTAGAAAAGCAAGAGATTGGAAAAGCAAGAGATATCTGCAATTATGCAGGAAACACCTGTGAAGGAACAAAGGTAGAGGGAACTAGAGAAGGCAAGGAGAGGCTTCAGAAGGCAGTGCTGGTGTGATACCTGTGAAAGAAGAGAAGATATAAAGGAAGATTAGGCAACAAGATGCTTAGACTGCCCCTTCATTTTGAGAAAGTCTTGGCTAGGCAATCTGGGAATCCCTGATCCAGTTACCTTCTAGAGGAATCCCTAGTTAGGCAGGAATGAGACTGTACTAGTACTCCTACAATGCTCCCCCACTAACTGGGAGAACCAGGGCCTGTGTGTCCTCTTACCCTTCGTGAGGGAACATATATGGAGGCTGGCAGTTAATTAGGTGCTTCATGACAGGTTCCCTTGAAGGACATCTAAGCAGCACATCTCAATGTTGCATGCCGGATAGTTTTGTATTACTACAAATCTACTGAGCTGTGTTCTGGGATGCAGATAATTTAATTTGGAATAGGTTGATCCTTTCTGGCCTGGGTTTTAAGATTTGTTAGGGAGGACCACAGCCATGTTTAGTCTAAGGCCAGTTATTTTCCACTACTGAGGCAATATCTTTCCAAGTGTTTGATCCATGAACTAAGAAGTTTGCTAGTCTGGCTGGTGGCAACAGGTACTAAATACTTGGCTGGTAAGAGTGCTGGATACTATCACCTCTAATCTTTTTGTGTGGTTCTTTTCCTAAGTATCCTCACATGCATGCAATGTTCAGCATTCTACAGAATACTCCAGGAGGTATCTTCTGTTAGATCTATGGGCTTTCTGCTCTGGGAAGCTCTCTTCTCTACAGTACTCTGTCCTAAAAACTCAAGTTGCCATGGTCTCTCTAGTTCCATCTTCTGATCTCAGGTTATCTGCCAGACCCAGCCAGATTTTTCCCTCATTGAATAACCATGGCCTATAAATTCTCTCAATCAGTAATCTGGGCCAATCCTAGGGCTCACTTTGTCTCTTTCCCATCAATCAGGGATCACTCTCCTTTGCTATCTGATGCTGAGTGGCTTACAAACTATTGTTTCATATATACTTTGACTGGCTTTCTGATGTTTCAGGCAGGAATGTAAATCTAGTCCCTGTTACTAGCTCTTGGCCAGAGGTTAAAATTTCTATTTTCACTTTGAACATAGTACAAAATTTTTATTGCTGATTCAGTTAGTCAAAAAGATGACCCCTGTTTTTCCATTTTCCCTAAACCTAAAATATAATACCATACTTTTCACCTTATACAGCACACACTGTCCTACTAGTACAAATTTAAATACTTTTAGTGGGAGGGAAAACTATTGCTAATAATCTGAACCTGGAAACTTTCAAATTTCTTCCAGATACACTAGGAAATATTTATAATTTTTATGGCAATTCAATAGTTGGCTATATGCAGAAAATAAATTCAAGTTAGCATTTCTTATAGTCCCTAATACTATTTTTTATTCAAGTATAGTTGATTTATAATATTATATTAATTTCAGGTATACAGCAAAGTGATTTGGTTATATGTATTTTTTCAGATTATATTTCATTATAGGTTGTTACAAGATATTGAGTAAAATATCCTATGCTGTATAGTAAACCCTGTTGCTTATTTATTTTATGTATATTAGTTTATATCTATTAATGTGATACTCCTAATTTCTTCCTCCCTCCCTCCCTCTCCTTTTTGTTAATCATAAGTTTGTTTTCTATCTCTGCAAGTCTGCTTCTATTTTGTATGTAGGATCATTTGCATTATATTTTAGATTCTGCATATAAGTGATATTATATGGTATTTGTCTTTCTCTGACATTTTGCCAAGTATAATATTCTCTAGGTCCATCCATGCTGCTGAAAATGGCAATAGTTGATTCTTTTTTTATGGTTAAGTAATATTCCAGTGTGTGTGTGTGTGTGTGTGTGTGTGTGTGTGTGTGTGTGTGTGTGTGTCTTAAGCCAATTGTCTGTTGATGGGCACTTGGCTTGTTTCCGTGTCTTAGCTATTATGAATAGTGCTACTATGAATACTGAAGTGCCTGTATCTTTTCAAATTAAAGTTTCTTTTTTTTCCCCCAGATATATGCCCAGTAATGAGATTGCTGAATCATATGATAGCTCTATTTTTAGGTTTTTAAGGAACCACCATACTGTTTTCTAAAGTGGCTGTAGTAATTTTTCCACCAAAAGTGTAGGGGGTTTCCCTTTTCTCCACACTCTCTCCAATATTTGTTATTTGTAAATTTTTAATGATCGCCATTCTGACTGGTGTGAGGTGGTACCTTTATTGCAGTTTTGATTTTCATTTCTCTAATAATTAGTGATGTTGAGCATATTTTAGTGTGCCTGTTGGCCATCTGTATGTCTTCTTTGGAAAAATGTCTATTTAAATCGTCTGCCCATTTCTTTTTTTAAAATATAAATTTATTTATTTTAATTGGAGGCTAATTAGTTTACAGTATTGTATTGGTTTTGCCATACATCAACATGAATCCACCACAGGTGTACACGTGTTCCCCATCCTGAACCCCTCTCCCACGTCTTGATTTGGTTATTTTCTTTTTTGAAATTGAGTTTTATGGGCCCTTGATATGTATGGGTTATTAAATCTTTGTCTTCTGCACCATTTGCAAATATTTTCTCCCATTTAGTAGATTTTATTTTCATTTTGTTGATGGCTTTCTTTGTTGTGCAAAAGCTTTTAAGTTTGATTAGGTCTCATTTGTTTATTTTTGGTTTTATTTCTTTTGCTTTAGGAGACAGATTCGAAAAAATATTTCTACCATTTATGTCAAACAGTGTTCTGCCTATATTTCTTCTGAGTTTTTTTTTTTGATTGTCACGTTTAGGTCTTTAATCCATTTTGAGTTTATTTTTATGTATGATGTGAGAAATGTTTAATCTCAGTGCTTTACGTGTGTATGTTCAATTTTCCCAGCAACACTTATTGAAGAGACTGTGCTTTCTCCATTGTATATTTTTGCCTCCTTTGTCATAGATTAATTAACTGTAGATACATGGTTTTATTTTGTGGCTCTCTATTCTGTTCCATTGATCTATTCATGTTTTTTTTTTTTTTTTTCTCTCCTGGTACCAATACCATATGGTTTTGATTACTATAGCTTTGTAGTATAGTCTGAAGTCAGGAAGGGTTATGTCTCCAAGTTTTGTTCTTTTTCCTCAGGATTGCTTTGGCAATTCTGAGAAAAGTTCTTAAATGAAGAGTAAAATCTTACAAGACCACAGAAATCAAGACAGACCTACCAGCACTATAAGATACATACAAGAATAATTTCATTTTAAATAATAATAGCAACTGACTTGTTGCTTTCCTGAGTGTCTTTTCCATTTGAGGCTTTTGAGTGAAGGAGCCAAGGAGGACATTTAAGTATGAATAACAATCTGCAATGCTGTCAGAAGACCACAAGAATTCTACTCTTTTGAAGTTTAAATTGTAATTTACATCTTAATGATTCTGACTTCATGCAGGTTTACTGCCTCAATTGGTACCTGCTTGATTCAATGAGTCTGATTATCTGGAATAATTTTCTGAGAATTGTGTTTATAAGTATACAATTATGAAATGAACATTTTTTTGCTAAGGTTGTTATAGTTATTATAAAGCTAGGACTTATCCATATTTGCAATACTGAAAAGTTTTATTTCTGTCTTTGCCTAATGTTTCCAAGTGTCTGAAGTGGATAGTTCTTGTTCATAAAAGAATTCATTTGAATCAGTTCTGATGAGATGGATGAAACTGGAGCTGATTATACAGAGTGAAGTAAGCCAGAAAGAAAAACACCAATACAGTATACTAACACATATATATGGAATTTAGAAAGATGGCAATGACGACCCTGTATGCAAGACAGGAAAAAAGACACAGCTGTGTATAACGGACTTTTGGACTCAGAGGGAGAGGGAGAGGGTGGGATGATTTGGGAGAATGGCATTCTATCATGTATACTATCATGTAGGAATTGAATCGCCAGTCTATGTCTGACGCAGGATACAGCACGCTTGGGGCTGGTGCATGGGGATGACCAACAGAGATGTTATGGGGAGGGAGGTGGGAGGGGGGTTCATGTTTGGGAACACATGTAAGAATTAAAGATTTTAAAATTAAAAAAATAAAAAACTATAATAAAAAAAAAAGAACTTATGTGATCTGACTTCTGAATTCAAGGACAGCCATGGGAGTTTGTGTTTTATATTGACTTTTCACAAAATTTTCATTTTTCTGATGAAGAGAACGTATTGAGATCCTTGAGCTTTTCCACATGAGAGGAGTGGTTATTTATTCATTGTGTACAAGAAAAAGAATACAATACTCTACAATGCTACTTATCTCCAGATTGCAGAGTCAAGTAATAACTACCATCTGTAGAATTGTACTATTTTAATGATGAATGAACAGCACAATATTCTGTGCTTCAAAAATACTTTACAGTACTGTAAATACTATAAAATACTGTAATACTGTAAAATACTATAAAGCTATATTTTTAAGGTCAAAACCATGGTTGAGAAATGAAAGTAATTTTTTTTTTTAAAATATCAAGTTGACTTATTTTCAATGAATCGATGACATGTTTTTTGTCATATAGGTACTAGCTCATCCATTGTATTTTTATGAGAAATAAAACTAAAACATTCAATGACTTTTCTTGAATTCTGCTGTTGCTGCTGCTAAGTCACTTCAGTCGTGTCCGACTCTGTGCGACCCCATAGATGGCAGCCCACCAGGCTCCCCTGTCCCTGGGATTCTCCAGGCAAGAACACTGGATTGGGTTTCCATTGCTTTCTCCAATGCAGGAAAGTGAAAAGTGAAAGTGAAGTCGCTCAGTCGTGCCCGACTCTAGCGACCCCATGGACTGCAGCCTACCAGGCTTCTCTGTCCATGGGATTTTCCAGGCAAGAGTATTGGAGTGGGTTGCCATTGCCTTCTCCTTCTTGAATGCTAGATGACTATAATTCACTAACTAATTCACTAGATTCTAGATTACTAGAATTACCACTAACATTCTAAGCAAGATACGGGCTGGCTTCTAAGGCATGATGACACAATCATTCACATAATCTTTGTGTCCATCTTCCTCATTTTTAAGCTTTCTTTTTGTAGTGAAGTGAGTAAAGTGAAGTCACTCAGTTATGTCTGACTCTTTGTGACCCTACGGACTGTAGCCCACCAAGATCTTCTGTCCATGGGATTCTCCAGGCAAGAACATGAGTGAGTTGTCATTTCTTTCTCCAAGGGATCTTCTTGACCCAAGGATCGAACCCAGGTCTTCTGCATTGCAGGCAGATGCTTTACCCTCTGAACCACCAGAGAAACCTTTTTGTAATGCCTCCTCAAAAAACTATTCAAACCATGGTAGGTAAGTTCTCATTTGAAGCAGAAGACTTTTTAGAATTACAGGAAATGCAGCAAAGAATTGCTGTAAGTAAGTTATTTTTTCAAATCATCTTCAATAGGTCACTATCTCTACATTACAACACGGTTGTTTAAACAATATAATGATGGATTAATTTTCTTAATTTTCAAAAATTAGTACCTTGATGTTTTATGTTATGTACATTTCCATAAAATCAAAACTCAATGCTTTCAGTTCAATTCAGTTGCTCAGTCGTGTCTGACTCTTTGCAACCCCATAAACTGCAGCACTCTAGGCCTCCCTGTCCATCACCAACTCCCGGAGTTCACGCAGACTCAAACCCATCGAGTCAGTGATGCCATCCAGCCATCTCATCCTCGGTCGTCCCCTTCTCCTTCTGCACCCAATCCCTCCCAGCATCAGAGTCTTTTCCAGTGAGTCAACTCTTCGCATTAGGTGGCCAAAGTACTGGAGTTTCAGCTATAGCATCATTCCTTCCAAAGAAATCCCAGGGCTGATCTCCTTCAGAATGGACTGGTTGGAACTCCTTGCAGTCCAAGGGACTCTCAAGAGTCTTCTCCAACACCACAGTTCAAAAGCATCAATTCTTTGGCGCTCAACCTTCTTCACAGTCCAATTCTCACATCCATACATGACCACTGGAAAAACCATAGCCTTGACTAGACGGACCTTAGTTGGTAAAGTAATGTCTCTGCTTTTGAATATTCTATCTAGGTTGGCCATAACTTTTCTTTCAAGGAGTAAGTGTCTTTTAATTTCATGGCTGCAATCACCATCTGCAGTGATTTTGGAGCCCAAAAAAATAAAGTCTGACATTGCTTCCACTGTTTCCCCATCTATTTCCCATGAAGTGATGTGACCGGATGCCATGATCTTCGTTTTCTGAATGTTGGGCTTTAAGCCAACTTGTTCACTCTCCTCTCTTACTTTCATCAAGAGGCTTTTTAGCTCCTCTTCACTTTCTGCCATCAGGGTGGTGTCATCTGCATATCTGAGGTGATTGATATTTCTCCCAGCAATCTTGAGTCCAGCTTGTGTTTCTTCCAGTCCAGCATTTCTCATGATGTACTCTGCATATAAGTTAAATAAGCTGGGTGACAATATACAGCCTTGACGTACTCCATTTCCTATTTGGAACCAGTCTGTTGTTCCATGTCCAGTTCTAACTGTTGCTTCCTGACCTGCATACAGATTTTTCAAGAGGCAGGTCAGGTGGTCTGGGATTCCCATCTCTCAGAATTTTCCAGTTTTTTGTGATCCCCACAGTCAAAGGCTTTGGCATAGTCAATAAAGCAGAAAGAGATGTTTTTATGGAACTCTCTTGCTTTTCCCATGATCCAGCAGATGTTGGCAATTTGATCTCTGGTTCCTCTGCCTTTTCTAAAACCAGCTTGAACATCAGGAAGTTCACGGTTCATGTATTTCTGAAGTCTGGCCTTGAGTATTTTGAGCATTACTTCACTAGCGTGTGAGATGAGTGCAATTGTGTGGTAGTTTGAGCATTCTTTGGCATTGCCTTTCTTTAGGATTGGAATGAAAACTGACCTTTTCCAGGCCTGTGGCCACTGCTGAGTTTTCCAAATTTGCTGGCATATTGAGTGCAGCACTTTCACAGCATCATCTTTCAGGATTTGAAACAGCTCCACTGGAATTCCATCAACTCCACTAGCTTTGTTTGTAGTGATGCTTTCTAAGGCCCACTTGACTTCACATTCCAGGATGTCTGGCTCTAGATGAGTGATCACACCATCGTGATTATCCAGGTCGTGTAGATCTTTTTTGTACAGTTCTGTGTATACTTGCCACCTCTTCTTAATCTCTTCTACTTCTGTTAGGTCCATACCATTTCTATCCTTTATTGAGCCCATCTTTGCATGAAATATTCCCTTGGTATCTCTAATTTTCGTGAAGTGATCTCTAGTCTTTCCCATTCTGTTGTTTTCTCTATTTCTTTGCATTGATCATTGAAGAAGGCTTTTTTATCTCTTCTTGCTCTTCTTTGGAACTCTGCATTCAGATGCTTATATCTTTCTTTTTCTCCTTGGCTTTTCACTTCTCTTCTTTTCACAGCTATTTGTAAGGCCTCCTCAGACAGCCATTTTGCTTTTTTGCATTTCTTTTCCATGGGGACGATCTTGATCCCTGTCTCCTGTACAATGTCATGAACCTCATTCCATAGTTCATCAGGCACTCTATCAGATCTAGGCCCTTAGATCTATTTCTCACTTTCACTGTATAATCATAAGGGATTTGATTTAGGTCATACCTAAGTGGTCTAGCGGTTTTCCCTACTTTCTTCAATTTAAGTCTGAATTTGGCAATAAGGAGATCATGATCTGAGCCACAGTCAGCTCCCGTTCTTGTTTTTGCTGACTGTATAGAGCTTCTCCATCTTTGGCTGCAAAGAATATAATCAATCTGGTTTCAATGCTTTAGGGTGACAATTAAATTCAAACTGTTTCTCGAGGAAATATACAGAGACCTAGTTATCCAAATGAAGTAGAAAACATTTGCAGGTAATTTTATAGATTTTTTTGAAAATCTAAAACAACATTATATATCATTCATCATTTCTTTAGACTCAAATTCCTGAACCTGTCATGCATCTTACCTGTCTCCATCCTTCCTCAAGACCTAGTTTAAACCTTTTTTCCATCACTGTCACCTAGTATTTGGCAACATAAATTGTGATCCAGTCTGATACTTTTCCCCTGTGCCCTGACACTGTTCTCTTCCTATTTCTTTACTTATGCATATCGTATTCCCCCTTCAAAATCCAGCTCAAGCCTCCCCTTCTTTGTAAACATCTTCCTGACTATTGAGAGTTCGTTGGACTGCAAGGAGCTCAAACCAGTTAATCCTAAAGGAAATCAACCCTGAATATTCATTGGAAGGACTGATGCTGAAGCTGAAGTGCCAATACTTTGACCACTGGATGTGAAGTGCTGACTCACTGGAAAAGACCCTGATGCTGGAAAAGATTGAAGCCAGGAGAAGAAGGAGACAACAGAGGATGAGATGGTTGGATGGCATCACTGACTCAATGGACATAAGTTTGAGAAAACTCCGGGAGATAGTGACGGACAGGTAAGCCTGGCACTCTGCAGTCCATGGGGTTGCAAAGAGTCAGACATGACTGAGTGACTGAACAACAGCAAATTTTCTTAGCTCTTCCTTACTCTAGGTGTGAACAAACCATGATGAATCGGGAACTTGTTAGAAATGCAGAACTTTGGACCCTCTCACAGATTTTAAGCATCAGAATCTACTTTTTCACAAGATCACCAGGTTTTTGTATGTAAATGAACATTTAAGACCTCTTCTTCTCCCGCCCCCATAGTGAGCTTTCATTTATTTCACATTTCCTTAGTAGTTCTTGTCTATATTTTTACCAAATTAAACTAGTTCGTTTTTTGCCTATATTTTTTATCAAGTTAAACCAGTTAGTGTTTCTAAGTCTCTTCACTTAGAATAAAAGCTTCCTAAAGGTAGCTACCATGTTTTGCCCCTCCTAATAAACCTGATGGAATTTAATGCCTTATTTCCCATGCTGTGCTTTCATTTCATGTTTCAACTTGCAGGAACTTCTAGTGTATGATATTGTTTTCTCTTCAAATGAGAGGAGCACACATCCTACTGCCTAGGTTGGGGCCTAACACATAGTGAGAAGCCAAGTAAATATTTGCTGAGTGTTTAAATTCTTGAAATTAATTTGGACAAGATGAACTTGGTCTTCAGTTTAGATTCAGTGGTGCTTCTTCCCAGTCATGTTCTTGGGAGAACAGTGCATAATGAGAATATTAACATAGTCTTAAGCCTATAAGGTTTCTGGGGACATTTACTTGAATTCTAACTGGGCTATTAAAACATTACTAATCATGTTCCTAGAATAGCTTTTTAATAATCAGCATCATTGAGCCTAACAGCAATTTTTCACCCTTTTCTGCAAATTAGTACACTGAGATTTGTTCAGTTGCTCTGGGTGGTTAAACATATGGGTTTTGGCATCAAAATGCCAGGGTTTTCCTCTAGGCCCACCACTTCCTACCTATGTGACCTTCAGTTCATTACTTTACATCTCTGTGTCTCAGTTTTTGTGTCTAAGTGGTGAGGATAATAATATTCTTAATGTCATAGGGCTGATATAAAGACTAAATTAAGTAATATATTTTAGGTGCCCAGCAGAGTGCCTGGTGGATATTAAGTCCTAAAGAAGTAGCAGAACCTATTATTGAGAAAAAAAACGCATGCCAGGAACTCTGAATTCCTGAAATGCTATTCTAGAGTTTCAATCATTTATATGTAGGTAGTGTGGGAGCACTTTAGATCGGTCTCTATTCTATCCTCTTTTCCTGACTCAATATTTAATTTATGTTTGCTGGCTGGGATGGCTTCCAGCACTATATAACTCTGATACCTGCTGTAAGGATATGTGTTTCTATTCGTGCTTTTATTGTCCATTCCCCAGGTACAGGTACAATATTAAAACCGAGTGCTGTCTCATCCCAGAAAAGACAGAAGCCTCCCTTCCTGGTTCAGGTACAACTGACTCAGTCAGTTCAAAAGACCTTTCAATAAAGGGTTGAGTAAGCAGATGGGAATTAGGTTATGTCCAGAAGGCTTAAGATCTTGATTGCTGCCATACCACTAAATGAAACAAATATGGAAGCTGAGATTCACATTAAATGATGTAAATTATACCTAAATAATGTCATACTAGTAAATAATGAGGCTTTATAATTGGACATAATATAAATGATACATTGCCGGGCAGTGAGCATATGCATTATGTCTTGGCAAGTTAAATGTTTTCTAAAACCCTTGTTGCAGATTTAAGAAAAATTTGTCTTTTCATCTACAAAAGAACGATTTTTAGAATGCTCTTGATTATATAATCCTGTTGCTGTCTAAAATGGTAAAATAGTTTCATATGCAGTTAATCAAACAGTACAATAGATTCTTTATCATACTGTATTCAAAGCTGGAAACACTGGGTCTTCTCATCCTAAAACATCAGCCTTGGAGTTTTGCAAGCTTAGGATGAGTTTAATTAAAGTCAAGGGAGAAAACCAATTAAGCACGGAGAAGCTCTGGCATCCCCCATGCACTCTTCAAGACAAAAATACCATTTAGAATAAGATGATGCTGTAATCTCAGTATAAATACCATTGTCTGCTTCAGCAGTTCTGGTGGCCCAGGTGTTCTGAGCACTGTGAAGAGTAGCTAGCTTATGAGTTTTCAATTCAGAACTACATTAAATAATTTCCATTCACTTTTAATCTCCTCTGATAAGAAGTGCTTAGAAAGGAGATTGTATTAAGTACAAAGAATGACCGTGCATGAAGTCTTCGAAAACACCTGTATTAAAGCATGTCTCTAAAGATCATTTAGATTCAAATCCTATTTGAGCAGGTTTGGAAAGCAGAGTGTTAACATTTTCTACCACTGCTACATACAAAAGTGATGCATATAAATGGATAAAGGGATCCAGCCTCATGCAATGAGGAAGTTTGTATCATTTATATTTTAGTGACTTTTTGATGCAGTACCATTACAGTTACCCATCACTATTGTGCAGTACTGCCCACTGGGAAAATGGTAGTACAGAATAATATGCTGCTATACAGTTTGCCAATCAATCAGGAAATCATAGAAAGAAACAACTACAAGCATTGTTTCAAATGAAGTCCTGGGAAGCTGTGAGTGATGGGAGGGACAAAGCAGTCAATATTAACCAAAAATTGGAAGCTGATTAAATGTGCTTTACTGGGATTTACTTTCTTATCTTTGCTTCCATTTCCTGCAAGTATTAATTGCAATGTAGAACAAGAATACGGAGAGTGCATTACAGAAAGTCAGGGCTATTGCTCTAACTGGTGATAAGCAAATCAGCTATCTGGGGAATGTAGTACAACAGTGCAGAACACTCTGCACTTTGGTGTGACCTCTGTTGGAGCCTACAAGCTAGTGAAGTTTGTTGATTTCACCCCTGAGAAGTCTTATTGATGTTCCTTTAGCGGTATCTGGCATATCTTTCTAGACTTCTTAGGAAAACACATGCAAATACCTTACCGTCAAGCAGCATTGTTTTCATAGTCATTTTTAAATCTTAAGTTAATATGCGATAAACCTCAGGAGTGGAAAAAATTTTCTATGGTTACTGTTTAGTACAAATAGAAGTTGCCCCACATTTGGAAAATATTAGCAAACCCCACTGAGGATTTTAACAAATCTTATAGCATTGTGGTGGTACCTTAAAACCGATTCTGCAAGCGACTGAATATCACAACTCAAATATACTTGCAAAGCTAGCTGATAACACATTTTCAGCTTCTGAGAAAGAAGGCTTAAAATTAATAATTTCTAGGTCAAGCAATGTAGTGTAGATGAAAACACAGTAGATGTGGGTCAGGACCTCAGGATTCTATTCTGTCTCCAATTTGATGTATAGATTAGACAGGTCTTTCAAGTCTGTGAGCCTCAGTTTTCTATTTGTTTACATCAGAGGGATGGGCAAAACAATTTCTGTACTCCATTTTACTCCTAAGTATTCAGAAATTCTTTACCAAAACTGGCTTCTCATGAAGCTGAAACTGCGATGTTAACAAAATGCCTGAGAAGTCACTATCAAATATCCAGAGAGAGGCCAGGAATGGAACAATTCAGACAGGTTCTATCCTGTTTAAATTGCAGAGGGAAAAATAAATTACAAGTTAGCCACTATACTATTTGTTTGTAAACATGATACATCTTGCTAATTAGCTCAGTGACTCAGGAGGCACTTCCTCTCTAGCTTTCTACCAGTGACTACCACCCACATCTAATGTATCACCAAGTCCCAGTGATCTTCTAGTTCCACTGACTATTTTACTGTTGCCTTTCCCACCCACATACCTCAGAGACTAAAAGCTGAGCAAAATCTTAGTTCAGTTCAATCTTTCAGTCGTGTCCGACTCTTTGCAACCCCATGAACTGCAGCACGCCAGGCCTGCCTGTCCATCACCAACTCCCGGAGTTTACACAAACTCATGTCCATCAGGTCAGTGATGCCATCCAGCCATCTCATCTTCTGTCATCCACTTCTCTTCCTGCCCCCAATCCCTCCCAGCATCAGAGTCTTTTCCAATGAGTCAACTCTTCCCATGAGGTGGCCAAAGTACTGGAGTTTCTGCTTTAGCATCATTCCTTCGAATGAACACCCAGGACTGATCTCCTTTAGAATGGAGTGGTTGGATGTCCTTGCAGTCCAAAGGACTCTCAAGAGTCTTGTCCAACATCGCAGTTCAAAAGCATCAATTCTCCAGTGCTCAGCTTTCTTCACAGTCCAACTCTCACATCCATACATGACTGGAAAAACCATAGCCTTGACTAGACGGACCTTTGTTGGCAAAGTAATGTCTCTTTCTTTGAATATGCTCTCTTGGTCAGTCATAAATTTCCTTCCAAGGAGTAAGCGTCTTTTAATTTCATGGCTGCAGTCACCATCTACAGTGACTTTGGAGCCCCCCAAAATAAAGTCTGACACTGTTTAAACTGTTTCGACATCTATTTCCCATGAAGTGATGGGACCAGATGCATGATCTTAGTTTTCTGAATGTTGAGCTTTAGGCCAACTTTTTCACTCTCCTCTTTCACTTTCATCAAGAGGCTTTTTAGCTCCTCTTCACTTTCTGCCATAAGGGTGGTGTCATCTGCATATCTGAGGTTATTGATATTTCTCCTGGCAATCTTGATTCCAGCTTGTGCTTCTTCCAGCCCAGTGTTTCTCATGATGTACTCTGCATATAAGTTAAATAAGCAGGGTGACAATATACAGCCTTGACATACTCCTTTTCCTATTTGGAACCAGTCTGTTGTTCCATGTTCACTTCTCACTGTTACTTCCTGACCTGCATACAGGTTTCCCAAGAAGCAGGTCAGGTGGTCTGGTATTTCCATCTCTTTCAGAATTTTCCACAGTTTATTGTGATCCACACAGTCAAAGGCTTTGGCATAGTCAACAAAGCAGAAATAGATGTTTTCCTGGAACTCTTTGCTTTTTCCATGATCCAGCAGATGTTGGCAATTTGATCTCTGGTTCCTCTGCCTTTTCTAAAACAAGCTTGAATATCAGGAAGTTCAAGGTTCATGTATTGCTGAAGCCTGGCTTGGAGAATTTTGAGCATTACTTTACTAGCATGTAAGATGAGTGCAATTGTGCAGTCGTTTGAGCAATCTTTGGCAATGCCTTTCTTTGGGATGGGAACGAAAACTGACCTTTTCTAGCCCTGTGGCCACTGCTGAGTTTTCCAAATTTGCTGGCATATTGAGTGCAGCACTTTCACAGCATCATCTTTCAGGATTTGAAATAGCTCCACTGGAATTCCATCACCCCCACTAGCTTTGTTCGTAATGATGCTTCCTAAGGCCCACTTGACTTCACTTTCCAAGGTGTCTGCCTCTAGGTCAGTGATCACACCTTCATGATTATCTGGGTCGTGAAGATCTTTTTTGTACAGTTCTTCTGTGTATTCTTGCCACCTCTTCTTAATATCTTCTGCTTCTGTTAGGTCCATACCATTTCTGTCCTTTATCGAGCCCATCTTTGCATGAAATGTTCCCTTGGTATCTCAAATTTTCTTGAAGAGAACTCTAGTCTTTCCCAGTCTTTCCTATTCTGTTGTTTTCCTCTATTTCTTAAAATCTTAATTACTAACAGCAAAATGCTCATGTATATGAATAAGCTTGATTTTGACTATCAATTCTGAACCCAAGTATTCTGGATTCAAAATGTAGAACAGAGAGGAAATATCAGTTGACAATGACCAACAGAATCACTCATTACTTGCTGATGTACTAGACAAGAGTCATGACTGCAATAAACTGACCTGGGCCCAAGTTAGGTCAGTTGTAGATTTTTGACAGAACCTTGTCAATACATAATGCTTCCAAATTGCTTCCATTCAAATCAAGACAGTTAACAAAAAATTTAAAAAACTAACTCTATACTGCTTTCTGCCAATACATAAAAAATTATGTCACATCATAAATCACAAAAACTCAGAGTTTAACATAATACAAAAACCTACATCACCAGAATGCATTTGATTTTAATAATTTTTTATACAAAGAAAGGCAAACATAAAAATGAACACATGAAAGCAGTCAGGAAAGAGGAAGCTTCAAAGCACAGAAATGCAGAAAATGCAAATATTCTTTGTACCTACATCTAAGAGACTCATGCTGCCATTCTAAGCCTGGCAGTTTAGGACATATGCTTCAGGCTTGGTTTTGTCATAGGCTATATGCTGTACTTAGTCTTTCAGTCATGTTCAACTCTTTGTGACCCCATGGACTGTAGCCTGCCAGGCTCCTCTGTCCATGGAATTCTCCAGGCAAGAATACTGGAGTGGGTTGCCATGTCTTCCTCCAGTGGATCTTCGCAAGTTAGGGATTGAACCCAGGTCTTCTGCATTACAGGTGGATTCTTTACCATCTAAGCCACCAGGGAAGCCCCATTGTAGGCTATATAAAACCCCAATACATCATTCAGCTTTTCAATTCTTAGGTTTACAGGCCTAGTTCATTTATCCATTGTGAAGAAATGACTGTGTAGTAATTCTCTGGCAGTCCAGTGGTTAAGACTCTGCACTCTCACTGTCGAGGGCCTGGGTTTGAACCCTGTTTGGGGAACTAAAATCCCATAAGCCATGTGGTAAAATTAAAAAAAGAAAAAAGAATATGTATCTTTGTTTAAAACCTAGAATGAGTCATTGAGTTTTTACTTAAATCTTTAGAAAAGTCAAAATATATGCAAGGGAGTTGGCACCTATAAGTAGTATCTGGAAGTAAGTTAGGTAAAAAATAAAATACTAGGAGTCTGCCAGATAACTAAATGAATTACCTTTAGTGCTGAAGGCAAAATAAGTATTGATGAGAAAAGAAGATGGGATGCAGATAAGTGAATGGATTCAGTTGCCATCTTCCAAGATTCAGATGGAGCTGTTTATAGGAGTTGCTCAGTACTTAGAGTCATGAAATGTGCTTTCAAAGATTTTCTTTTGTTTTTAGCAGAAGAGAACAAGCAAAGGATTTTCTATATTCTGATTAAGAAATAAAAAGGAAAGACCCTATGTCAAAGAAATATTGGTATAGAAAACCAGTTTCTTCTCTCTAAAAAAGTAAGGTGGGGATGAAGGTTTAATAGAGAGAGGTTTAAAAAGAGTAGGCCTAAAGTGTTGCTTCAAAACGAATATGTGTGCAAAAGATCTCAATTTGGGTAGTATAACTGATAAACTGTAAGATAAATAGGAAATATTGATGCTTCTCCAACTTTAAAGTAGCTATGAGTGATCAAAGAAGAATGAAGATGCACCCAAACCCAAGAGGAGCAATGTTGATGCCTAGAATCATCATACATGAAAGAAAATTAGTTTTAGTTTAAAATACAGACTCTTTGAGTGGTAGGAGATGGGATCAGAGATAAAAAGGAAAGAGTTCACTTAAGAACCTGTAGGCCATCATGCTGCTGCTGCCGCTGCTAAGTCACTTCAGTCGTGTCCGACTCTGTGTGACCCCACAGATGGCAGCCCACCAGGCTCCCCCGTCCCTTGGATTCTCCAGGCAAGAACACTAGAGTGGGTTGCCATTTCCTTCTCCAATGTATGAAAAGTGAAAAGTGAAAAGGAAGTCCCTCAGTCGTGTCCAACACTTTGCAACACCATGGACTGACTGCAGCCTACGAGGCTCCTCTGTCCATGGGATTTTCTAGGCAAGAGTACTGGAGTGGGGTGCCATTGCCTTCTCCAAGGCCATCATGAGGACTCTGATTTTTATACTAAGTGAAACGGATAGTCATTACCAGGTTTTGAACACAGGAGTAATTTGATATGGCATCTGAAAAGATCAATTTAGCTTCTATGTAAGAATAGATTGTGATAATAAGAAGAGTAGACATGGAGAGACCAATTAGGACAATATTTCAGTTATTCAGAGGTGATAATAATATTCAGAGGTGAGAGGTGATGATGGCTGAGACCAGAGAAACAAGAGTTGAGATTGTAAAATGTAGTCAGATTTTGATATAACATGAAGGTAGTCTGAGATGAGAGGCTGGATATAAGGTACTGAGTTGGCCAAAAATTTCATTTGGGTTTTCCATAACATCTTACAGAAAAACCCAAACAAATTTTTTGGCTAACCCACTACAAGAGAGAAATACAAGTGAAATATGACTCTATGACTTGAAGCCTAAGCTACTAGAAGAATTAGAGTTTCCATTATCCATAGAAGAGAAGACTGTGAGACTCTCTGCTCAGATTTTTCAGAAGAAGGTAAGAAACTTCATTTTGGAGAAAAAAATTATATTAGATTTTGAAATGTTTATTAGATATCAAGTGGAGGGGTGAGTAGGCAGTTGTATAGAAATCTATGCAGAAGTCCGTACAGAAATCTAGAGAAAGGACTGATGAAAGTACAACTTTGGAAGTTAACAGTACATAGATGGCATTTAAATTCATGAGACTAGAGAAGACTACCTAATGAGTGAGTATAAATAAAGAAGAAATAAGTACAATAGCAAGCCCTAGGTCTCTCAAACATTAGGAGGTTGGGGAGAAGAGGAAACACTAGCAACAGATACTAAGAAGAAGGATACAGTGAAGCAGGAGGAAAGTCAGGAGAATGTGGTACCCTGAAATCCAAATGCAGAAAATCGATTGTTTGTTAGATGAGGCTGTTTGAGGTTTCTCAGCTTTAGCACTATTGGCATTTGGGGCCAGATAATTATTTGGTCAAATCCCTTGAATTGAGACAACCAGAAATGTCTTCATATATTTAGTACTTCATGTGCAAAAATCACCTCTGTTTGAGAACTGCTGTGTTAGAGCAAGTAAACTGAGGCCTGGGAATTGACCACTGAAATTAATGACATGAGGGTCATTGATGACCTTTAGCACTTTCAGTGGAATACTAGGAGTTAGGGTTAGGGTTAGGGTTAGAGTGGGTTTAAAAGGGAATTGGAAATAACAATATATAAACAAGTTTTCAAAAAGTTTTACTGAAAGGAGAACAAATAAATGGAGCATTATTTGGTGGAGAAACAAGAATTAAAGTGTCTTCCTTAAGATGGGAAAAATAATCAAATGATTGTACACTGATAGAAAGATCTCAGAGAGAGGAAAAAAATAAAAGAAGGGGACGAGGATTGTTGGATGAATCCCCTTGAATAGTGGAGAGGACATGGGAGTTGATACATCAGATGAGGGAGAGACTTTGGATAATAACATGAATATTTCATCTGCAGCACCAAGTGGGAAGGCAAGGAATATGGTGGTAGATACTGGTAGGAGAATGGTTAGAGTTTGGGTGGGATCTGAAAATATTTTTTACCATGTGACATGTGGAATCTTAGTTCCCAGCCAGGAATCAAGCCCCTGCAGTGGAAGAACAGAGTTCTACCACTGGACCTCCAGGAAAGTCCCTGGAAATACTTTTCTGATTGCTTCAATTTTCTCAATGATAAAGAAGCAAAGTCATCAGCTCTCCTGAGGATGAGTAGTGAAGTACTGGGAGTTTGAGGAGTGAGAAGTATGAAATAGCCACCTAAGAGAGTGGGGACAATTAAATAAAGATCTTCACCACCCAGATAAACATGATGGTGTGATCACTCACCTAGAGTCAGACATCCTGGAAAGTGAGGTCAAGTGGACCTTAGGAAGCATCATTACGAACAAAGCTAGTGGAGGTGATGGAATTCCAGTGGAGCTATTTCAAATCCTGAAAGATGATGCTGTGAAAGTGCTGCACTCAATATGCCAGCAAATTTGGAAAACTCAGCAGTGGCCACAGGACTGGAAAAGGTCAGTTTTCATTCCAATCCAAAAGAAAGGCAATGCCAAAGAATGCTCAAACTAATG
Source organism: Budorcas taxicolor (assembly GCF_023091745.1). NCBI lineage: Eukaryota > Metazoa > Chordata > Mammalia > Artiodactyla > Bovidae > Budorcas > Budorcas taxicolor. The sequence goes on from NC_068935.1 coordinate 6,744,834, forward strand.
CACAATTGCACTCATCTCACATGCTAGTAAAGTAATGCTCAAAATTCTCCAAGCCAGGCTTCAACAATATGTGTACCATGAATTTCCTGATGTTCAAGCTGGTTTTAGAGAAGGCAGAGGAACCAGAGATCAAATTGCCAACGTTCTCTGGATCATTGAAAAAGAGAGAGAGTTCCAGAAAAACATCTATTTCTGCTTTATTGACTATGCCAAAGCCTTTGACTTTGGGGATCACGATAAACTGTGGAAAATTCTGAAAGAGATGGAAATACCAGACCACCTGACCTGCCTCTTGAGAAACCTATATGCAGGTCAGGAAGCAGCAGTTGGACATGGACCAACAGACTGGTCCCATATAGGAAAAAGAGTCCATCAAGGCTGTATATTGTCACCCTGCTTATTTAACTTATATGCAGAATACATTATGAAAAATGCTGGGCTGGATGAAGTGCAAGCTGAAATCAAGATTGCTGGGAGAAACATCAGTAACCTCAGATATGCAGATGGCATCACCCTTATGCAGAAAGTGAAGAAGAACTAAAGAGTCTCTTGATGAAAGTGAAAGAGGAGAGTAAAGAAGTTGGCGTAGAACTCAGTATTCAGAAAGACAAACATGGCATCTGGTCCCGTCACTTCATCTCGAATAGATGGGGAAACCATGGAAACAGTGTCAGACTTTATTTTGGGGGGCTCCAAAATCACTGCAGATGGTGACTGTAACCATGAAACTAAAAGACACTCACTTCTTGGAAGAAAAATTATGACCAACCTAGACAGCATATTAAAAAGCAGAGACATTACTTTGCCAACAAAGCTCTGTCTAGTTAAGGCTATGGTTTTTCCAGTAGTCATGTGTAGATGTGAGAGTTGAACTATAAAGAAAACTGAGTGCCAAAAAATTGATGCTTTTGAACTGTGGTGTTGGAGAAGACTCTTGAGAGTCCCTTGGACTGCAAGGAGATCCAGCCAGTCCATCCTAAAAGAAATCAGTTCTGAATATTCATTGGAAGGACTGATGTTGAAGCTGAAACTCCAATACTTTGGCCACCTAATGTGAGGAGCTGATTCATTTGAAAAGACCCTGATGCTGGGAAAGATTGAAGGCAGGAGGAGAAGGGGACGACAGAGGATGAGATGGTTGGGTGGCATCACCGACTCAATGAGCATGAGTTTTATTGCACTCTGGGAGTGGGTGATGGACAGGGAGGCCTGCCTGCTGCAGTCCATGGGGTTGCAAAGGGTCGGACACAACTGATCGACTGAACCGAACTGAAAACATTTATTATGATTGTCAGGCATTATTATGTACTTGAGGTTCATGTTCATGCTTTTAAACTGAGCTAGTTAGTGTCATTGGGTAGTTTTCTTTAGCCAGAGAGTTGTATATTAGTCAGCTCAAACTACCATAACAAAATACCACAGATTGGGTGACTTACAAAAAATTCATTTTGTCACAGTCATGGATGTGGAAGTGCCAGATTCAGGTCCAGCCATGTTCAGTTTCTGGTAAAGGTCCTGTCTCCAAATACAGTCATACTGGGGATTCAGGCTTCCACATAGGATTGGGGAGAGGCACAATTCAGTACATATCAACTGTATCCCATATATTATGCAAATTGATGATTATAATAGTCAAATATAGATTTATGATGGATGGAGGAAGAGAAAATTTAAGGGAGTGAAGAATCAAAAATATGGGTAGGATGGGTGAATTGGAAGTGTCCATTCAAAGACTGTTGGAGTTAAGGATTCTTAAGGTATAAAATAAAAAAGATAGGGAGTAGTGGTTGAAGAATAGGCAGTTGAATTTGAGGTTTTTGGCGGCAAGACAGTTATTGACAATGACAAATTATGATCTGAATTATCATCTTGCAGTGAATGCTTTAGTCTGTTGCTTCAAATCTCCTTTCAGAACAAGGACACTCATTTCCCCAGCTTCTGGAAGTGTGGTCTGCTGAGAGTTCAAATATTTGAATTTCTTCCTGGACATTGCCCTCTACTGAAGGCAGCTGCTTTAGTCAAGGTTATGTCCCTAAGTGAGGGTAGCCCATATTCAATAACTGGTCTGTTTAAAGCTCTGAGAGGGTCTCTCAGCTCCAGAGCTTCCAGTGGGATCAAATGAAGTCTTCATTACCATTAATCTGTAACTGACTTTTCTCTGTCCAATCTTACTTGCTGCATTGCATCATAGATGTTGTTTCAGAGAGTGCTCCTTGATAAACTTCCTGTATTTAAGTATCCACTTCAGAGTCTGTTTCACAGAGAATCTGACATTGCATAGCAGGTGCTAAGTATGCTCTGAAGAAGTAGACTTTAAAATGAAATATTGGAGCTGGATCACCCATCAGGTGATTGGAAATAAGAATGCTGCTATTGGCAGAAGGTGTGTATGGATAGCTTTTGGCATGTTACAGCAAAATAACTGTTAACATTCTTAGTGTACAGAGGAATGCACTGTTAGTGGCAATAGCTCAGGAATTTGGAAGGTTCAGAACAAGTAGTAATTATAAGCAATAAGGACAATGGACAGTTGTGGGTGAGTGTGACGGATGCATGGGAGAAACAATGAAAGGCTGAGGGTGATTAATGACCAATTTAAGGTGAAGTATGGAAGTCAGAAGGCCTTGGAAGCATTGAAGGAGACTTTCACTTCCTATAGCCAGAGGATCTGGCCCAGGACTAAATTATAAGGATAGTGAAAGTCCATGGAAGTGTTTTATTCCCACCTCTGGTATAACAGCAAGATGGAGGCCCTGGCTAAGATGGAGAAGAGGCTTGAGATATGGGGCTGGGGACATCTGGTAGACATCCTTGACTTGTACAACATGGATGGACCTGGAAAACATGATGCTTGAGTGAAAGAATTCGGTCACAAAGAGCATATATTATATGGTTTATATTTATGGCAGCAGGACTGAAGAATAGTTAAAGGGCACAGTGTTTCTTTTTGATTGATGAGCATATTCTAAAATAGACTGTGGTGATGGTGGTGTGTACCTGTGAATATACTTGAAAAAGCCTTGAATTGTGTACCTTAAAGGGGTAAATTTATGGTATGTGAATTATATCTCAATAAAGCTTTTAAAAAATATATTGAATTCATTAATTCCCCAAATACTCTGGACTTGCAGAAGTGATCTGCTCCTCCCTCTTAAAGGCTAGTGCTTAACAATAGTGCAGAAACCTTTCTTGCAAGAAAACCTGTGGCCCCTTATGGTCTACACTTAGGTGCCCTCCTGGCCACCAAACCAATTCTTAGAGCTATGTCAAACCTAATCTGAATGTGGAAGTCTGGAGCATAGGAAGAGAGGGAAAGACTAAAACAAACAATCTGAAGAACCTAGCCAACAAGTGCCAGGATCTGATACAGTGTGTGGGGGATGGTATCCCAAGGATTCTGGATCAAGGGAGGGTGTAAGCAAAGATTTCATTCTCAGAGAAGTGAGACTTTATCAATACTGATATACTTTCTTCTAATACAATTTAAATACCCCATCCGGGCAAGAAACTTGGATGATGAGGCTAGTGTGCTGCTAGGATGGCACTTGCACTTTTGGATAAAGTGGTGGCCCCAAGTAAGTGAAGTAAAATGTTCAAAACTGCCATGGAAGACAACAGAAAAAGAGATCAAAATGCTTATTGGAGTGACCATGCTACAGAGGATATATTCTGAAAGATCAGAAAATGCAACTGCTGTCTGTGTTCTTCCAGTAAGGTCTGGAAGATACCGCATTGACCAAAGTGGTGAGGAATGTGTTAGTGAAACAAGGACCACTGGAACTGAGAAGTACAGTGGTTCTCATTCACTGTAGGCAAGGGCTGATAGTAAGAGTTATTTTCATTAAATTGAGTCTCTTGAAAATAATAGTAGATTAAAGGATCATGAAGTAATGTGTTAGTCACTCAGTCATGTCTGACTCTTTGAAACCTCATGAACTGTAGCCTACCAGGCTCCTCTGTCCATGGGATTCTGTGGGCAACAATACTGGAGTGGTAGCCATTCCCTTCTACAGGGGATCTTCCTGACCCAGGGATTGAACCTGGGTCTCCTGCATTGCAGGCAGATCCTTTACCATTTGAGCCACCAGATTGTCATCTTAATCAGAAACAAGGTAGGCACAATTATCTTAACAAGAGGCAGGATTGAAATGTTAGCCAAGGGGTCTCAGTCACACAGCCCTATAGAGATGGTTAAGGAGCACAGTATTCCCAGCAGTTGACTCTTCTTTTCTTTGTTGTGAGTTGGCTTCCTTAGAAGTACAGCCTGAGGCCAGAATTCTCGTATAAGTAAGTGCTTCACTGAGGGAAGACTCTCTGGAGGGGTCTGTAGGGAAGTGAGAGAACCAAACCAGGGCAGGAAAAGTTGTTGAGAAAAAAATGTAGCTTCCAACTGATATTTACTGAAAGCTAACCTTAGGCTTTCCACAGCAAGCTCTGGGCATGAATTGATCAGTATGCTGGGGCAGGCTTATAAGAGCAGATTGCACTCATTATTGAGGAGGAAGAGATTTTACTCCATCCTTTGAGGTTTTTCTAGCTAGTTTAAACAATTAAATTGACATTCACACTTTAATAGGAGAAAATCAAACACAGTTTTAATAACATGTAAACATGGGATGTATACCACTCTAATGACAGAAAGTGAAGAGGAACTAAAGAAACTCTTGATGAGGGTGAAAGAAAAGGGGGAAGAGTTGGCTTAAAACTCAACATTCAAAAGACTAAGATCGTGGCATCTGGTTCTATCACTTTATGGCAAATAGAAGGGGAAAAAGTGAAAGCAGTAACAGATTTTCTTTTCTTGGGCTCCAAAGTAACTGTGGACAGTGACTGCAGCCATAGAATTAAAAGATGCTTACTCCTTGGAAGGAAAGTCATGACGAACTAGACAGCATATTAAAAAGCAGAGACATCGCTTTGTTGACAAAATCCATTTAGTCAAAGCTATGATTTTTCCAGTAGTCATGTATGGATGTGAGAGGTGGACCATAAAGAAGGCCAAACACCAAAGAATTGGAATTGATGCTTTTGAATTGTAGTGGTGGAGAAGATTCTTGAGTCTCTTGGACTGCAAGGAGATCAAACCAGTCAATCCTAAAGGAAATCAACCCTGAATATTCATTGGAAGGACTGATGCTGAAGCTGAAGCTCCAATACTTTGGACACCTAATGAAAAGAGCCAACTCATTGAAAGAAACCCGTATGCTGGGAAAGATTGAAGGTAAAAGGAGAAGGGGATGACAGAGGATGAGATGATTGGATAGCATCACTGACTCAATGAACATGAATTTGAGCAAACTCTGGGAGATAGTGAGCAACAGGGAAGCCTAGCATGCTGCAGTCTATGGCATCACAAAGAGTCAGACACAATTTAGTAAATAACAACAACAAGAAATATATGGGAGAGACCGAGGGGAACTGAGTAACTCTTGAAACTGGCTGAAATACTCACCTTAAATAACATTTTCAGCCAAAGACAAAGGAAGACATTGGGGATTGTGGGTTAGGACTTTAAAGGGGAGGAAGGCAATTGACATGGAGACGGAAAAGCAAATGACTAGTAAACAAATGTTTGCTGAGCCAAGTAGAGACATTTGTGGGTGGTAAATTTTACTCCCCTACAACATCTTTTCCCAACTCTGTTTTTAGTGATGTCAGGTTTGTAGATTGACACCAGTCATAGTGGAAGAATTTGTACTATAGAAATCAGGAGCAAACAGTACAAATCAGAGCCTCCCACCCCCCGGCAAGAGTCATACAGAACACCACTGCATAAATCTCATTATGGAAAAAGTCTTGCCTTTAGGAGACTTCTGAAGCAGTTGGTCAGTCAGTCATTAGCTGCAGATTGAAACCTGGGTGGGGTGGGGGTCATGATTTCTGGGGTGAGAATACTGTATATATTTTTATCTCATTTTTATTGTAAGATTAATCATCCTAGGATGACTTTTCAGGGAAGGTTCTGCTAGGAGCAGTTTATCAGCTAATTGACATCATTTGCTGCGGTCATTTTACATTTGGGTGGAGATGCAGGTTGACCAAGTTCAAAAGTCCATCAAATAAAGATAGACAAAGTGATTCATACTGTATGGTCAGGACACTCAAGATAACTATTCTCTTGTTCTTTGCACATTTCCTGTGCATCCAGTGCCTGCTTCAGCTATACTCTACACACATGACTGACCTTTCTTCATAGTTTTCCCTGGTCCCATCTAGTGATTGTTCTAATCAAAGGGGTTGCAAGGGCTGCGCCCCGTACTAGTTTCCCTGGTAACTGATGAACCAACCTGACATTAATTCCCCCTATAACTGGTAACTGTCCCACCCCCTCACCGGGAGAAAAGACTGCTGCGGGGTCCTGCCTACCATTCATCGCACAGCATGGGGTGTGACTCCAGGACCTTACTTCAGACATATAAACTCCCCCATCCATTAAACCGTTGATTTGTCTGTCATTGACTCTGGGCTCTTTCTTTGGTCTTGAAGCTGGGCAACTACAGACGTGTAGGCCTGTAGGGTACAGCCCAACACAGACAACAGTGGGGGAGATTTTTTGAAGGTCAAATGTCTCTCCTCAAGAAGATATAAAAGTGAGAACTCCATCCAAACAAATCCTACACATGCAAGTACCTCTGGCATCAGTTCAAACCCTCTCAGCCTCACCTCTCACTGCAGCCCTGACCAAAAGAGCCAGTTCACATGGACACAGGTGCTGTCAGTTCCTCACAGGTGTAGACTGAAGCACATCATCTTAGGCCAGCACCTTGATTCTTGGTCTTCCTACCCCAGGGCTTTTCTGAGGCTGAAGCTTGAGACACCCATTGAAACCTACTCACATTCAAGCTTGTACCACTCTGTTGTGTGGAGGAATTAGAGCCCTGTAGGCCAACTTTTGACTCATGATGATAATGTTTATCCCTTTCTTTCTCTAGGTAGATGATTCTGAGATTCATTGTAGTAAGCTCCTCAGTAGTCCTGTTTAAGATCAAAAATTCACCCTGTAATGATGGGAAATACATGGTCCAATTTTCAAAAAAACATTTTTCAACACAAAAGTTGCAAAGCATTATAGTTCGTACTTTATTTGAACAGTTGCAACAGGCAGACAAATAAATTTGGGGGTTGATAAGGGTTTTACAGAGAAAAGAGACAAGAACTGCCAAGCACAGTTGTGCAATTGTTGGTCTGATTTGGTCAGGAAAGTGTTGCAATCTTGTTGAAAGCAGTTGCTTTTCTCTGTGGTGTGGCCCATTTCAGGCGATGAAATCCTGGCCTCAGAATTGTTGAGGAGAAGAAGGAATTTAGAGGGAGTGAGTGAATCTGTTGGTAGGAGGAAAGGAGTCCATGAATGTTCAGATAAGGCTTTCCCTCCTTCCTATTTCCCTGTCTCTGTCCCTTGCTCCTGCCCTTTGAGATTCAACTACCTCTATCAGCCTTTCTCTCTGTCTCAGTCTCTGGTTTTAGGGAAAACCCACGCTAAAACAAGGAATGAAAGTAATCCATTCTTACTTTGTTTAACGGTCCCAAATACATCACTTTATATCCCACATCAGACATCCATCTAGGCCAACCAAGGCAGTGACATTTCAACTGTTCTATTTATTGAGAAAAAAATTCTAATTAATTTGCAATTAGGGTTACTATATGGCATAATTTGATGATTTGATGTACTATATTATAAGAGACGCTGTCATTCATGAAATTACTTCCTAGCTATAGGAAGAGTTCTGTTTTAATATAGTACATATTTTTCTTTTCATTTTCTCCTGCTTTTATAGAGGTTGTGTGGAGGAATTCAATTTTGTAAATCCTTCAAGTTCTTCTGGTGAAAAGAAGATGTAAAATATTTTTATTATTATTTTAATAGATTCAACAACAAACAAATCAACCCTCTCAAATGCCACCAGCTAAGACTATCTAAAAGAAAGAAGGTGTCTGTTGACTCTTGCTGCTGAAACATATATTTCACTTTGCTTCTTAATTATTATTTGGTTGGTTGGTTGATTGACGTGGAGGACAGAATGTAGAGGACATTGAAACAAATTCTACAGCATTAATTAAAATAATATCCCTTTACAAATATCTTGATGATAAAGATTAGTTGTCTTTTTCACTTATCAACTGGGAGTTGTCATGATTTCAACCAAATTGTATCAGAATAACATCCCATTTGGCAATCCTGAAAACAAGCACAGTGTAAGTGCTCAACAAATATTTGTTGAAAGAATGAAGAGAAGATGGATTAGGGCAATGGTTTTAGGGTTTCATTAAGAGTAGAAAAGAGTATTGTTTCCAGATTGCTTACTGTTCCTGATCCGAGGTAAGAATAAAAGCTGGTGATGGTAATGGTTGAAACAGCAGCACAATTAGCAAATATCCTTAGACAATACCCACAGTTGTTGAAAGATTTTTTTGATGACGTGAAAGTGCCTTTTGTGTCAGTTTCAATTTTCACTCAATTTTCATTTTTGTCCTTTAAGAACCTTTTAAACTACTGCTGAAAGAAAAACACCAATACAGTATACGAATGCATATATATGGAATTTAGAAAGATGGTAATGATAACCCTGTATGTGAGACAGCAAAAGAGACACAAATGTATAGAACAGTCTTTTGGACTCTGTGGGAGAAGGTGAGGGTGGGATGATTTGGGAAAATGGCATAGAAACATGAATAATATCATATAAGAAACAAATCGCTAGTCTAGGTTCGATGCAGGGTGCAGGAAGCTTGGGGCTGGGGCACTGGGATGACCCAGAGGAATGGTGTGGTAGCGGGGAGGTGGGAGGGGGTTTGAGAATGATAACACGTGTAATCCCGTGGTGGATTCATGCTGATGTGTGGCAAAGCCAATACAATGTTGTAAATTTAAAAAAAAAAAAAAAAAACCAAAAAAATATTGCTAATTATTTAAAATTATTTAAAATGGACTGGCATGGGTGAATTTAACTCAGATGACCATTAGATCTAATACTGTGGGCAGGAAACCATCAGAAGAAATGGAGTAGCCATGATGGTCAACAAAAGAGTCCAAAATGAAGTTCAGTTCAGTTCAGTTCAGTCACTCAGTCGTGCTGACTCTTTGCAATCCATGAATCGCAGCACTCCAGAACTCCCTGTCCATCACCAACTGGAGGAGATCACTCAGACTCGCGTCCATCGAGTCAGTGATGCCATCCAGCCATCTCATCCTCTGTCATCCCTTTCTCCTCCTGCCCCCAATCCCTCCCAGCATCAAAGTCTTTTCCAATGAGTCAACTCTTCGCATGAGGTGGCCAAAGTACTGGAGTTCCAGCTTTAGCATCACTACATCCAAAGAACACCCAGGACTGATCTCCATCAGAATGGAATGGTTGGGTCTCCTTGCACTCCAACAGACTCTCAAGAGTCTTCTGCAACACCACAGTTCAAAAGCATCAATTTTTGGCGCTCAGCCCTCTTCACAGTCCAACTCTCACATCCATACATGACAACACGAAAAACAATAGCCTTGACTAGACGAACCTTAGTTGGCAAAGTAATGTCTCTGCTTTTGAATATGCTATCTAGGTTGGTCATAACTTTTCTTCCAAGGAGTAAGCGTCTTTTAATTTCATGGCTGCAATCACCATCTGCAGTGATTTTAAAGCCCCCAAAAATAAAGTCTGACACTGTTTCCACTGTTTCTCCATCTATTTCCCATGGAGTGATGGGATATTCATTTTCTAAATGTTATCTTTAAGCCAAATTTTTCACTCTCCTCTTTCACTTTCATCAAGAGGCTTAGTTCCTCTTCACTTTCTGCCATAAGGGTCGTGTCAGATGCATATCTGAGATTATTGATATTTCTCCTGGCAGTCTTGATTCCAGCTTGTGCTTCTTCCAGTCCAGCGTTTCTCATGATGTACTCTGCATTTAAGTTAAATAAGCAGGGTGACAATATACAGCCTTAATGTACTCCTTTTCCTATTTGGAACCAGTCTGTTGTTCCACGTCAAGTTCTAACTGTTGCTTCCTGACCTGCATACAGATTTCTCAAGAGGCAGGTCAGGTGGTCTGGGATTCCCATCCCTTTCAGAATTTTCCACAGTTTATTGTGATCCCCAAAGTCAAAGGCTTTGGCATAGTCAATAAAGCAGAAATAGATGTTTTTCTGGAACTCTCTTGCTTTTTCCATGATCCAGTGAATGTTGACAATTTGATCTCTGGTTCCTCTGCCTTTTCTAAAACCAGCTTGAACATCAGGAAGTTCACGGTTCATGTATTGCTGAAGCCTGGCTTGGAGAATTTTGAGCATTACTTCACTAGCGTGTGAGATGAGTGCAATTGTGCGGCAGTTTGAGCATTCTTTGGCATTGCCTTTCGTTGGGATTGGAATGAAAACTGATCTTTTCCAGTCCTGTGGTCACTGCTGAGTTTTCAAAATTTGCTGGCATATTGAGTGCAGCACTTTCACAGCATCATCTTTCAGGATTTGAAATAGCTCCACTGGAATTCCATCAACTCCACTAGCTTTGTTCGTAGTGATGCTTTCTAAGGTCCACTTGACTTCACCCTACAAGATGTCTGGCTCTAGGTCAGTGATCACACCTTCATGATTATCTGGGTCGTGAAGATCTTTTTTGTACAGTTCTTCTGTGTATTCTTGCCACCTCTTCTTAATATCTTCTGCTTCTGTTAGGTCCATACCATTTCTGTCCTTTATCGAGCCCATCTTTGCATGAAATATTCCCTTGGTATCTCAAATTTTCTTGAAGAGAACTCTAGTCTTTCCCAGTCTTTCCCATTCTGTTCTTTTCCTCTATTTCTTTGCATTGATCGCTGAAGAAGGCTTTCTTATCTGTTCTTGCTCTTCTTTGGAACTCTGCATTCAGATGCTTATATCTTTCCTTTTCTCCTTTGCTTTTCATTTCTCTTCTTTTCACAGCTATGTGTAAGGCCTCTGCAGACAGTCATTTTGCTTTTTTGCATTTCTCTTCCATGGGGATGGTCTTTATCCCTGTCTCCTGTACAGTGTCACGAACCTCATTCCATAGTTCATCAGGCACTCTATCTGTCAGATCGAGACCCTTAAATCTATTTCTCACTTCCACTGTATAATCATAAGGGACTTGATTTAGGTCATACCCGAATGGTCTAGCAGTTTTCCCTGCTTTCTTCAATTTAAGTCTGAATTTGGTGATAAGGAGTTCATGATATGAGCCACAGTCAGCTCCCAGTCTTGTTTTTGTTGACTGTATAGAGCTTCTCCATCTTTGGCTGCAAAGAATATAATCAATCTGATTTCGGTGTTTGGTGATGTCCATGTGTAGAGTCTTCTCTTGTGTTGTTGGAAGAGGGTGTTTGCTATGACCAGTGCATTTTCTTGGCAAAACTCTATTAGTCTTTGCCCTGCTTCATTCCGCATTCCAAGGCAGTATTTGGATGCAATCTCAAAAACGACAGAATGATCTCTATTCGTTTCCAAGGCAAACCGTTCAATATCACGGTAATCCAAATCTATGCCCCAACCAGTAACGCTGAAGAAGCTGAAGTTGAATGGTTCTTTGAAGACCTACAAGACCTTTTAGAAATAACACCCAAAAATGACATCCTTTTCATTATAGGGGACTGGAATGCAAAAGTAGGAAGTCAAGAAACACCTGGAGTAACAGGCAAATTTGACCTGGGAATACAGAATGACTCAGGGCAAAGGCTAGTGGAGTTTTTCCAAGAGAAGCCACTGGTCATAGCAAACACCCTCTTCCAACAATACAAGAGAAGACTACACATGGACATCACCAGATGGTCAACACTGAAATCAGATTGATTATATTCTTTGCAGCCGAACATGGAGAAGCTCTATACAGTCAGCAAAAACAAGACCAGGAGATAACTGTGGCTCAGATTATTAGCTCCTTATTGTCAAATTCAGACTGAAATTGAGAAAGTGAGGAAAACCACTAGACCATTCAGGTATGATCTAAATCAAATCACTTATGATTATACAGTGGAAGTGAGAAATAGATTTAAGGGACTAGATCTAATAGATACAGTGCCTAATGAACTATGGAATGAGGTTCATGACATTGTACAGGAGACAGGGATCAAGACCATCCCCATGGAAAAGAAATGCAAAAAAAGAAAATGGCTGTCTGCGGAAGCCTTACAAATAGCTGTGAAAAGAAGAGAAGTTACAAGCAAAGGAAAAAAGAAAAAAATATAAGCATCTGAATTCAGACTTCCAAAGAATAACAAGGAGAGATAAGGAAGCTTGCCTCAGTGGTCAATGCAAAGAAATAGAGGGAAACAACAGAATGAGTAAGACTAGAGATCTCGTCAAGAAAATTAGAGATACCAAGGGAACATTTCATGCAAAGATGGGGTCAATAAAGGACAGAAATGGTATGGACCTAACAGAAGCAGATGATATTAAGAAGAGGTGGCAAGAATACACAGAAGAACTGTGCAAAAAATATCTTCATGATCCAGATAATCACGGTGGTGTCATCACTCACCTAGAGCCAGACATCCTGGAATGTGAAGTCAAGTGGGCCTTAGAAAGCATCACTACAAATGAAGCTAGTGGAGTTGATGGAATTCCAGTGGAGCTATTTCAAATCCTGAAAGATGATGCTGTGAAAGTGCTGCACTCAATATGCCAGCAAATTTGGAAAACTCAGCAGTGGCCACAGGCCTGGAAAAGATCAGTTTTCATTCCAATCCCAAAGAAAGGCAATGTCAAAGAATGTTCAAACTAATGCACAATTGCACTCATCTCACATGCTAGTAAATTAATGCTCAAAATTCTCCAAGCCAGGCTTCAACAATATGTGTACCATGAACTTCCTGATGTTCAAGCTGGTTTTAGAGAAAGCGAGGAACCAGAGATCAAATTGCCAACATCTGCTGGATCATGGAAAAAGCAAGAGAGTTCCAGAAAAACATCTATTTCTGCTTTATTGACTATGCCAAAGCCTTTGACTTTGGGGATCACAATAAACTGTGGAAAGTTCTGAAAGGGATGGGAATCCCAGACCACCTGACCTGCCTCTTGAGAAATCTGTATGCAGGTCATGAAGCAAGAGTCAGAATTTGACATGGAACAATAGACTAGTTCCAAATTGGAAAAGGAGTATATTAAGGCTGTATATTATCACCCTACTTATTTACCTTATATGCAGAGTACATAATGTGAAACACTGGGCTGCAAAAAGCACAAGCTGGAATCAAGATTGCTGGGAAAAATATCAATAATCTCAGATATGCATCTGACACGACCCTTATGGCAGAAAGTGAAGAGGAACTAAAAAGCCTCTTGATGAAAGTGAAAGAGGAGAGTGAATAAGTTGGCTTAAAGCTGAACATTCAGAAAACAAAGATCATGGCAAGTGGTCCCATCAATTCATGGAAAATAAATGGGGAAACAATGGAAACAGTGTCAGACTTTATTTTTTGGGGCTTTAAAATCACTGCAGATGGTGACTGCAGCCATGAAATTAAAAGACGCTTACTCCTTGGAGGAAATTTTTGACCAACCTAGATAGCATATTCAAAAGCAGAGACATTACTTTGCCAACAAACGTCCATCTAGTCAAGGCTATGGTTTTTCCAGTAGTCATGTATGGATGTGAAAGTGGGACTGTGAAGAAAGCTGAGTGCCAAAGAATTGATGCTTTTGAACTGTGGTGTTGGAGAAGACTCTTTAGAGTCCCTTGGACTGCTAGGAGATCCAACCAGTCCATTCTAAAGAAGATCAGTCCTGGGTGTTCTTTGGACGGAGTGATGCTAAAGCTGGAACTCCAGTACTTTGGCCACCTCATGTGAAGAGCTGACTCATTGGAAAAGACTCTGATGCTTGGAGGGATTGGGGGCAGTAGTAGAAGGGGATGACAGATGATGAAATGTCCGGATGGCATCTCCAACTCGATGGACATGAGTTTGGGTGAACTCTGGGAGTTGGTGATGGACAGGGAAGCCTGGTGTGCTACAATTCAAGGGGTCGCAAAGAGTCAGACCTGATTGAGCGACTGAACTGAACTGAATTGTTTAAGAAATGAGACAGGGCTGTGATCGTTTCTGTAGCATTGGCAATATTAATTTTCTTCCAGAAAAACTGTCTCAATATCTTTTTAGAAATAAATGGTTTTACTTATTAATCAATATGGAATTTTTTTTTCTTATATTGGTTCATTTAATTTTTTTTTTCAGTTAAAATGGTGATTTTGCTAGCAGAGGTGTAGGTTTGCGAAGCAGGCTTACTGAAGTTGTTTTTTAAATTCCTGTCATTGTATAGTTCAGCACACTGCCACCAGGATCAGACAGACCTGGGTTGCAAACCTAAGTCTGCCTCTTCCTCGTGAACTATTTTAACCAAATGGACTCTAAAGGCCTCAGTTTTCTCATCCACACAATAAAGATCATATTGACACCCTCATAGAATTGCGAGGTGAAATACTAACCACAGTGTCTGGCCTGTAGCTTAAAAATCTGATAGCTATTTTGATTAATGCACAATTCAGCCCTATGCTTTTTCAATGGAAATATAATTCCACAACCATTTCTTTACATTTTCTATACTTAACAGTAGAGTAAGTTATGCTGTTATGATTTTTGCTATGTAAATATTTATTTCTTATTAAAATTTTCTTTTTACTAACACAGTCAATATGACCCAGGAGCTAGATGTTAAAGGGGGGATACAAATTAATGCTTACATTATTTTATCATGGGAGCAAAGTATTTTTCTGGCTTTCCTGGTGGCTCAGTGGTATAGAATGCAGGAGAGGCAGGTTTGATCCCTGGGTAAGGAAGAATCTCTCTGGAAGGAAATGGCAACCCACTCCAGTATTCTTGCCTGGAGAATTCCACAGACAGAGGAGCCTAGCAGGCTACAGTCCATGGGGTTGCAATAGAGTCGGACATGACTTAGTGACTAAATAACAACAATACCATACCATACACATTCTTTTGTAAACTATTATTTTCATGTAAAACATATAGTAAATAATTTCCTTCCATCTAAAATACTCTTTTATGACAGGATTTTTAAATATTTGTACTAAAACAGTGTAGCACATGTCATAATTTATTTTACACATCCCCTGTGGTAAGCATTTGGATTGCTTTTAAAACTTTACTAATATAAATAACATGGTGACAAATGTTGACACAACCACATCCCATTTCATTTTCAGCCATTGAGTTCACAGAGGAAATGTTAATAGCAGATATCAGAAGGGGATGTCTTTATTATCTCTTTACCATCTTTATGACTTGCCTGCAGACCCACCTATTATTTGCTTCTTTCTTAAGTCTTGCAGAATTTGCTTCCTTCTGCATTTTCAGAGAACGAGACCTTTGATTATTTTTTCTTTCTCTTGTATATGAATTTTCTTCCATCTCTCTAGGTCAACATTTCATCATACTTATGTGTTTATCATCTTAAAAAATAAAACCAGTCCACGGCCATATCACCCTTAACGGTTAGTTCTAATGAGGTGGATGAACCTATAGCCTATTATACAGAGTGAAGTAAGTCAGAAAGAGAAAGATAAATATCATATACTAACGCATATATATGGAATCTAGAAAAATGGTACTGAAGAATTTATTTCTAGGGCAGCAGTGGAGAAACAGACATAGAGAATTGACTCATGGACATGGGGAGAGGGGAGGAGAGGGTGAGATGTATGGAGAGAGTAAGATGGAAACTTACATTACCATATATAAAATAGATAGCCAATAGGAATTTGCTGTGTGTCTCAGGAAATTCAAACACGGGCTCTGGATCAACCTAGAGCAGTGGGATAGGGAGGGAGATGGGAGGGAGGTTTAAAAGGGAATGGATATATGCATACACATGGCTGATTCATGTTGAGGTTTGATAAAAAACAAAACTCTGGAAAGCAATTATCCATTAATTAAAAATTAAACAAATTTTTGAAAAGGTTTAGTAAGGAGGGAAAAAAATAAAAACAAATAGGAAAAATCTTCTTCACTCACCTCATGTCTATCCCCAGATACTCTCTCTTGTCTTTCCAATTTCTCAGCCAAATGTTTCAGAAAATATGTGGCAGTTGTCTTTACTCAGAAATCTGGAAAGTGTTTTTTGTGTGCATGCCATGTTTTTTTTGGATACCTCCCTCTTCCTCAAACTCATATCTAATTGATCAGAAAGTATTATTCATTTTACCTTCTAAATAAAGTTGAGTCCATTTACTTCTTTTCATTTCTATTATTTTAGTTCATACCATTGCTCTCTCTTGCCTGGACCACTGCAAACTTAAATCCTAACAGTTCTCCCTTTCTCTACATTTTCTCTCTTTCAAATTCTTTTTACTAACAGAAACCAGATCAACCTTTTAATTGCAAACCTGATTATGTCAACTCTGTCCCCTACCCTCAGACAGATGTCTATAATAAACCCTTTCAATGACTTCCTACTGCTTTTCAGACAAAAAACAAATTCTTAGCTGCATGATCTGCATAAGCCCACCTCTCTTCACCTTTCTTATCATGTTCCCCCTTATTCTCTATACCATAGACACACTTGAAAAAAATAAAATTCCATGAATAGGCCACATTTCTTCTTGTCCCAGATCTTTACAAGTGCCCTCTCCTTCACCCAGAACCCTAATCATCACAGTATCCTCACTCTGCTATGTCTAGTTGATTTATACATATCCATTACATTTTAGTTCATGTCATTTCCACAGAGAAACCTTCCAGGTCACAACCCCTCTATTTCATGTATACTCATACATAACATTTTCCCTTGTCAGAACAGCAACTTAGAATTTATTTACATGACTGAGTTATTAATATCTGTCTCCCTCACAAGATTGCAAGCTCCATGAGAATGAGGATAACATTCTTGCTTACAATTGCATCTGCAATATCTAACACAGTGCCATGCTAAGAGTAGGCATTCAATAAAAATGTCTGTTGACTAAAAGGGCAAATGGAGGATTATACCCCTATCACTGAAACTGTTCTTAAAGGTGTTAATAACTTTGCTACTAAACAGATGTTTTAAAATTCTTATTTCACTTGGTCGCTCTGCAGCATATGAGAATTTTTTTTTTTTAACTAGTGCTCCCTGAGAAGTTTTCTCCCTTTGTTTTTCAAGACAATCAATGTCTTGGACTTCTACGTTTATTCATTTTCAGGGCCTTTGTCTAGTTCCTCTTCCTCTGTTAATTACTTCAACATTCATGGTCATCAGGATTCTTTTATTTACTCTTTTTACTACTAATTTATACTCTCTCACTGGATAATATCATCTGCTCTCATTGCTACAATTAACCTGCCTGTTCTGAAAACTCTCAAACCTATATCTTCAACCCAAATTTCTTCACCAACGATTGGACCTGTGTATCTGGTGGCCTACTATACAAATTTAGGTGGCTATCTTACATGCACCTTAAATAGAACATGTCTAAATTTGATTGCTTTGCCTTCCATGCTCAATTTTGCTCTTTGGTGTTTTCCATCTCAACAAATGATGCTGTAATCCACCCAGCTTATTAAGTTAGAAACCTGGTAGCCATATATGATTTCTCCGTTTTGTCTTCTAAAACATCAAGTCAGTGTCCACGCTCTGCTGGATCTATCTGTTGAATTCCCTATTAATCTCATCCATTTTTCTCCATCTCCACTATCACTACCCTTGTTCAGGCCACCAAGATTCTTTCCCAGATTATTAAACAAGCATATTACTGTTCTCCCTGACTCCAGTTTTACACTCTTTAATTAATTCATTCATTGTTCTTATTTTATTTTTGGTAGATAGAATCACTATCATTCAATGTTCCATTTTATCATTCTATTCCTTTAATAGAAATATTTTTTTCATTGGTCTTAAGATAAAGCCATAACTCCTTTGGAGAATTTATAAAGTCTTTTCTTTTTCTTGAGCTTCCTGTCTTGCCTTAATCTACAGATATTTGCTCTTCCAGCCATGCTAAGTCACCTTACTGTCTGCTAACGTGTCATGCATCCTCTTACCTCAAGGTTTTCACACAATCTTCTCTTTGTCTCACTGTAGTACCCTTGACCAACACTTCACCCAGCTAAATCCTATGCATTGTTCATATCTAACTTCAAATCATTTCTTCTAGAGAGCTTTCCCTGACTGTCATCACATTCCAGATTATGTACTGTTCTCCCATGCTCCTGTAACTTGCTATATTTCTCCTATATTGGCACTTATTATACTTAACTGTTGGAGAAAGTAATGGCAACCCTCTCCAGTACTCTTGCCTGGGAAATCCCATGGATGGAGGAGCCTGGTAGGCTTGCAGTCCATGGGGTTGTAAAGAGTCAGACACGACTGAGCAACTTTACTTTCACTTTTCACTTTCATGCACTGGAGAAGGAAATGGCAACCCACTCCAGTGTTCTTGCCTGGAGAATCCCAGGGATGGTGGAGCCTGGTGGGCTGCCATCTATGGGGTCACACAGAGTCAGACACAACTGAAGCAACTTAGCAGCAGCAGCAACAGCACACTTAACTGTAATCTTATCTCATTATTTTCTCCAGGATATTGTAAGCTCCATGATGACAGGGATTATGACTCTTAATAACTTTTACATCTTCATCTCCCTAACACAGTCCCAAGCACAATGCAAGTTTATAATATATAGTGAGAGACTAAATAAATTGTCCGAATGTAATACATTTTGTAACTATGTTTTAGAATAGTGAAGGAGATTAGGATTACAGTGATAAATTATATATATATTCTTATTATTTGTTATTAATACATCCATTTCTTAGATAACAAGACTTAAAGACCAGGTTTGCACAGGTTCTATTATAGAATTATATTCATGTACATAGTTAAGTGCTTTGTGATTTTTCACAAAAGACATAATTTGGGGACATTAATTCCCTCATCTTCAAAGCTAAGATCATTGAAATGGATAATCTCTAATGTTCCATGTGATCTATCATTGTACGAAATTGCAGGTATGTTGATACTACTCAAAAGCAGTTAAAACTATAAAAACAACAACACTGAGTATTTCATTATATTACAACCTAGTTTTTTGGTAAAGAGGAGGAGGGGTTTGATTATTCTGATAAGCCAAGAGTGTTCTATTGAAAAATTCTCCTAGTAGTCTAATCTGACAGCATACAGAACAGCAAAAGAAGCCTAGTCAGGTGATATTGTAAGTCAGAGTTATGCACCATAAACCACAGGTGCTGAGAAACAACTTTAATGAAGAGAATGTAGGAGGACACAAATTTAGCAGCCATAGAACTAAATAATGCAATGATAGCTAAAGTGGAGAATGATGAATGATGTCAAAGTGGTAAAAATCAATAGACCAGGTATTGCTGTACAGCTGTGGCTCCTGGTTAAAAATGGCTGGCTGCTTCCAGAAGTACGAGGCATGGGAAGTACGAAACTTCCCTCACTGAAGCAATATATAAGCTGCGCAAACCTCCTCCTCATTAGTCAGGCTTGTTGGCCTTTGACCTCGCACAATCTTTGTGACATTGTTACCAATGATACTTCAGGAACATCTGCTCTCAAGCTGTCCATGGCAGACAGCAAATCTAATGGTACCAAAAAGGAACGACAGGAGACCCATTAACATGTAGTGAAGTTGGGAAACAACACAATAACCATGATTAGGGACCGCCAAATCTGTTAGCATTTCAATGCCTAGCTGACTTACTAGAACATAATTGGAAAGATTCTTTTGTGTTCATGATGTCATTAACAAGTCAAAGAACAAATTAAATTATTGCCTAACACTAAGTGTATGATGTTACCTATAAGTCAAAATAAGGGTAAGCTGGAGATGATGGTGAATTATTTGTGGTGCAATTTGATATTTTTTATTTGTACAGGATAGAGTTCAGGTTTAGATAAACTGCTGTTAGCATAATATTCATTTACTCATTAACTCATTTTTTCACTCATTCACCTGTTTAATTTACTGAACAAATATTTAAGTTCCTACTCTTCTAGATCTTTCCCATTCAATTGTTTTCCTCTATTTCTTTGCAATGATCACTTAGGAAAGCTTTCTTCTCTCTCCTTGTTGTTCTTTGAATTTCTGCAGTCAGATGGATATATCTTTAGTTTCCTCCTATGCCGTTCACTTCTATTCTTTCCTCAGCTATTTGTAAAGCCTCCTCAGAAAACGATTTTCCTTTTTTGCATTTCTTTTTCTTGGGGATGGTTTTGATTACCACCTCCTGTACATTATGAGCCTCTGTCCATAGTTCTTCAGACAGGCACTCTGTCTATCAGCTCTAATCCCTTGAATATGTTTCTCACTTCTACTGTATAATTGTAAGGGGTTTGATTTAGGCCATACATGAATGGCCTAGTGGCTTTCCCTACTTTCTTCAATTTAAGTCTGAATTAGGCAATAAGGAGTTCATGATCTGAGCCACAGTCAGCTTCCGGTCTTGTTTTTGCTGACTGTATAGAGCTTCTCTATCTTTGGCTGCAAATAATATAATATATCTGATTTTTGATATTAACCATCTGGTGATGTCCATGTGATAACCATCTGGTGATCTCTTCAAGAAAATTGCAGATATCAAAGGAACATTTCATGCAAAGATGGGCACAATAAAGGACAGAAACGATATGGAGCAAAATATATTAAGAAGTGGCAAGGATACACAAAGGAAATATACAAAAAATGATCTTGATGATCCAGATAACCACAATGGTGTGATTTCTGACCTAGATCCAGACATCCTGGAGGGCACAGTCAAGTGGACCATAAGAAACATTGCTGTGAACAAAGCTAATGGAGGTGATGGGATTTCAGCTGAGTTATTTCAAATCTTAAAAGATGATATTATAAGTGCTGCACTCAATATGCCTGCAGGTTGGAAAACTCAGCAGTGCCCACGGGACTGGAAAAGGTCAGTTTTCATTCTAATCCCAAAGAAAGGCAATGCCAAAGTATGTTCAAACTACCATACAATTGCATTCATCTCACATGCTAGCAAAGTAATGCTCAAAATTCTCCAAGTTAGGCTTTAACAGTACGTGAACCGAGAACTTCCAGATGTTCAAGCTGGATTTAGAAAAGACAGAACAACCAGATATCAAATTACCAACATCCATTGGATCATACAAAAAGCAAAAGAATTCCAGAAAAACATCTACTTTTCCATCATAGGCTACATGAAAGCCTTTGACTGTGTGGATCACAACAAACTGTGGAAAATTCTTAAAGAGATGGGAATACCAGAACCTTATCTGTCTCCTGAGAAATCTATATGCAGGTCAAGAAGGAACAGGTAGAACCAAACATGGAACAATGGACTGGTTCCAAATGGGGAAAGGAGTATGTCAAGCCTGTATATTGTCACACTGCTTATTTGATTTATGTAGAGTACATCTTGTGTCATTCCAAGCTGAATAAAGCACAAGCTGGAATCAAGATTGCTGGGAGAAATATCAATAACCTCAGATATGCAGATGACACCACCCTTATGGCAGAAAGTGAAGAAGAAGTAAAGAGCCTCTTGATGAAGGTGAAAGAAGAGTCAAAAAGCTGGCTTAAAACTCAACATTCAAAAAGAGAAAATCATGGCATCCAGTCTCATCACTTCATGGCAAATAGATGGGGAAAAAATAGAAACAGTGAGAGACTTTATTTTCTTGGGCTCCAAATTCACTGTAAACGGTGACTGCAACCATGAAATTAAAAGATGCTTGCTCCTTGGTAGAAAAGCTACGACCTACCTAGACAGCATATTAAAAAGCAGAGACATTACTTTGCTGACAAATATCTGTCTAGTCAAAGCTATGGTTTTTTAGTAGTCATGTATGGATGTGAGATTTGGGCCCTAAAGAAGGCTGAGCACTGAAGAAGTGATGCTTTTGTTCTGTGGTGTTGGTGAAGATTCTTGAGAGTCCCTTGGACTGCAAGGAGACCAAATCAGTCAATCCTAAAGGAAGTCAGTCCTAAATATTCATCAGAAAGACTAATACTGATGCTGAAGCTCCAATACATAGGACAGCTGATGTGAAGAACTGGCTCATTGAAAAGACCCTGATGCTGGGTAAGATCAAAGGCAGGAGGAGTAGGGAACAACAGAGCATGAGATGGTTGGATGGCATCACTGACTCGATGGACGTGAATTTTAGCAAGCTCCAGGTGTTTGTGATGGCCATGGAAGCCTGGCATGCTGCAGTCCATGAGGTCACAAAGAGTTGGACATGACTGACCGGCTGAACTGACTGGCTGAATCTTCTAAGTACTGAGGATGTAGCAATGAAGAAAACAGATCTAGTTCCTTACCTTCATGGAGCTTACATACAGGTGATATCAGAAAAAGAAAATCACACAAAATATATAATGATAAGTGTTATAAAGAGACATAGAAACAGGAGGACTTCCTAGGTGGCACAGTGGTAGAGAATCTGACTGCAATGCAGGAGACAATACAAGAGACTTGAGTTTCATCCATGGGTCAGGAAGATCACCTGGAGAAAGGAATGGCTACCCACTCCAGTACTCTTGCCTAGGAAATCCATTGACAAAGGGGCCTGACAGGTCCATGGGTCTCAAGAATTGGACACAACTTAGTGACTAAAGCAACACAAAAGCAGGGAATGAGGAGAAGGGAATGGCAAACCACTTCAGTATTCTTGCCTTGAGAACCCCATAAACAGTATGAAAAGGCAAAATGATAGGATACTGAAAGAGGAACTCCCCAGGTCAGTAGGTGCCCAACACGCTACTGGAGATCAGTGGAGAAATAACTCCAGAAAGAATGAAGGGATGGAGCCAATGCAAAAACAATACCCAGCTGTGGATGTGATTAGAAGCAAGGTCTGATGCTGTAAAAGTAATATTGCATAGAAACCTGGAATGTCAGGTCGATGAATCAAGGCAAATTGGAAGTGGTCAAACAAGAGATGACAAGAGTGAACATCGACATTCTAGGAATCAGCAAACTAAAATGGAGTGGAATGGGTGAATTTAATTCAGATGACCATTATATCTACTACTGCAGGCAAGAATCCAAGAAGAAATGGAGTAGCCATCATGGTCAACAAAAGAGTCTGAAATGCAGTACTTGGATGCAATCTCTAAAAGGACAGAATGATCTCTGTTCGTTTCCAAGGCAAACCATTCAATATCACGGTAATCAAAGTCGATGCCCCAACCAGTAACACTGAAGAAGCTGAAGTTGAATGGTTCTTTAAAGACCTACAAGACCTTTTAGAACTAACACCCAAAAAAGATGTCCTTTTCATTATAGAGGACTGGAATGCAAAAATAGGAAGTCAAGAAACACCTGGAGTAACAGGCAAATTTGGCCTTGGAATGCGGAATGAAGCAGGGCAAAGACTAATAGAGTTTTGCCAAGAAAATACACTGGTCATAGCAAACACCCTCTTCCAACAACACAAGAGAAGACTCTATACATGGACATCATTAGATGGTCAACACCGAAATCAGATTGATCATATTCTTTGCAGCCAAAGATGGAGAAGCTCTATACAGTCAGCAAAAACAAGATCGGGAGCTGACTGTGGCTCAGATCATGAACTCCTTATTGCCAAATTCAGACTTAAATTGAAGAAAGTAGGGAAAACCGCTAGACCATTCAGGTATGACCTAAATCAAATCCCTTATGATTATACAGTGGAAGTGAGAAAGAGATCTAAGGGCCTAGATCTGATAGATAGAGTGCCTAATGAACTATGGAATGAGTTTCATGACATTGTACAGGAGACAGGGATCAAGATCGTCCCCATGGAAAAGAAATGAAAGAAAGCAAAATGGCTGTCTGGGGAGGCCTTACAAATAGCTGTGAAAAGAAGAGAGGCAAAAAGCAAAGGAGAAAAGGAAAGATATAAGCATCTGAATGTAGAGTTCCAAAGAAGAGCAAGAACAGATAAGAAAGCCTTCTTCAGCAATCAATGCAAAGAAATAGAGGAAAAGAACAGAATGGGAAAGACTAGAGATCTCTTCAAGAAAATTAGAGATACCAAGGGAATATTTCATGCAAAGATGGGCTCGATAAAGGACAGAAATGGTATGGACCTAACAGAAGCAGAAGATATTAAGAAGAGGTGGAAAGAATACACAGAGGAACTGTACAAAAAAGATCTTCACAACCCAGATAATCACGATGGTGTGATCACTCATCTAGAGCCAGACATCCTGGAATGTGAAGTCAAGTGGGCCTTAGAAAGCATCACTACAAACAAAGCTAGTGGAGTTGATGGAATTCCAGCGGAGCTATTTCAAATCCTGAAAGATGATGCTGTGAAAGTGCTGCACTCAATATGCCAGCAAATTTGGAAAACTCAGCAGTGGCCACAGGACTGGAAAAGGTCAGTTTTCATTGCAATCCCAAAGAAAGGCAATGCCAAAGAATGCTCAAACTACCACACAATTGCACTTATCTGACATGCTAGTAAAGTAATGCTCAAAATTCTCCAAGCCAGACTTCAGCAATACATGAACTGAAAACTTCCTGATGTTCAAGCTGGTTTTAGAAAAGGCAGAGGAACCAGAGATCAAATTGCCAACATCTGCTGGATCATCAAAAAAGCAAGAGAGTTCCAGAAAAACATCTCTTTCTGCTTTATTGACTATGCCAAAGCCTTTGACTGTGTGGATCACAAAAAACTGTGGAAAATTCTGAAAGAGATGGGAATACCAGACCACCTAACCTGCCTCTTGAGAAATCTGTATGCAGGTCAGGAAACAACAGTTAGAATTTGACGTGGAACAACAGACTGGTTCCAAATAGGAAATGGAGTACGTCAAAGCTGTATATTGTCACTGGGCTTATTTAACATCTATGCAGAGTACATCATGAGAAACGCTGGACTGGAAGAAACACAAGCTGGAATCAAGATTGCCAGGAGAAATATCAATCACCTCAGATATGCAGATGACACCACCCTTATGGCAGAAAGTGATGTGGAGCAAAAAAGCCTCTTGATGAAAGTGAAAGAGGAGAGTGAAAAAGTTAGCTTAAAGCTCAACATTCAGAAAACGAAGATCATGGCATCTCGTCCCATCACTTCATGGGAAATAGATGGGAAACAGTGGAAACAGTGTCAGACTTTAGTTTTTGGGCTCGAAAATCTGCAGATGGTGACTGCGGCCATGAAATTAAAAGACACTTACTCCTTGGAAGAAAAGTTATGACCAACCTAGATAGCATATTCAAAAGCAGAGATGTTACTTTGGCGACTAAGGTTCATCTAGTCAAGGCTATGATTTTTCCAGTGGGCATGTATGGATGTGAGAGTTGGACTGTGAAGAAGGCTGAGTGCTGAAGATTTGATGTGTTTGAACTGTGGTGTTGGAGAAGACTCTTGAAAGTCCCTTGGACTGCAAGGAGATCCAACCAATCCATTCTGAAGGAGATCAGCCCTGGGATTTCTTTGGAAGGAATGATGCTAAAGCTGAAGCTCCAGTACTTTGGCCACCTCATGAGAAGAATTAACTCATTGGAAAAGACTCTGATGCTGAGAGGGATTTGGCGTAGGAGGAGAAGGGGACGACCCAAGATGAGATGGCTGGATGGCATCGCTGACTCGATGGACATTAGTCTGATTGAACTCCGGGAGTTGGTGATGGACAGGGAGGCCTGGTGTGCTACAGTTCATGGGGTCGCAAAGAGTCGGACATGACTAAGCGACTGAACTGAACTGAACTGAGAGTTGGAACAGGGGAAAGAGGTCTGTAGTTTTAAACAGGAAAACAGAGAAACCTCCTCTAATAAGTGGACAGGACTAGAGAAGAGATAAGGAAGATAAATTGTGGGGGAAGACCTTCTGAGGCAAGGTGAAATGTAATGAAAAGGCCCTGAGGCAGAAGTGAGCCTCCAGATCAGAATGATAGCAGGGAGGTCAGTATGATTGAGTTAGAATGAGAGAGGGAAAATGAAACAGGATTTCATCTTATCTGTAATAAAACTGTTTTTCTTATCTACCTTGTAGTCTTCCTAGCTGAGAATGGTTTGTAAAAGATAACATTCTCTCTTCCAGATGCTTCTTGGCAAAGATAAGTGTGTTCCAGGATGCTGTTAAGGATGAACATTACTGAAGAGGAAAGTTCCCGTCTGTAGATGCAAGATAAATAACAGGGTCCTCAGGGCTGGTGCACTGGGATAGCCTAGAGGGATGGAATGGGGAGGGAGGTGGGAGGGGGGTTCAGGATTGGGAACACATGCACACCCATGGCAGATTCATGTCAATGTATGGCAAAACCAGTACAATATTGTAAAGTAAGTAAATAAAATTGAGATTAAAAAAAATTGCCATTAATGAGACTATGTGTGAGCAAATTTCTTAAGTTTAGAGAGTTTACATCAGTGAATGTAGAGTTGTCACAGTTTCTTTTTTCCTTTCTCCCTGCTTCTGATGGAGATTTGAAAGAATCAATCTGGAACTGTGGGGAATTGATCTCAGCAGTAGACTGGCAGAGAAGGCCTCTCACAAGAAGACTTTTTTAGGATGACAACCTTTTTTGAGAAAAGAACCTGTGTTTTGGTTCCCCAGAATGAAGACATCTGGAGCAGACCATATGTGTAGGGAATGGGGGAGTAGGAAATGAAGCAAGTAAAAGCAGGGAGTGGTGAAACACATTGATGTAGGTGATGGGCAATGTGGAAGAAAGATGATGTTTCTACGGTGATCCATAGACTGCAACCAATGTCTTCCCTTCCTCAAATTTATGTATGTATATGTATGCTGCTGCTATTGCTGCTGCTGCTGCTAAGTCACTTCAGTCATGTCCGACTCTGTGCGACCCCATAGACAGCAGCCCACCAGGCTCCCCCGTCCCTGGGATTCTCCAGGCAAGACACTGGAGTGGGTTGCCATTTCCTTCTCCAAGGCAGGAAAGTGAAAAGTGAAAGTGAAGTCGCTCAGTCATGTCCAACTCTTAGTGACCTCATGGACTGTAGCCTACCAGGCTCTTCCGTCCATGGGATTTTCCAGGCAAGAGTACTGGAATGGAGTGCCATTGCCTTCTCCATTCCCCCTAGAGGTTAACTATTTAGATTGCCTATTGAATATCAAAGATGATTCTTCTCTATTTTTGCATTAAAGGTAGCTTGTCCAGTATTCTAGCTTTGTTCATGTATTCATTATTAGTGCTTTAACTGGTTAAATGCAGTTGATATTGTTGAACACATATATTCCTAAGACAATTTATGGTTTAAATGTTCAACTCATTTTTTAATAGAGCAATAGCTTCAAAAACATTAAAATTTAATATACACATCTGCCGGGGTCCAGCCCCGGTGGATCCAGGGTAATTTGAAGGGTGAACGGCGTAGGCGAGGAAAAACTTATTTATTTAATTAGAAATATAAGATTAGACTAGGAAGAAATAGTGTAGTAGGAAAATTAAGTGGAGAAAAGAGGTTGAATAACTTGGTTTACATGGAAAACCAATAAAACTTCAAGACAAGAAGTTTGCACCATCTACATTAGGCCACTGGCATCCGTTTGAATATCGGAGGGTGTCCCGCCTTGGGCTCACTCTTGTACAGATCTTAGAAGCCAGGGCAAGTAAGTAGACATGGCGAGCCTCCAAGCCCCAGATGGGAATTCAGCCTGAAATTAGAGTAAAGAGGAGACACGGGGGAAACCAGTCCAGCGACTGGCCCAACCTCTATTGTCCAGAAAGGCCTTTTATACCTTTTTGATTGTTCATAGAGATCAATGGGTAATACAAAATTATGCAGCATCAGTAGCCCTGACTCTTATCAAAACCAGGCTTTCTCTCTGCATACCTAGTTGTATACACAAGTCTTAGGTGATTTACATCGTCTTCTGGCCAGAGGGCCAATTAACATTTTATGGCCCTTTTCTGTTAAGGGTTTGTCAACCAGAAGACTTATTTGTGTTGATCTTCCCAAAGTCTGGTGCCACTCTCAGAAAGCACTAAATAAAGTTACATTTTTACATAGCAAAGCTACAACAATTTATAACAATGAAAAGGAGTACAGTGATTTATAAAGAGAAAAGTAATTAACTCAAAAGTCTAATGTTGCTAACATCAAAACTACTATATTCCTTTTTCTATATCCCTATTACATTGATTAATATCCTTCAGGTGTCTAAAAAGATAAAGAATATGGAGGCCTGGCAGCAGTCATTGAGTCAACAGTGAAACCCCGTCACCAATAGGATTTTTAGCTCTTAGAAAAGGCTCTGTATCTTTAAGATGCTTTAAGCTTTGTGCCTCTCGCAGTTGGGGGGGCTGTAAGCAATTTATAAGTTGTAAAAAGTCCGGGGGAACCTGTTAGGCAAGTTAGAGAGCCATCAGAGGGGGTTTTAAGCCGAGACATTCTTTTGCAGGAGACTGAAGCCCTGAAATAACTTTTTTCCAGAGAATGTCAGAAGAGTGGAAAGCACAGAACAATAAAATCAGGCTGACTCTGGTTTTGGGGGTACATGCTCAGGAAATTCCAGGGGGAACCCTGAGGCCTGACTCGCCTTGCCCATCAGGCCTCTCCACATGACCTTGTCATGGGTGGGATCTCCCGTGCTTGCTCCCGGCACACATCTTTATTTATGATATAATTATCAATTTTCTTCATTTAATTTTTTAGAGACTATACTACGGAACTCCTAAAATGGCAAAAACAAATAAAGCATTATTTCCAAAAGTAAGGCTTGCAAAATTAATAATTAATATGACAAGGTTGTTAAATATTTGACATCCTTAACAATGTAAGGCATAGAGCTAGCCCAGAAGACCATTAAGTAAATATGATCTATATTATGGAGAAGAGTAGATCCTCATTCCCTTAGGTAGATGCAGTAAACTAAGAAATCTTACTCTTAAAAAAAAAAAATTACTGGAGTAGAGTTGATTCACAATGTTGTGTTAATTTCTGCTGCACAGCAAAGTGATTCAGATATATGTGTGTGTGTGTGTATATATATATATATATATATATATATATATATATATACACTTTGAAATATTCTTTTCCGTTATGGTTTATCACAGTATATTAAATATAGTTTGCTGTGCTATACAGTACAAACTTGTTGTTTATCAAATCTTTATTATAGAGTTTAGGTCCTAATTTTAGAACAGCTAACAACTCGTTAACAACTTTAAACTTGTTCAGAGTTAGAAACAATGACACAGCCACATGCGCTCTCAGCGCCTTTCAATAACCTGCCTATTTCAACACTTAGTAGCTTCAGATCAGATTATTAGCTTTTACCTTTCTTTTTTACTTTTAGCAAGGTAATTGGAAAGGTGAAATTGATAGAAAGTTATACAATTCAGTGGTATTAATATTCCTGCATTGCCTGTAGGAGTCAAATCTGACTTGTTTTTCTCATAGACATTTGGTTATAAATCCATATGAATATCTTTTAATCAGTCCTGGAAGAGAAATATCTCATCACAACCTGTTAAGAGCTATTTGTGAAAATTGTAATGAAATGTTTAAGAAAAAGGAAGAGACATACAATACCAACATTCTCATGAAAATGTGTCTAGTCTATTGATGAACTCAAATTCCAAGTTTGAGTTTTGAAACAAAATTTCCATGGCATTTAAGCTAATCTGCAATGAAAGAAAGTGAAAGTGAAAGTCACTCAGGACTGTCTGACTCTTGTGAACGCATGGACTGTAGAGTCCATGGATTCTCCAGGCCAGAATACTGGAGTGGGTAGTTGTTCCCTTCTCCAGGGGATCTACAGTCCGTGGAATTCTGCAGACCAGAATCCTAGAGTGCATAGCCTTTCCATTCTCCAGGGAATCTTCCCAACCAGGGATCGAACTGAGATCTCCCACTTTGCAGCCTGATTCTTTACCAGCTGAGCCACAAAGGAAGCCCAAGAATAGAGAAGTGGGTATCCCTTCTCCCTTCTCCCACACTTTGTGACCACATGGACGATACAGTCCATGGCATTCACCAGGCCAGAATACTGGAGTGGGTAGCCTTTCCCTTCTCCAGGGGATATTCCCAATCCAGGAATCCAACCCAGATCTCCCACAGTGCAGGCGGATTCTTTACCAGCTGAGCCACAAGGGAAGCCCTGTTATACTGAAATGGGTAGCCTATCCCTTCTCCCACTCTTGACCACATGGACTCTAGTCCATGGAATTTTCCAGGCTAGAATACTCCAGTGGGTACCCATTCCCTTCTCCAGGTGATCTACAGTCCTTGTAATGCTCCAGGCCAGCATATTGGAGTGGGTAAGGCTTTCCCTTCTGCAGGGCATCTTCCCAACCTGGGGTCAAACCCAAACTTCCCACATTGCAGGCGGATTCTTTACCAGCTGAGCCACAAGGAAAGCCCAAGGATACTGCAGTGGGTAGCCTAGCGCTCCTCCCACTGTTTCTGACCACAAGGAGCATACAGTGCATGGAATTCTCCAGGCCAGAAAACTGCAATGGGTATCCGTTCAAAGCCAGATCTCCCACATTGCAGGTGGATTCTTTACTAGCTGGGCCCCAAGGTAATCCCAAGAATATTGGAGTGGGTAGCCTATCCCTTATCCCACTCTTTGTGACCACATTGACTATACATTCCATGGACTTGTCCAGGCCAGAATACTGGAGTGGGTAGCCATTCCTTCTCCAGGCATCTTCCCAACCCAGATATCCAACCCAGATCTCCGACACTGCAAGCCAGTTCTTTACCAGCTGAGCCACAAGGGAAGCCCAAGAATATTGGAGTGGGTAGTCTGTCCCTTCTCCCAATCTGTGCGACCACATAGGCCAGAGTACAGGAGTGGGTAGCCTTTCCCTTCTCCAGAGATTCTTCCCAACCCCAGGATTGAACCCAAATCTCCCATACTTCAGGCAGTTCTTTAGC
Source organism: Budorcas taxicolor (assembly GCF_023091745.1). Lineage (NCBI taxonomy): Eukaryota > Metazoa > Chordata > Mammalia > Artiodactyla > Bovidae > Budorcas > Budorcas taxicolor. The sequence continues at coordinate 6,775,606 of NC_068935.1, forward strand.
TGCTGAGCCACAAGGGAAGCCCAAGAATACTGGAGTGGATAGCCTATCCCTCTCCAGCGGATTTTTCCCCCACCCAGCAATTGAACCATGCTCTCCTGCATTGCAGCCAGATTCTTCACCAGTGGAGCTATCGGGAAAACCCCTTACATGAATAGCTTTTTTTGCTCTACACCAAATACAAAATGCTCTCATTTCCAAATCCCTGAAAAACTCTTTGTGGTGACATCAAATAAATAAGAGTCGTTTTAGTTTCTTTTACAGAAAAGAAAGTCAAATTTTTTTAATTAAAAACTAGAATTAAAAATTAGCAAATGCATAAACACACACTCAAAAATACACACACAAGAACACTATGTATTGACTCACAGAAGGGAAATGCAGTGGTCGAAGACCAGTCAATATGGCTTGTCAGTTATAGGAGAAGAAATCCAAGCATGTGTGTGTGCGCACACACACACACACTCACACAGTTCAGGCACAGAAAAAAGAACCCAGTATTTTTCAACAGTACATTCAATCTACCATAAACAAAACTTCAGAATTAGTTTTCAAAGGTTCTTATTTTAATTCAAAGATGCCCATCTCGGGTATAAATATACCTATATTTTCTAGTGGTTTACTGTTGGCTTATTTTAAATCTATTAGTGTTATTACATGCAACTATTTCCTGTATTTAACACCCTTTCATCTTCTGTAGCTTAATGTCTCTAGCTTCAACCTACCCAAAGTTTCTGGTTGGTAGGAAGACAGGTGCCTTCTTCTCTGTGAAACTGAATGTATTGGTTTTAAACACTCGCCAGAAAATGTTTGATCACCATTTCAAGTCATGGAAATAGTTACATTGATGCTTAAATCGCCATTTTCTGCGAAAAGTTCCGCAACTCTGGGGTGGAAGACTAGGCAGTCACAGTTCAGAAACGCTGTATCAATTCGCTCACGAATAGATAGAGGCGTGGCTTCCCACATCAATCGCCGTCTCGTACCGTTTAGCTCAAGTCGATAAGTAAAATGTTCAGCTTGCTCGCGTGTTCCTATCAGCTGGACAGCGGCAAAGAATTTCTGGTAACCGTCGTGGATTTCCAGTTTCTCCAAAATTAGTAAGAACTGAGACCCAAAACAGGACTGCACCATCACCCAGTCAAGGGTACCAGCCAGATTAATGTTGACTGCAAGGAAAACGACAACTTCTCCCTGCAGGGTTATAACGGAGTTGTTATAGTGCTGCATCACGTGTGGTACAACGGCATCCATGGCGCCTTGCCACCCACAGGAAGCGCCAGGGCAAGGGCAACGACAGGGCCTAAACTCGCAGTGTTCTTCGTGGTCTGCTTTTTCTGTGGGCGGCACGGTTGCTCCGCATCCCGAAGAGGCGTATCTACACGGGAAGAGTACTAAATCGGCCACTCTCTCCATGGCCAAGTTGCGAACGGCTGTCAGCGGGCCCCGGCAAGTTGGACAACGGGCGAGCCTTGAGCGACATTCACGACAAACGAGGTGGCCATTCTGGCACTGTGTAATTGGAGGCAAGACATGGTTCAAGCACACCGGACACTCAAAAAGACTCGCCAAGGCACTGTTGGACACAGTGTGGTCAGTCATTTCTGTGGGGGAGAGCGCGCCTCGACCTCGGTCCTGGTCCACTCACGCTCCGTCGTCGCCGCCGCCGCCAAGGCCACCAGCGAGGGCCACGCCACCGCCACCGCCTCTGCCTCGTGTGGCTCGCCGCTGACGTTAGAGAGTGCGCCGCCAACGGGCGCCCCCCAACGGCCGGCGCGGCTCCCGACAGCCCGGCCCGGCGCTCGGCGCGTTCTCGAGCCCGCGCGCGCTCCCGAACCGGCGCGCGCTCGCGCCCAGTACCTCCCACTCTGGCGGCCGCCGCGGGGAAGCGCGGCCCCGCGTGCCTGCGGCCCCAGGGGGCCAGCAGGAATCTTTTTAAAGGAGTAGGTCATTGTTAGAATCAGCGTTCCTGCCCAGAGCCATTTTGCGTGTTGGGTCATAGAACAGTTCTAGTCCTAGTAACTGTCTACAATCTGGTGACATTATGGAAAAAGTATGAAATGAGAGCTGCACCAGGAATAATCCAGGCCAGACTTTAAAAGATTAAATTAGTACTTAGCTACTTTTCATGTATAAAGGTGCTTTTCAAGCACTAATCAATCCGCTTAAAACCTCTGGGAGCATGGCTGGACTAGGAGAAACTCAGAGTTTGAAGAGAGAAAAGTGAGAAGTTTCTGCCGCTGCTGCTGCGTCGCTTCAGTCGTGTCCGAGGCTGCGCGACCCCACAGAGGGCAGCCCAGCAGGCTCCTCCGTCCCGGGGATTCTCCAGGCGAGAATATTGGAGTGGCGTGCCATTTCCTTCTCCAATGCTTTCATGCATGCTAAGTCACTTCAGTTGTATCCGACTCTGCGCGACCCCTTGGACAGCAGCCCTTCGGGCTCCACTGTTCACAGGACTTTCCAGGCAAGAATATTGGAGTAGGTTGCCATTTAGTGGAGCTGTATTTTTCCATAACTCATCTCCAGGCAGAATCTCCTAAATAGGTGTCAAATAATTGTGCTTATCTGAACAGTCAGGCTGTTCTGTAGATTAAAAAAAATTCAGTTTTGCCTGCAACCCTTAGGAATAACCTGAAGTCTTATCCCACAGTGAACCAAAATCTCAGAATTGAGAAATCAAGGAAGCCCAGAACTATCCTGGATATTTGTACATATTCAGGGTCAGTGATGGACTAGAATAAAACCAAATACACTGGTTTTAACTAGAATTGGACATATTGCTAAGAAAATCACCAGTTACATCAGCATGTCTAATTCCGTGCAGGTCAGTAATTCATCTCTGACCATGGCAGTTTCGTCCAACTTCTGGGGTGAGGGAATGCACGTGGGTGCCACTGACTGCTACTGGCAGGCCTGAGGCGTTGACAAGAGCGAAGACCAAACTGAAGGGAAGAAGCGGTTGTGGTAGAAGATCACCAGCAAATTCATCAGATGTCAGCCATAATTTCAACCAGTGGCCCAGAGAGCAGGGAGATGAATCTGTTAGAACAATGGATGAGTAAGAATAAATACAGGGAACAGGTCACGCTGGAAGTACAGGAAGAATTGGAATAGCGTATTCACGTGGGAATCGTGTCAGAAGCCAGGATATTGCAAGTAGATATAATCTATTGAAACTCAACCCAAGAAACATGTCAAACTCACGTGGGGCATTGTGGCATGGGGTAACAGTACAACTACCCACACACACAGCACTTACACACACATGCACACACTTCTAGCCCCACATGGCTGTTCTATATTTTTCCATTTCATTATCACTTTCTAACATGCTTCACAATTAACCATGTTCTCTCTCTCACTCCCTACAGAATGGAAGGTACTGAGGTAGACAGGTTTGTATGTTTTCTTCATTGATGTATGCATATACAACAGTGCCTGGAATATGATAGGCTCTCAAGAACTACTTGCTGACTAAGTTATTTTTAAGAAATGAGTGTGGGAACTCATTCCAGAGTGCCTTAGTGAAGGGTCAAAACACCCTGAGCTCAATATGATGCAGTATTCATGAACTGCTATTTCTATAGTCATGTGGACTCTACTTTTAAGTATAGGTTCTTGGGACTTCCCTGGCAGTCCAGTGGTTAAGACTCCTCGTTTCCCCTGCAGGGGGCACAGGGTTCGATCCCTGGTGGGGAAACTCTGCATGCTACTTGGCATGGCCAAAAGAGGAAAAAGAAAGTACAAGTTCTCTCTGTCTGCTGCTTTTAGACAAATAGAACGGAGACCCATCAAAGTGAGCTGAGGAAAGGGGAGAGCAACAGGAAAGGGGTTCAGAGGATACTGAAGGGTGAGGGGATGATCTAGTCTGTAGGGCCCTGTTGTCCATTGTAAGGATTTTGGCTTTGAGTCCATTGAGGTGGGATGCCATTGGAAAGTTTTGAGGAGTCGAGTGACTTGATCTGACATATATTTGAACAGAATCTCTTGAGATGCTATGTGAAAAATAAACTAGAGGGGTAAAAAGGCCAAAGCTGGAAGACCAGTGAAGAGACTACTACAATAATCCAAAACACAGATGATGATGGCTTGGAATGGAGTGATAGCACCAGAGGTTTTGAGAACTGGTCAGATGGAGGGTATCTTTTGAAGGTATAGCCAATGGGATTCCTTGATGGATTGGATATGGTGTTTGATAGAAGGAGAATGAATCAAGGAAGATGATAGTGGTTTTGCACTGAGCAAATGGAAGAAGGGAAATATCATTTTATTGAGACAGGAAAAACTTGGTTGTTGAATGATTGAGGATGTTTAAAAAAATACTTTGGGGATTTTAATGCATTTTCAGATCATGTTTCTTCCTTCACTGAGGCAGGATGGTCATGGTGGTGGATACTAATCATTTCACTGTTGATTGTGTAAGTCAACAAAGCTGTGAGTAGGGTTTTGAGGGGTTGATTTTTGTTTTTATTCTTGAGATTAAATATGATCCAGTACAAAGAATATTCAGAATATCTATCAAGGAAGGAATATATTTTATTATAGCAGATTAATGAGCACATTAAGATGAGTTCATTTAGTGTTTTACTGTGAAATTCACCAAAAGAAATGTAGTTTTGGTGTCTATTGGTCATCTTAAATTTACTGATACCAGTAAACTGTAAATTAAATATATGTATGCACACAAGGTGGAAACCACTAGCAAAAACAAGATCAGAGCAACAAGAAGCCACACTATGTTAAACTGAAAACACTACACGCACATAACTCAAGTTACACTACTTTCTGCAAGTGAAATCTTAAGGAGTGTGTTACTGATTTCACTTTTGTGGAAAATCTGTACAAACTGGGTATGGTTAATATTATGGCCTTTGTTAAGAAAAAAAAAAATTAAAGACATACTCATCTCCTTTGATCCAGAACTCCACTTCTACTAATTTCTCCTGAGGTGATATTAAGAACATGCACAAAGATTTACATCCCAGAATATTCCTCAGTGCTTTTGTTATAATAAAAATTGGAGACCATTTAAACACCTAATTCTAGAGTATTTGAGTAAATGATGCACATTCATTCAGTGGAATACTATACAGCCAGTTCAAACAATATTGTCAAAGTGCACATATTAGTACACAAAAATCTGCATGACATATTGAGTGAAAAAACAAGTTAGAAAACAAAATTACGTATGACCCCATTTGAAGACTTGTGAAGTTAATCTATTTTTTGAACAGAAAAATTCTGCAAGTGGATGCCACAAAATGGTAACTGGTCATCACTGGTGGGGTTATGGAGAGTTTCTATGATTATCTCTATTTACTAAAATAAATCTGTATGACATTTACAATAAAAATATACAAATGCATGGAACAACAGTGATTACATTAGACAGAGATATTTCATGCTTTAGAAAGATACACAAATCTTGTTTTCCCTGGAGACAATCCTTGTTCATGAATCACAGAATAAACCTTTGACTGCTGCTACTGCTGCTGCTAAGGCGTTTCAGTCGTGTCCGACTCTGTGCGACCCCACAGACAGCAGCCCACCAGGCTCCCCCGTTCCTGGGATTCTCCAGGCAAGAACGCTGGAGTGGGTTTCCATTTCCTTCTTCAATGCATGAAAGTGAAAAGTGAAAGTAAAGTCACTCAGCTGTGTCCAACTCTTCGCGACCCCATGGACTGCAGTCTACCCGGCTCCTTGGTCCATGGGAGTTTCCAGGCAAGAGTATTGGAGTGGGATGCCATTGCCTTCTCCGAAACCTTTAAAGCATAATATTACTGGCACTCCCTGGCTACAGTGTTTCTGATTGCTGCTGCTGCTAAGTCGCTTCAGTCGTGTACGACTCTGTGTGACCCCATAGATGGCGGCCTGCCAGGCTCGCCCGTCCCTGGGATTCTCCAGGCAAGAACACTGGAGTGGGTTGCCATTTCCTTCTCCAATGCATGAAAGTGAAAAGTCAAAGTTAAATCACTCAGTCGTGTCTGACTCTTAGCGACCCCATGAACTGCAGCCCACCAGGCTCCTCTGTCCATGGGATTTTCCAGGCAAGAGTACTAGAGTGGGTTGCCACTGCCTTCTCTGATGTATATGTATATGCATGTATTTTTCCTTTCAATTTTATTGAGATATTTTAACTGATATATAGCACTTTACAAGTTTAAGTTATAGAGCAAGACAATTTGACTTACACACATGATGAAATGACTTTAACAGTTGGTTTGGTGAACATGCATCATTGCATATAGATAAAGACTAAAAGACAAAGAAAAAAGATTGTTTCCTTGTGATGAGAACTCTTAGGATTACTCTCTTAGCAACTTTAAAATGTAGCATACAGCAATGTTAATTCTGTTAACCATGTTGTACACTACATCCCTGGTACTTATTTATCTTACAACTAGAAGTTTTTACCTTTTGACTACCTTTATCCAATAACCCTTCCCCTTATCCCTCACCTCTAGTAACCTAACCTTCTATCTTCCTCAAATTTATTGATGATTGTGAGAAACCAAAGTCAGTGATAGTCTCTGTGTCCCTTTGTTTCTTCCTCTTTGTTTCTCTGAATTTTTATAGGCAGATAAAAATAATATGACATCTTCATAATAATACTGACCTATTCTTTTTTTTTTCTTATTAGAAAAATGTATACTGAATGGACTTTCTAACAGAGTGTATAAAAGAATGATCCCAAGGAAGAACAGCAATAACTGAAAAGGTCAGTCATTTAAAGTTATGTGGACAAAATTTATATTCCATTCAAGCATTTTAACATTAAGATTTTTCTAGTCAATGTTCACTTTCACATGAACATGAAAATTGCAGTTAGAACCAAGAACAATTTGGGAAACCAAACTTAATTTTACCTCCCCTACTAAATGCATATTCTAGAATCTCTGCAACCCTCGGCCCCAACTCTCTCCAGCTTCTCTTAGTGCTCCTTCTTGGAACTGGAAAAACGTAACACCATGTGTTCATTTATCTGAAAATGTATTTTCTTCATTTTAACTTCAAATCATATTTTGAAGGCCTGGTGGATGCTGCATCAACGATCAAAGAATTGAGAGTGTTAGAAAAACATTTTGCGAAGTGTAGGATCAAGTGAAGTATACACCCAGCAGGCACGTTCCTGCCTTTCTGTGTCACAGTTTGCTAATGTGTTGTGCAAAATGTGATCCATGTGACTCCCCCACAGTCTGTGTGTGTTTGCAGTAGTACCTCTGGCATTCAGAGATGGGTTGTGCTACGTATTTTAGGCAGAGGAAAGAATTAACACATTTGCCTTTGAAAATACATGAGAAAAGCTATGTATTCTAGTCAACATCTATAAAATTTGTTTTGTTCAACAGTGGCTTTTATTTCAAGTTGCTGATAATGAGGCCAGTTCTTCATTAGTTTCAAACACATGCATCCTTGATGGGATATTTTTTAAGCCCTCTTAATCCATTGTCTTCATCAGATATGAAAGTTCAAGTGATTTGATGGTAGACAAAGATATTTTTAGAATTTGTGGCCATTTCAACATTTTTTATTCAAAGAGCAGGTGAAGATACAAACCAGAAAGGAAAAAAAATTATAAACAAGTCAGCAGTAGCTAAGGAGATATGGAAACATTTGCTATCTAGTTCTTTCATTTTTAGCCTGTTAATTTTCAGGTGATTGTTTCTTATATATGACATTAATTAAAAATTTTTGGTTTACCAAAAATGTTGTGAGCATATTCTTGTAGAAGTATTGGTAAAAAAGATGAAAAACAATTGACTGGAAACAAACAGTGACATAATACTTGTAAAATGGAGACAAAATCATTTACTTGCATAATTTAATTGGAAATTATATATTTTAACACAGATCGCTGTGAAAAGTCACAGTAAAGGTCAGACTCATATTTACAATTTTCTTCATCATTTCCATTTGTATATTTCACAAACCACTCAAATTCAGTATGAATAAAACTGAACAAGTCATCACCTTCCTCAAACTTTGTCCGACTTCAGCACTTTATATATCCAATTATGCAAGCAAGAAATCTGGAAGTCACCCTTGACTCCTCTCTTTTCTCTCATACTCCATAACTAATTAGTCATAAAAGTCCTGCTAAAATATTATACAAAGAGTGATAGATTGATGATTGCCAGGGAATAAGCAGAGATGGAGGTGGGAAGGAATGATGGGAGTAAATGGGGCTATATAAAAGGGTCACATGAAGGATCCTTGCACTGATGAAAATATACTGTATCTTGATTATACCAACATCAATATCTTAACGGTGATTTTGTATTACAATTCTGCCACATGTTACCTCAGGAAAATTGGAATTTTCCTGTATTACTTCTTACAGTTACATGTGAATATACAATTATCTTAAAATATTAATACTGTAAAAAGTTTAACCAAAAAAAGAGTCCTATTGATTTTTACACCTAAAACATCTCTCAAGTCTTTTAACATGTCTGCTTTCCTCATTCTCACTGTCACACCCTTGGTGCTAGCTACCATGATTCCTCACCTAAACTGTGGAAATTCTCATCTATTATCTCTTTCTAAGAATAATTTTAAAAAATGCCCTTGGATTCTGCCATTTTCTTTTTTAGGAAAGTGTAATCGCTTCCCATTGCTCATAGGATGGAGATTAAAACCGTTCATATGGCCTTTATGTGCCCATTTCATATCACTTTTCATCCACTCTGAATTGTACTCTGTTCCTCCCTATCTCAGGACCTTCCCCATGATCTTCTCTTTGCTTGAAATTCTCTCTCTCTTATCTTCTCAGATTCCAGTCTAGGGCAGATGCCCCTGTGATGCAATCTCTAACCACCTCTAGAGTACTGGTCAAAAATATAATTAAATAGTTAATTTTGGTAATAGTTTTAACTGTGTTTTCCACAAGAGTATAAGTTCCAAGAAGGCCAGTACCATTTGCTTCTTCTTCACTGTCATATTCTCAAGTGCCAATCAAACACCATGTACATAGAAAATGGCTTAATGCATATTTTTATTGAATGCATGTTGAGTCCTTTATAATGAGGTGACATCATTTAATTCACCTTAGGTATTATATTTTATAAATCCCACATTTTTTTCTTTATCTGAAGTGTCTCATTTGTCAATCAGACACAGTTGAGCAAAAGAATATAACCCAAGTGGATCCCTTTGAAAAAACACAGATATATCTATTTTCTAGATAATTTTCAAAGTTCTACCTTCATGGTTTTTGAAGACATGACAGATATGGTAACTAAATCAGGGGACAATTTCTTTATTTTGCCTTCCTCTCAAAATACAGGAGATAAACACAGGGAAGAACAGGAAAAAGGCATGAAAGGAAGTTGTTTCCATAGTTTTTTGTTTTTGTCCTCAGATCACCCAGATCATATTTAGGGTATGCTGGTCAGGAAGCAACAGTTAAAACTAGACATAGAACAATAGACTGGTTCCAAATAGGAAAAGGAGTACGTCAAGGCTGTATATTGTCACCCTGCTTATTTAACTTATATGCAGAGTACATCATGAGAAACGCTGGACTGGAAGTAGTGCAAGCGGGAATCAAGATTGCCGGGAGAAATATCAATAACCTCAGATATGCAGATGACACCACCCTTATGGCAGAAAGTGAAGAGGAGCTAAAAAGCCTCTTGATGAAAGTGAAAGAGGAGAGTGAAAAAGTTGGCTTAAAGCTCAACATTCAGAAAATGAAGATCATGGCATCTGGTCCCATCACTTCATGGGAAATAGATGGGGAAACAATGACTAACTTTATTTTTTGGGGCTCCAAAATCACTGCAGGTGGTGACTGCAGCCATGAAATTAAAAGACGCTTACTCCTTGGAAGGAAAGTTATTACCAACCTAGATAGCACATTAGAAAGCAGAGATATTACTTTGCCAACAAAGGTCCATCTAGTCAAGGCTATGGCTTTTCCAGTGGTCATGTGTGGATGTGAGAGTTTGACTGTGAAGAAAGCTGAGAGCTGAAGAATTAATGCTTTTGAACTGTGGTGTTGAAGACTCTTGAGAGTCCCTTGGACTGCAAGGAGGTCCAACCAGTCCATCCTAAAGGAGACCAGTCCTGGGTGTTCATTGGAAGGATTGATGTTAAAGCTGAAACTCCAATACTTTGGCCACCTCGTGGGAAGAATTGACTCATTGGAAAAGACCCTGAAGCTGGGAGGGATTGGGGGCAGGAGGAGAAGGGGATGACAGAGGTTGAGATGGCTGGATGGCATCACTGACTCGATGGATGTGAGTGTGTTTGAACTCCAGGAGTTGGTGATGGACAGGGAGGCCTGGCATGCTGCAATTCATGGGGTCGGAAAGAGTCGGACATGACTGAGCGACTGAACTGAACTGAACTGAACTGAATCATATAAGTTGGTGCTGTACGAATTTCCTCTATTTTCACTGATAATTCCATGTAGCATCCACATATCATTGTAAAGCTTCACTTTTCTCTCTTTTTATTAATTCTATTTTTTTATTTATTTATTTTTATTGAAAGACAATTGCCTTAGAGAATTTTGTTGTTTTCTGTCAAACCTCAACATTAATCAGCCACAGGTATACATATATCCCCTCCCTTCTGAACCTCCCTCCCATCTCCCTCTCTATCCCACCCATTTAGGTTGATTCAGAGCCCCTGTTTGAGTTTCCTGAGCCATACAGTAAACTTCCATTGGATATCTATTTTACATATGGTAATGTAAGTTTCCATGTGACTCTGTCCATACATCTCATCCTCTCCTCCCTTCTCCTCATGTCCATACATCTATTCTATGTTTTCTTCTCCATTGCTGTCCTGTAAATAAATTCTTCAGAACCATTTTTCTTGATTCCATATATGTGCATTGCAATACAATATTTATCTCTGTTTCTGACTCACTTCACTCTGCATCCACCTCATCAGAACTGACTCAAATGAGTTCCTTTTTGTGGCTGAGTACTATTCCATTGTGTATATGTACCACAACTTCTTTATCCATTCATCTGTCGATGGGCATCTAGGTTGCTCCCATGTGCTAGCTATTGTAAATAGTAGTGCAATGAACTTTAGGATACATATGTCTTTTTCAGTCTTGGTTCCCTCAGGGTATATGCCTAGGAGTGGGATTGTCATATGGTGGTTTTAATCCTACTTTTTTAGGGAATCACCATACAATCTTCCATAGTGGCTGTATCAACTTACATCCCACCAACAGTGCAAGGACATTTTTCTGGGTGTTAGTTCTAAAAGGTCTTGAAGGTAATCATAAAACCATTCAACTTCAGCTTCTTCAGCGTTTCTGGTTGGGGAATAGACTTGGATAACTTTGATATTGAATGGTTTGCCTTGGAGATGAACAGAGATCATTCTGTCATCTTTGAGATTACATCCAAGTACTGCATTACGGACTCTTTTGTTGACCATGATGCTACTCCATTTCTTCTGAGGGATTCCTGCCCACAGTAGTAGATATAATGGTCATCTAAGTTAAATTCACACATTCCAGTCCATTTTAGTTCGCTGATTCCTAGAATGTCGACATTCACCCTTGCCATCTCTTGTTTGACCACTTCCAATTTGCCTTGATTCATGGACCTGACATTCCAGGTTCCTATGCAATATTGCTCTTACAGCATTGGACCTTGCTTCTATCACCAGTCACATCCACAACTGGGTATTGTTTTTGCTTTGGCTTCATCCCTTCATTCTTTCTAAAGTTATTTCTCCACTGATCTCCAGTAACATATTGGGCCCCTAATGACCTGGGGAGTTCCTCTTTTGGTATCCTATCATTTTGCCTTTTCATACTGTTTATGGGGTTCTCAAGGCAAGGATATTGAAGTGACTTGCCATTCCCTTCTCCAGTGGACCACGCTCTGTCAGACCTCTCCACCATGACCCGCCTATCTTGGGTTGCCCTGCAGGCATGGCTTGGTTTCATTGAGTTAGACAAGGCTGTGGTCCTAGTGTGATTAGATTGACTAGTATTCTGGGAGTATGGTTTCAGTGTGTCAAGAAACACCTGGAGTAACAGGCAAATTTGGCCTTGGAATGCGGAATGAAGCAGGGCAAAGACTAATAGAGTTTTGCCAAGAAAATGCACTGGTCATAGCAAACACCCTCTTCCAACAACACAAGAGAAGACTATACATGGACATCACCAGATGGTCAACACCGAAATCAGATTGATTATATTCTTTGCAACCAAAGGTGGAGAAGCTCTATACAGTCAACAAAACAAGACCAGGAGTTGACTGTGGCTCAGATCACGAACTCCTTATTGCCAAATTCAGACTGAAATTGAAGACAATAAGGAAAACTGCTAGACTATTCAGATATGACCTAAATCAAATCCCTTATGATTATACAGTGGAAGTGAGAAATAGATCTAAGGGCCTAGATCTGACAGATAGAGTGCCTGATGAACTATGGAATGAGGTTCGTGACATTGTACAGGAGACAGGGATCAAGACCATCCCCATGGAAAAGAAATGCAAAAAAGCAAAATGGCTGTCTGGGGAGGCCTTACAAATAGCTGTGAAAAGAAGAGAGGCAAAAAGCAAAGGAGAAAAGGAAAGATATAAGCATCTGAATGCAGAGTTCCAAAGAAGAGCAAGAAGAGATAAGAAAGCCTTCTTCAGCGATCAGTGCAAAGAAATAGAGGAAAAGAACAGAATGGGAAAGACTAGAGATCTCTTCAAGAAAATTAGAGACACCAAGGGAACATTTCATGCAAGGATGGGCTCGATAAAGGACAGAAATGGTATGGACCTAACAGAAGCAGAAGATATTAAGAAGAGGTGGCAAGAATACACAGAAGAACTGTACGAAAAAGATCTTCATGACCCAGATAATCATGATGATGTGATCACTAATCTAGAGCCAGACATCTTGGAATGTGAAGTCAAGTGGGCCTTAGAAAGCATCACTACGAACAAAGCTAGTGGAGGTGATGGGATTCCAGTTGAGCTGTTTCAAATCCTGAAAGATGATGCTGTGAAAGTGCTGCACTCAATATGCCAGCAAATTTGGATAACTCAGCAGTGGCCACAGGACTGGAAAAGGTCAGTTTTCATTCCAGTCCCAAAGAAAGGCAATGCCAAAGAATGCTCAAACTGCCGCACAATTGCACTCATCTCACACGCTAGTGAAGTAATGCTCAAAATTCTCCAAGCCAGGCTTCAGCAATACATGAATCGTGAACTCCTTGATGTTCAAGCTGGTTTTAGAAAAGGCAGAGGAACCAGAGATCAAATTGCCAACATCCGCTGGATCATGGAAAAAGCAAGAGAGTTCCAGAGAAACATCTATTTCTGCTTTATTGACTATGCCAAAGCCTTTGACTGTGTGGATCACAATAAACTGTGGAAAGTTCTGAAAGAGATGGAAATACCAGACCACCTAACCTGCCTCTTGAGAAATCTGTATGCAGGTCAGGAAGCAACAGGTAGAACTGGACATGGAACAACAGACTGGTTCCAAATAGGAAAAGGAGTACGTCAAGGCTGTATATTGTCACCCTGCTTATTTAACTTATATGCAGAGTACATCATAAGAAACGCTGGACTGGAGGAAGCACAAGCTGGAATCAAGATTGCCGGGAGAAATATCAATAACCTCAGATATGCAGATGACACCACCCTTATGGCAGAAAGTGAAGAGGAGCTAAAAAGCCTCTTGATGAAAGTGAAAGAGGAGAGTGAAAAAGTCGGCTTAAAGCTCAACATTCAGAAAATGAAGATCATGGCATCTGGTCCCATCACTTCATGGGAAATAGATGGGAAACCGTGGAAACAGTGTCAGACTTTATTTTTTTGGGCTCCAAAATTACTGCAGATGGTCATTACAACCATGAAATTTAAAGACGCTTACTCCTTTGAAGAAAAGTTATGACCAACCTAGATAGCATATTCAAAAGCAGAGACATTACTTTGGCGACTAAGGTCCATCTAGTCAAGGCTATGGTTTTTCCTGTGGTCATGTATGGATGTGAGAGTTGGACTGTGAAGAAGGCTGATCACCGAAGAATTGATGTGTTTGAACTGTGGTGTTGGAGAAGACTCTTGAGAGTCCCTTGGACTGCAAGGAGATCCAACCAGTCCATTCTGAAGGAGATCAGCCCTGGCATTTCTTTGGAAGGAATGATGCTAAAGCTGAAACTCCAGTACTTTGGCCACCTCATGGGAAGAGTTGACTCATTGGAGAAGACTCTGATGCTGGGAGGGATTGAGGGCAGGAGGAGAAGGGGATGACCGAGGATGAGATGACTGGATGGCATCACCGACTCGATGGATGTGAGTCTGAGTGAACTCCGGGAGATGGTGATGAACAGGGAGGCCTGGCATGCTGCTATTCATGGGGTTGCAAAGAGTCAGACACGACTGAGCTACTGAACTGAACAGTGCAAGAGTGTTCCTTTTTCTTTACACACTCTCCAGCTTTTACTTTTTGTAGACTTTGTGATGATGGCTATTCTGACTGAGGAGAAGGCAATGGCACCCCACTCCAGTACTCTTGCCTGGAAAATCCCATGGATGGAGGAGGCTGGTAGGTTTCAGTCCTTGGGGTTGGTAAGAGTCGGACATGACTGAGCGACTTCACTTTTCACTTTCATGCATTGGTGAAAGAAATGGCAATCCACTCCAGTGTTCTTGCCTGGAGAATCCCAGGGACGGGGCAGTCTGGTGGGCTGACGTCTATGAGGTCTCACAGAGTTGGACACTGCTGAAGCGACTCAGCTGCAGCAGCAGCCGCATTCTGACTGATGTGAGGTGATATCTCATTGTGTTTTTTTTTGCATGTGTCTAGTAATGTGCAATGTTGAGCATTTTTTCTTCTGTTTGTTAGCCTTCTATGTGTCTTCTTTGAAGAAATGTCTGTTTAGGTCTTTTTCCCAGTTTTTGATTCGGTTGTCTGTTTTCCTGTTATTGATTTGTGTGAGCTGCTTGTATATTTTGGAAATTAATCCTTTGTCAGTTGTTTCATTTGCTATTACTTACTCCCATTCCAAGGGTTTTCTTTTCACCTTGCTTATAGTTTTCTTTGCTGTACAAAAGCCTTCAAGCTTAATTATTCCCATTTGTTTACTTTTGTTTTTGTTTCTGATCTTGCTTTGATTCATGTCATCGAGTGTTCTGCCTATGTTTTCCTCTAAGAGTTTAATAGCTTCTGGTCTTACATTTAGGTCTTTAGTCCATTTTGAGTTTATGTCTGTGTACAGTGTTAGGAAGTGTTCTAATTTCATTCTTTTACATGTAGCTATCCAGTTTTCCCAGCACCATTTATTGAAGAGGCTGTCTTTGCCCCATTATTTATTGTTGCCTCCTTTGTCAAAAATTAGATACCCATAGCTGCATGGGTTTATTTCTGGGCTTTCTATCTTGTTCAGTTGGTCAATATTTCTATTTCTGTGCCAGTACCATACTGTCTTTATGACTGTAGCTTTGTAGTATAATCTGAAGTTAGGAAGCTTGATTCCTCCAGGTCGATTTATCTCAATGTATGGCAAAACCACTACAATATTGTAAAGAAATTAGCCTCCAATTAGAATAAATAAATTTATATAAAAAAAGACTGCTTTGGCTATTGGGGGTCTTTAGTGTTTCCATATGAATTATGGAATATTTTATTCTGTGAAAAATGCCATTGGCAATTTTATAGGGATTGCATTGAATCTGTAGATTACATTTGGTAGTATAGTCATTTTCACAATATTGATTCTTCCTACCCAGGAACATGGAATATCTCTCAATCAGTTTATGTTGTCTTTGATTTCTTTTGTGAGTATCTTATAATTTTCTGTGTATAGTTTTTTTGTCTCTTTAGGTAAATTTATTACTAGATATTTAATTATTTTTATTGTGATGATGAATGGGATTGGTTCCTTAATTTCTCTTTCTAATTTTTCATTGTTAGTATATAGAAATGCAAGTGATTTTTGTGCACTGATTTTGTATCCTGCAATTTCGCTAAATTCACTGATTAGTTCTAGCAATTTTCTGATATTATCTTATGGTTTTCTATGTACAGTATCATGTCATCTACAAGCAGTGAGAACTTTGCTTCTTCTTTTTTGATCTGGATTCCTTTCATTTGTTTTTCTTCTCTGATTGCTGTAGCTAAGACTTCCAGAACTATATTGAATAATAGTGGTGATAGTGGGCACCCTTGTCTTGTCCCTAATCCTAGGGTAATGCTTTCCATTTTTCACCATTGAGAATAATGTTTGCTGTAGGCTTATCATATATGGCCTTTACAATGTTGAGATAGATTCCTTCTATGCCCTTTTTTTGACAAGGTTTAATCATAAATGAGTGCTGAATTTTTTCAAAGTCTTTTTCTGCATCTATTGAGATGATCATATGGTTTTTATCTTTCAATTTGTTAGTATGGTGTATCACATTGTTTGATTTGCATATATTGAAGAATCCTTGCTTGCCTGGAATAAGCCCAACTTGATTATGGCGTATGACCTTTTTGATGTGTTGCTGAATTATGTTTGCTAAAATTTTGTTGGGGATTTTTGCATCTATGATCATTAGTGATACTCGGCTGTAGATTTCTTTTTTTGTTTTGTCTTGGTCTGGTTTTGGCATCAGGGTGAAGGTGACATTGTAGAATGAGTTTGGTAGTGTTCCTTCCTCTGCAATTTTTTTTTAAAGGAGTTTTAGAAGGATAGACATTAGCTCTTTAAATGTTTGATAGAATTCTCCTCTGAAGTCATCTGGTTCTGGGCTTTTGATTTTTGGGAGATTTTTGATCACAGCTTCAATTTCAGTGTTTTTCATTGGGTTGTTCATAATTTATTTCTTCCTGGTTCAGTCTTGGAAGATTGAACTTTCCTAAGAATCTGTCCATTTCTTCCAGGTTATCCATTTTCTTGTCATGCAGTTGTTCATAATAGTCTCTTATCATTCTTTGTATTTCCTCATTGTCTGTTGTAACCTCTCCTTTTTCATTTCTAATTTTGTTGATTTGATTCTTCTCTCCATTTTTCTTGATGAGTCTGGCTAAAGGCTTATCGATTTTGTTTATCTTCTCAAAGAACCAGCTTTTAGTTTTATTAATCTTTACAATTGTTTCTTTCATTTCTTTTTCACTTATTTCTGCTCAGATCTTTATGATTCCTTTGCTTCTACTAATTTGGGGTTTTTTTGATCTTCTTTTTCCAGTTGTTTTAGGTGTAAAGTTAGGCTGTCTATTTTATGTTTTTCTTCTTTCTTGAGGTAAGATTGTATTGGTATAAACCCTCTTAGGAATGCTTTTGCTGCATCCCATAGGTTTTCAGTTGTCATGTTTTCATTGTCATTTGTTTCTAGAAAATTTTTGATTTCTCTCCTGATTTCTTCAGTAACATGTTGGTTATTGAGAAATGTGTTGTTTAACCTCCACATGTTTGTGTTTCTTATAGTTTTTTTTTCCTTATAATTGAAATCTAGTGTCATAGCGTAGTGGTCAGAGAAGATGCTTCATGCAATTTCAATTTTGTTAAATTTACTGAGGTTTGATTTGTGACCCAAGATGTGGTCTAGCCTGGAGAATATTCCTCCACTTGAGAAGGTATATTCTGCATTTGGATAGAATGTCCTGAAGATATCAGTGAGATCCATCTCATCTAACATATAATTTAAGACTTGTGTTTCCTTATTAATTTTCTGTTTTGACGATCTGTCCATTGGTGTGAGTGGGGTGTTAAAGTCTCCTACTATTATTGTGTTACTGTCAATTTCTCCTTTTATATCTGTTTGTGTTTGTCTTATGTATTGAGGTGCTCCTATGTTGGGTGCATAGATATTTACAATTGTTATGTCTTCCTCTTGGATTGATCCCTTGATTATTATGTAGTGTCCTTCCTTATCTCTTGTAATCTTTATTTTAAGGTCTATTTTGTATGATATGAGGATTGCTACTCCAGGTTTCTTTTGCTTCCCATTTGCATGGAATATATTTTTCCATCCTCTCACTTTCAGCCTATATGTGTCTTGAGGTCTAAAGTGTGTTTCTTGTAGACAGCATATATATGGGTCAATTTTTTATATCCATTCAGCCAGTCTGTGTCTTTTGGTTGGAGCATTTAATCCACTTACATTTAAAGTAATTATTGATATATATGTTCCTATTGCCATTTTCTTAATTGTTTGGGATTGATTTTGTAGATCTTTTTTCTTCTCTTGTGTTTCTTGACTATATAAATCAGTTTAACATTTGTTGTAAAGCTGGTTTGGTGGTACTGAATTCTCTTAACTTTTGCTTGTCTGAAAAGCTTTTGATTTCTCCATCAATTTTGAATGAGATCCTTGCCAGGTACAGTAATCTTGTTTGTAGATTTTTCCCTTTTTGTATTTTAAATATATCCTGTCATTCCCTTCTGGCCTGCAGAGTTTCTGCTGAAATATCAGCTGTTAAGTGTATGGGGTTTCCCTTATATGTTGCTTCTCCCTTGCTGCTTTTAATATTCTTTCTTTGTGTTTAGTCTTTGTTAGTTTGATCAGTATGTGTCTTGGCATGTTTCTCCTTGGGTTTATCCTGTATGGGACTCTTTGTGCCTCTTGGACTTGATTGATTATTTCCTTTTCCATGTTGGGGAGATTTTCAACTATAATCTCTTCAAAAATCTTCTCATACCTTTTATATTTCTCTTCTTCTTCTGGGACCTCTATTATTCAAATGTTGGTTTGTTTGATATTGTCCCAGAGGCCTCTGAGACTATCCCCAGTTCTTTTCATTCTTTTTACTTTATTCTGCTGTTCAGAAGTTATTTCCACCATTTTATCTTCCAGCTCACTGATTCGTTCTTCTGCTCCAGATATTCTGCTATTGATTCCTTCTAGAGTATTTTTAATTTCAATAATTGTGTTGTCTCTGCATGTTTATTCTTTAATTCTTCTAGGTCTTTGTTAATTGATTCTTGCATTTTCTCTGTTTTGCTTTCAAGGTTTTTTAAAATCATTTTTATTATCATTATTTTGAATTCTTTTTCATTTTTTAAAACTTATTGTGTTTGAGTTCTCCTATTCCCAGGCTAAAAGGTTGAATTCTTTCTTCCTTTTTGTTTCTGCCCTCTAAGTTTGGTCCAGTGGTTTGTTTAAGTTTCTTATAGGGTGAAATTTTTGGTGAGTTTTTGTTTGTTTGTTTTTCCTCTGATGAGCAAGGCTAAGTGAGGTGGTAATCCTGCCTGCTGATGATCGGGTTTGTAATTTTCTTTTGTATGTTGTTTAGATGAGGTGTCCTGCACAGGGTGCTACTTGTGGTTGGGTGATGCTAGTTCTTGTATTACAGTGGTTTCCCTTGTGTGAGTTCTCACTATTTGATACCCCTTGGGATTAGTTCTTTGGTAGTCTAGGGTCTTGGAGTCAGTGGTCCCACTCCAAAGGCTCAGGGCTTGATCTCTGGTCAGGAACAAAGATTCCACAACTGGTTTGTTATGGCATTAAGTGAGATTAAAGTAAATATCCAAAAATGAGAAACCAAAGTTGAAGTGAGATGAAGTCATTCAGTTGTGTCTGACTTTTTGTGACCCCATGGACTATAACCTACCACACTCTTCCATCCATGGGATTTTCCAGGCAAGAGTACTGGAGTGGGTTGCCATTTCCTTCTCCAGAGGATCTTTCCGACCTAGAAATCAAACCCAAGTCTCCCACATTGTAGTCAGACGTTCTACCATCTAAGCCACCAGGGAAGTAAACCAAAGATGAGCCCCAGATAAATGGCAGTTACAAAATCAGGCAAATAATAATTAAAATAATGGAATACACACACACACACACACACACACACACACACACTGATGAGCAAAGTCAAAACAGTCCAACAGAAATAAAGTACAGTAGATTGACTCAGCAAACAAAGGAAATAAAAAATTATATTTAACAGTTAAGAACAAAACTAAGTAAAGCACAAACTGGAAAAGAAAACTAAACCAAGGTGCCAACTGGGGAATAAAGCAATGAAAACAAAACTAACAAATATGTTGAGAGGAAAGGAAAGAAAGTTAAAAAATAAAGAATAGCCATGTAAAGTTAAATAAAGGTAGAGGAAGAAAATTTATATACATTGAAGATTAACTGCAAGGGGAAAAGGACAGTAGGAAAGCAAACAAAGGAACAAATGTAGAAAAATATAATAGGTTTAAATAAATTAAAATTATAAAATAGATTTTAAAAAATAACAGAAGAAGAAAGAGAAGAGGAAAAAAAGGAAAGCTCCACAGAACTGCAAAGGCCCAACATAGAGGCAGAGGTTTATAACAATAAAAAGTTTGACTGAATATACACATATACATATAAGTCCATAAGCAAAATCAGAACAGTCCAACAAAAATATAATGCAATAGATTGACCTGGCAAACAAAGGGAACCAAAAGTTATGTCTACCGGAAGAAAACTAACTAAAGCACAAACTGGAAATCAAATTTAAAGCAAGGTGCCAACTGGGGTATAAAGCAATGAAAATAAGACTAACAAATATGTTGAGACTAAAAAACAGTAAGAAAAGAAAGAAAGAATAGATATACAAAGCTAAATAGAGGTAGATAAAGAAGATATATATATATATATATGAGGAACTGCAAGGGGAAAAGAACAATAGGAAAAGCAAACAAAGAAATAAATGTAGAAAAAACAATAGGTTTAAAAGATTAAAATTTTAAAAAAGAGAAGAAAACAAACAAAACAAAAATCCCCCAGAACTGCAAAGCCAAATATAGAGGCAGAGGTTTATAACAATAAAAATGTGACAGAGGAAAAAAAAAGAAAACAAAAGCTCAAAAGTTTAGTTATATTTCATCGTGCCAATAAAATTGACAACTACAACAGAGGAGGGAGAAAAAAGAAAAAAAAAATCCCAAAGAATCTACAGAACAAGTCAAAACATAAGAATAATAAATGTTTTTCTTGAGCTACTGCTGTCAGAGTCCTTTCCTTCGTTGGGAGTCACAGTCCATCTCACCTCCTTAGGATGCCTTCTAACACTGTGTTCATCTGTGGACCTGTTGTGGGGGCAGCTCAGATTCTAACGTGGTCCTACTCTTCTGTGTTCTTGCCTCCAATGTCCACAGCTATCAGAGCTAGTGTGTTTTCTTTTGTGGGAGCTCTCACTGACCTTTTATATATTCCATAGACACAGAGTCTGCCTAGTTGATCCCGTGGATTTAATCTGCAGCTTGCAAGCTGGTGGGGTGTTTTGGGTCTTCTTCCTTAGTCACACTGCCCCTGTGTTTCAATTGTGGTTTTATTTTCACCTCTGCATGTGGGTCATCCACTGGGGTTTACTCCTGAGGCTGCTCTGGAGGACTTGGGTTTGCCCCAGTGAGAGCCAGGTGTGGAGGTAATGCAGCTGCTTGAGTTGCAGGGGTTCTGGCAGCACCAGGTACTCAGGAAAGTTGGCGGCTAGGACAGCAGGAAATATAGTGCTCTAGAAGGGTATGGCATCCAGTATTGGCCAATAGGCTCCAGTATTCTTACCTGGAGAATCCCCCTCTCTGATTGAGAAGCCTGGCAGGCCACAGTCCATAGGGTAGCAATGAGTCAGACACTACCAAAGCGACCCTGTGTGCAGAGGCGCAGATGTTTTTTGCCTGTGGCAGCTCTGCCCCAGTGAGAGTTGAGCGTGAAGGTAGCACAGCTGTTTGGGTTGCAGGGACCCTCGTGGCGCCAAGTATGCAGGGCCATGCACTGCCTACATGGCAGGAGTTATGGCCCCATTAGAGTCTTTTTTTGAGCCTCTTGTAGCTGGTGATCAGAAGGCCTCTTTGGCCAGTCTTTCTCCATAGCTCCGCCTACTAAGGTACTTAGAGGGCTTCCTTGCCTTGGGTCCTTCTCTGTTGTTCGGCACATCAGGCACATAGAGGGGCCCCCTGCCTGGGGTCCTACTCTGTAGATCTGCACGTCAGGCACTTAAAGGGGCATCTGGGTGGGGTCCTACTCTGTACTTTAGTGCATCAGGCATTTAATGGGCCAGCCTGTCTATTGTTCAGTTGCCAATGCTGACATGTGGGGAGAGAGAGACAATGGTGATGGCTCCACCACCTACATATGACTCAGCAGTATCGCCTTGCTTCTATGGCTGCCCAGCTTTCCTCACAGGCATTTCCCACCATGATCTCCTCCCTCACATCCCCTTGATCCGTCTCTCTGTAGTCAACAGCAGCCTTCACCCTTGGGTTGCTCCACAGTCCCTAAACTCCAGCTCCCAGCTACTGTGCTGTCTAGGGTATGTATGGCTGTGGAAGGACTGTCTGATTCTCATTCCATTTAGGCTCCACAGATCAGCTGTTTCCCTCTCAGTCTTAAATGTTTCTCCTTTGACTCAGACAACTGCCCGACATGGGGATCAGACCCCTGCTTCAGTTCCCTCACCCGCCAAGGGCAGGTCCAGTCCTACTAACACTCCTGTTTCCCCCCCTAGTTCCTTCATCCTACCAAGTTTTGCATGGGTCTCTATATTCTTTTCCACTGGTCAGGTACTTGTGTTTGCTCTCAGCTGGTATTCTGCATGCACTTCTGTGTCTGAAGGTGTATTCCTGATTTATCCATGGAGAGAAATGTATTCCACATCCACCTACTCCTCTGCTCTCTTGCAATCCAAAAGCTTCAATTTTGATGCATTTTTAAATAGTATGCTTTAGACCTGGGACACAAATGTGAAATTTGCATTTGCTGATCCTTTCACCTCTCATGTCAGAGACTTATTATTATTATTATTTTTTTGCCATTCCCATAGCCAAAGTCCATCAATATAGCATTCCTATACTATAATTCCAGCTATATATTAACATACTAACTAATTTTTGAGTGACCTCCTCCAGTAGAATTTGCTATTCAAATAGGACTCTTTTGGATGCAAAGGCTTCAAGTTACAAAGAAATAAAATTATAATGGTGAATAACTGCCACTGAATTTGATATTTTTGAGCTGGGGGCCTAGGCTGATAAAACTTACCATTTTTCTAAAAATAATAAGTGAAGTGGAAATAATATACCAGAAATATTTTATGCTGAAGCCTCAAAGCAACTCATGGAAGGTAATATTTTATCTGTTTTTATATATTATGCAAATCCATTTTTTAAACATTATTGTCTTCCAAATATATTTTAAATGTAATATTCATCTTAATACTAATGGTTGATATTTATATTATTCCAAAATGTATAATATTTGTTTAGACAAATCTACATAACTTGGTTCAGTGTTCATTATCAGATCTGATTATAAGTTTTTTCTATAACGATTTATTGCTTCCTTTCTTCATAAATAATAGAACAGCTTAAGTTACCTTTCAAGAATCCTTAGAGAATATATACCTCAAGTCCTTGCATATTCAAAAATATTTCTTGTAGATATAATAAAGAACCAATAATTAGAAGTCTAGAAGCAAAAATAATATATTGTCATCAATTTGGGAATTTCAACAGATGGGATTATTCTATTTTTTAAAGAACTAAAGAAATTAAAATAATAAATTTCAGATTACACTAAGGAATTCACCAATAAACAGTTATACACAGTCACTGGTGCTCACATTTCTTTGGCCAATGGACGTCAGGTATGTCGATCCCTAACTTCATGAAAGGGCTTCCCTGGTGGCTCAGATGGTATAGAATCTGAGTGCAATACAGGAGAACCTGGTTCAATTCCTGGGTTGGGAAGATCCCCTGGAGTAGGAAATGGCATCCCACTCCAGTATGCTCGCCTGGAGAATTTCATGGACAGAGGAGCCCAGTGGGCTTGCAGTCCATTGGGTCACAAAGAGTCAGACATGACTGAGCAACTAACCCTTCGCTTCACTACTTCATGAAAAGCAGGCAAAAGATATTCTATCATAAGCCTAGGAAGAAACGGAAGCATAACTTTTGCAAACAGATAATCACCATGTATCAGAGAGATATCATATAGAAAATTAATATACAAATATTATGTTTTATATAATAATATATACTTTATATAGGTATATACTTTATATATACATATATATATTTGAAAGTAAACACTTTCCCTTTAAAAATTTATGGGGCCACATATTTGAATGTCTTACCAGAATAAATATAAACATTTATATATTTGCTAGGATTATATATCTTAGATTTATCATGGTAAGACATTCAAATATGTGACACTATAAACTTCTAGAGGGAGTGTTTACTTTCAAAATAATAAAATCAGTTTCTACAGACACATCCCTGCAATACTAAATATTATAAGACAATAGAGCCACAGCCATCAATATTAAGGGAAATGATTGTTTAAATATTTTCATTGTATGAATTTGTAATATTTTGTTTTGCACTTTGTATTTGTCCCACACATCCTATCTTTTTCTTTTTTCCTCCTCATTTCCTTCTTTTAGATTTATTTTTTTTTCTCCTTCCATTTTTTCCTCATCACCAACTTGCAATATATATATAGTATATATATATATACACACACACACACATACATATATTCTACTTTGATTCTTTCAGTGTTTATCCTACAGTTTTTATTAAACCTATTAATATGATATAATTGTAAAAAAGTACAAACATTGTAAAAAATAATATAATGATATTCCATGTTCACTTACCCAGTTAGCTCCAATGGTGGGATCTAAAAAACTGTAATACTACATCAAAACCAAGATTCTGACAATGACACAGTCAAGATGTAGAGCAGCTCATCATGACAAGGATTCCTCCCTTTCTCCTTTTACAGCCAAACCCACTTCCTTTCCCACTTGCCTGCATCCCTGGCAACCACTTCTGTTATCCATATCTATAACCTTATTATTCCAAGAATGTTATATGCATGGAATTATAGTATGTGACCTTTAGCTTTGGCTTCTTACACTCAGCAAAATTACCTGGAGATTCATCCAAGTTATCGAATGTATGAATAATCCATCTCTTCATATTTCTGAGTAGAATTCCATGGTATGGGTATATGACAGTTTGGTCATTAATATGTTGAAGTATATATACAGGAACAGGAATGTTGCTCTGTCGTGTCTGACTCTTTGCGACCCCATGGACTGCAGCCTACCAGGCTCCACTGTCCATGGGATTTTCCAGGCAATAGTACTGGAGTGGATTGCCATTTCCTTCTGCAGTGGATCTTCCTGACCCAGGGATCGAACCCGGGTCTCCTGCATTGTAGACAGACGCTTTACCATCTGAGCCACCAGGGAAGTCCTAAAATATATATATGCTTTTTTTCCCCCAAGTTTTTTTATTAATAGAAATAAAGCTATGGTAAACATTTGTGTACAAGTTGTAGAGTTAACCTAAATTTTTACTATTTTATTATTTTTAATTATTTATTATTTTATTATCACAAAAAAGATGGCCTTTTCATCATAAAGGATTGAAATGCAAAAGTAGGAAATCAGGAGATATCTGGAAGGACAGGCAAGTTTGGCCTTGATATACAAAATGAAGCAGGGAAAAGGCTAATAGAGTTTCCCCAACAGAATGCACTGGTCATAGCAAACACCCTTCCCCAACAACACAAGAGATGACTCTACTCATGGACATCACCAGATGATCAATACAGAAATCAGATTTATTATATTTTTTGCAACTGAAAATTGAGACACTCTATACAGTCAACAAAAACAAGACCTGGATTTGACTGTGGCTCAGATCTTCAGCTCTTTATTGCAAAATTCAGACTTAAAGAATGTAGGGAAAACCACTAGGCCATTCAGGTATGACCTAAATCAATTCCCTTATGATTATACAGCGGAGGTGACAAACAGATTTGAGGGATTAGATCTGGTAGACAGAGTGCTTGAAAAACTATGGATGGAAGTTCATAACACTGTACAGGAGGCAGTGACCAAAACCATCTCAAAGAAAAAGAAATGCAAGAAGGCAAGGTGGTTGTCTGAAGAGGCTTCACAAATACCCGAGAAAAGAAGAGAAGGGAAAGGCAAGGGAGAAAGGGAAAGATATCTTCAAATGAATGCAGAATTCCAGAGAATATATATATAACACTGAAGGCCAGGAAGGGCGGCAGTAGGAGATACCCCTCATCCAAGGTAAGGAGCAGTGGCTGTGCTTTGCTGGAGCAGCTGTGAAGAGATACCCTACGCCCAAGGTAAGAGAAACCCAAGTAAGATGGTAGGTGTTGCAAGAGGGTATCAGAGGGCAGACACACTAAAACCATACTCCCAGAAAACTAGTCAATCTAATCACACTAGGACCACAGCCTTGTCTAACTCAATGAAACCGAGCCATGCCTGCGGGGCAACCCAAGATGGGCAGGTCATGGTGGAGAGGTCTGACAGAATGTGGTCCACTGGAGAAGGGAATGGCAAGTCACTTCAGTATTCTTGCCTTGAGAACCCCGTGAACAGTATGTAAAGGCAAAATGATAGAATACCAAAAGAGGAACTCCCCAGGTCATTAGGGGCCCAATATGTTACTGGAGATCAGTGGAGAAATAACTTTAGAAAGAATGAAGGGATGAAGCCAAAGCAAAAACAATACCCAGTTGTGGATGTGACTGGTGATAGAAGCAAGGTCCAATGCTGTAAAGAGCCATATTGCATAGGAACCTGGAATGTCATGTCCATGAATCAAGGCAAATTGGAAGTGGTCTAACAAGAGATGGCAAGGGTGAATGTCGACATTCTAGGAATCAGCGAACTAAAATGGACTGGAATGGGTGAATTTAACTCAGATGACCATTGCATCTACTACTGTGGGCAGGAATCCCTCAGAAGAAATGAAGTAGCCATCATGGTCAACAAAAGAGTCTGAAATGCAGTACTTGGATGCAATCTCAAAAGCGACAGAATGATCTCTGTTCATCTCCAAGGCAAACCATTCAATATCACAGTTATCCAAGACTATCCTCCAACCCGTAATGCTACAGAAGCTGAATTTGAATGGTTCTATGAAGACCTTCAAGACCTTTTAGAACTAACACTGAAAAAAGATGTCCTTTTCTTTATAGGGGACTGGAATGCTAAAGTAGGAAGTCAGGGAACACCTGGAGTAACAGGCAAATTTGGCCTTGGAATGAGGAATGAAGCAGAGCAAAGACTAATAGAGTTTTGCCAAGAAAATGCACTGGTCATAGCAAACACCCTCTTCCAACAACACAAGAGAAGACTCTACACATGGACATCACCAGATGGTCAACACCGAAATCAGACTGATTATATTCTATGCAGCGAAAAATGGAGAAGCTCTATACAGTCAACAAAAGCAAGACCAGGAGCTGACTGTGGCTCAGATCATGAATTCCTTATTACCAAATTCAGACTCAAATTGAAGAAAGTAGGGAAAACCGCTAGACCATTCAGGTATGCCCTAAATCAAGTCCCTTATGATTATACAGTGGAAGTGAGAAATGGATTGAACGGACTAGAGCTGATAGATAGAGTGCCTGATGAACTACGGAATGAATGCATGACATTGTACAGGAGACAGGGATCAAGATCATCCCCATGGAAAAGAAATGCAAAAAAGCAAAATGGCTGTCTGGGAAGGCCTTACAAATAGCTGTGAAAAGAGGAGAGGTGAAAAGCAAAGGAGAAAAGGAAAGATATAAGCATCTGAATGCAGAGTTCCAAAGAAGAGCAAGAAGAGATAAGAAAGCCTTCCTCAGTGATCAATGCAAAGAAATAGAGGAAAAGAACAGAATGGGAAAGACTAGAGATCTGTTTAAGAAAATTAGCGATACCAAGGGAACATTTCATGCAAAGATGGGCTCGATAAAGGACAGAAGTGGTATGGACCTAACAGAAGCAGAAGATATTAAGAGGTGGCAAGAACACACAGAAAACTGTACAAAAAAAGATCTTCATGACCCAGAAAATCATGATGATGTGATCACTAATCTAGAGCCAGACATCTTGAAATATGAAGTCAAGTGGGCCTTAGAAAGCATCACTACGAATAAAGTTAGTTGAGGTGATGGGATTCCAGTTGAGCTGTTTCAAATCCTGAAAGATGATGCTGTGAAAGTGTTGCACTCAATATGCCAGCAAATTTGGAAAACTCAGCACTGGCCACAGGACTGGAAAAGGTTATTTTTCATTTCAATTCCAAAGAAAGGCAATGCCAAAGAATGCTCAAACTACTGCACAAATGCACTCATCTTACATGTTAGAAAAGTAATGCTCAAAATTCTCCAAGCCAGGCTTCAGCTATACATGAACCGTGAACTCCCTGATGTTCAAGCTGGTTTTAGAAAAGGCAGAGGAACCAGAGATCAAATTGCCAACATCTGCTGGATCATGGAAAAAACAAGAGAGTTCCAGAAAAACATCTATTTCTGCTTTATTGACTATGCCAAAGCCTTTGACTGTGTGGATCACAATAAACTGTGGAAAATACTGAGATGGAAATACCAGACCACCTAACCTGCCTCTTGAGAAATCTGTATGCAGGTCAGGAAACAACAGTTAGAACTGAACATGGAACAACAGACTGGTCCCAAATAGGAAAAGGAGTATGTCAAGGCTGTATATTGTCACCCTGCTTATTTAACTTATATGCAGAGTACATCATGAGAAACGCTGGACTGGAGGAAGCACAAGCTGGAATCAAGATTGCCGGGAGAAATATCAATAACCTCAGATATGCAGATGACACCACCCTTATGGCAGAAAGTGAAGAGGAGCTAAAAAGCCTCTTGATGAAAGTGAAAGAGGAGAGTGAAAAAGTTGGCTTAAAGCTCAACATTCAGAAAACGAAGATCATGGCATCCGGTCCTATCACTTCATGGGAAATAGATGGGGAAACAGTGGACACACTGTCAGACTTTGTTTTTTGGGGGTCCAGAATCACTGCAGATGGTGACTGCAGCCATGAAATTAAAAGATGCTTACTCCTTGGAAGAAAAGTTATGACCAACCTAAATAGTATATTCAAAAGCAGAGACATTACTTTGGCGACTAAGGTCCGTCTAGTCAAGGCTATGGTTTTTCCTGTGGTTATGTATGGATGTGAGAATTGGACTGTGGAGAAGGCTGAGCGCCAAAGAACTGATGCTTTTGAACTGTGGTGTTGGAGAAGACTCTTGAGAGTCCCTTGGACTGCAAGGAGATCCAACCAGTCCATTCTGAAGGAGATCAACCCTGGGATTTCTTTGGAAGGAATGATGCTAAAGCTGAAGCTCCAGTACTTTGGCCACCTCATGCGAAGAGTTGACTCATTAGAAAAGACTCTGATGCTGGGAGGGATTGGGGGCAGGAGGAGAAGGGGATGACCGAGGATGATATGGTTGGATGGCATCACCGACTTGATGATCGTGAGTCTGGGTGAACTCCGGGAATTGGTGATGGACAGGGAGGCCTGGCGTGCTGCGATTCATGGGGTCACAAAGAGTTGGACACGACTGAGCAACTGAACTGAACTGATATATATATATATATATATATATATATATATATATATATATCAAAACCATAGAGTGGGAAAGACTAGAGATCTCATCAAGAAAGTTGGAGATATCAAGGGAACATTTCATCCAAGGATGGGCACAATAAGGGACAGAAACAATAATGAACTAAAGGAAGAAGAAGAGATTAAGAAAAGGTGGCAATAATACGCAGAAGAACCAGATTAAAAAAAAAAATGGTATAATAATCCAGATAACCATGATGGTGTTGGTCACTCACCTAGAGCCAGACATCCTGGAGTGTGAAGTTAAGTGGACTTTAGGAACCATCACTATGAACAAAGCTAATAGAAGTGATGAAATTCTAACTGAGCTATTTCAAATCCTAAAAGATGATGCTGTTAAAGTTTTACACTCAATATTTCGGCAAATATGGAAAACTCAGTAGTGGCCACAGAACTGGAAAAGTTCAGTTTCATTCCAATCCCAAAGAAAAGTGAAAGTGAAAGTCATGCATTTGTGTCTGACTCTTTTCAACCCCATGGACTATACAGTCCAGTCCATGGAATTCTCCAGGCCAGAATACTGGAGTGGGTAGCCTTTCCATTCTCCCGGGAATCTTCCCAACTCAGGGATCGAACCCAGGTCTCCCACATGGCAGGCGGATTCTTTACCAGCTGAGCCACAAGGGAAGCCCAATCCCAAAGAAGGGCACTGCCAAAGAATGTTCGAAGTATCATCCCATTATGCTCATTTCGTATGCTGACAAGGTAATGCTCACAATCCGTCAAACTAGGCTTCAGCAGTATGTGAATGGAGAACTTCCAGATATACAGGCTGGAATTAGAAAAGGCAAAAGAACCAAAGATCAAATTGCCAACATTTATTGGATCATAGAAAAACCAAAGGAATTCCAGAAAAAAATCTACTTCTTCTTCATTAATTATGCAAAGTCTTTTTCTGTTTGGATCACAACAAACTGGAAAATCCTTAAAGAGATGGGACTACCAGATCACTTACCTGCCTCATGAGAAACTTGTATGTCAGTTAAGAATCAGTAGTTAGAATCAGACATACTGGTTCAAACTTGGGAATGGAGTATGATTAGGCTGTGCATTGTAACTTTGCTTATTTAACTTATATGCACAGTATATCATTCAAAATGCTGGACTGGATGAATCACAAACTGGAATCAAGATTGCAGGGAGAAATACCAATAACCTCAGATATGCAGATAATACCACTTTAATGGCAGAGCAGAGAGGAGCTTAAGAGCCTCTTGATGAAGGTGGAAGAGGAGAATGAAAAAGCTGGCTTAAAAGTCAACATTCAGGAAAACTAAGTTCATGGCATCTAGTTCCATCACTTCATGGCAAATAGTTGGAGGAAAGTGGAAACAGTGGCAGATTTTATTTTCTTGGACTGCAAAATCACTGTGGATAGTGACTGTGGCCATGAAATTAAAGGATGCTGGGACCTTTGAAGAAAAGCTATGACAAACCTAGACAGAGCATTAAAAAGAAGAGTCATCACTTTGCCAACAAAGGTCTGAATAGTCAAAGCTATAGAGTATACAAATATTGATTTTTCCAGTAGTCATGTATGGATGTGAAAGTTGGACATACAGAAGATTGAGTGACAAAGAATTGATGCTTTCAAATTGTGGTGCTAGAGAAGACTCTTAAGAGTACTTGGACAACAATAAGACCAAACCAGTCAATCCTAAAGGAAATAAATTCTGAATATTCATTGGAAGGACTATTGCTGAAGTTGAAACCCCAATAATTTGACCACCTGATGCAAAGAGCAGACTCACTGGAAAAGACCCTGAGTTCCTGATGTTCAGAAAGATTGAAGGCAAAAGAATGGGGTGGCAGAGGATGAGATGGTTAGATAGCATCAGCCAGTTAATGGACATGAAGTAGAGCAAATTTGAAGGACTCATTGGAAAAGACCCTGATTCTGGGAAAGACTGAGGGCAGAAGGAGAAGGGGGTGACAGAGGATGAGCTGGTTGGATGGCATTACCAACTTAATGGGCATGAGTTTGAGCCAATCCCGGGAGATAGTCAAGGACAGGGAAGCCTTGCATGCTGCAGCCCATGGGGTTTCAAAGGGTTGGACACGACTTAGTGACTGTATAGCAGCAATAACAAATTTTTACTTATCTAGCATTAATGCCTAAGAGTACACTTGCTGAGTTGTATGATAGTTGCATGTTTAGTTTTATAAGAAATGGTGAACTGTTTTCCATAGTTTGTGTACTATTTTATATTCCCAGTAGCAGAGCAGTTTCTCTATGTTCTAGCCAGAATAAAGTGTTATCACTATTTTTTTTTTTACCCATAATCACAAGTGTGTAATGATATATATATCATTGTGACTTTAAATTTCCTTATGGCTGACAATTTTTTTTTTATTAATAGACTTTATTTTTGTAGTTTTAAATTCACAGCAAAATTGAGTCAAGGGTTACAGGGAACAAGGGTTTCCCATATACTGCCTCTATGCATGCATAGCTTCCTCCACAATCAAAATCTCCCATCAGAGTGGTGCACCTATTACAGTTGATGAAACCACATTTTATGGATTTTGACAAATATAATGACATGTATCCACCATTACAGTATCATACAGAATAGCTTCATTGCCCTAAAAATTCTTTGTGCTCCACATATTTATGTTCCCTCCAATCCTAGGAAACCACTGATCTTTTTACTGTCTTCATCGTTTTACCTTTTCCAGAATGTCATAGAGTCAAAATTATACAATAAATAGCCTTTCAGATTGGCTTATTTCACTAAATGATATGCAGTTAATTTTCCCACATGCCTTTTTGTGTCTTGATAGCTCATTTCTTTTTAATGTTAAAAAATATTCATTGAGTAGATGTACCACAGTTCATTTATCCATTCACTTACTGAAGAACAATGTGTTTGCTTCCAAATTTTGGCAATCATGAATAAAGCTCCTATAAACATCTCTGAGCTGGTTTTGTGTGAACATAGCTTTCAACTCCTTTGAGTAAATACCAAGGAGTGTGAATGCTCTACTCTATGGTAAGAGTATGTTTAGTTTTATGAGGCTGCCAATCTGCCTTCCAAATGGGCTGTATCATTTTAAATTCCCACCAGCAATGGATAAGAATTCCTATTGCTCAAAATCCCAGTCAACATTTGGTGTTGTCTGTGTTCTGGATTTTGACAATTCTAACATGTAGTGGTATCTCATTTCTGTTTTAATTTACATTTCCCTTATGACATTTGATGTGGAGCATTTTAAATGCTTATTTGCCATATGCATATTCTTCATTGGTGAGATGTCTGTTCATATCTTTGGCCTATTTTTTAGTTGAATTGTTTGGTTTTTATTGTTGAATTTTGAGTTATTTATATATTCTTGATAGTAGTCATTTGTTGGAAAA
Organism: Budorcas taxicolor; assembly: GCF_023091745.1. Classification (NCBI taxonomy): domain Eukaryota; kingdom Metazoa; phylum Chordata; class Mammalia; order Artiodactyla; family Bovidae; genus Budorcas; species Budorcas taxicolor. Next base: position 6,808,332 of record NC_068935.1, read on the forward strand.
GTGGTGTGCAAAAATTAACTCACATTCTGTAACTTGTCTTTATATATTCTTGAAGTCTTTTGGAGAGCAAACTTTGTTATTTTTACTTTCAGTTCAGTTCAGTTCAGTCGCTCAGTCGTGTCCGACTCTGCGACCCCATGAATCACAGCACACCAGGCCTCCCTGTCCATCACCAACTCCTGGAGTCCACTCAGACTCATGTCCATCAAGTCTGTGATGCCATCCAGCCATCTCATCCTCGGTCGTCCCCTTCTCCTCCTGACCCCAATCCATCCCAGCATCAGAATCTTTTGTAATGAGTCAACTCTTCGCATGAGGTGGCCAAAGTACTGGAGCTTCAGCTTTAGCATCATTCCTTCCAAAGAACACCCAGGACTGATCCCCTTTAGAATGGACTGGTTGGATCTCCTTGCAGTCCAAAGGACTCCCAAGAGTCTTCTCCAACACCACAGTTCAAAAGCATCAATTCTTCGGCGCTCAGCCTTCTTCACAGTCCAACTCTCACATCCATACATGACCACAGGAAAAACCATAGCCTTGATTAGATGGACCTTTGTTGGCAAAGTAATGTCTCTGCTTTTGAATATGCTATCTAGGTTGGTCATAACTTTTCTTCCAAGGAGTAACCTGCTTTCAATTTCATGGCTGCAATTACCGTCTGCAGTGATTTTGGAGCCCAAAAAAATAAAGTCTGACACTGTTTCCACTGTTTCCCCATCTAAATTTTTTCTTTAATGAAGTTCAATTTATTGATTTTTTTAATGGATTCCACTTTTGATGTCAAGTCTAAGAACTTTTAGTTTCATCCTTAATCCTGAAGATTTTTCTATGATTTTTCTAAATGTCTTATATTTTGACATTTTACATATATTTGTCATAAATTTTGTGTTATATTTTGTGTAAGGTGTGAAGTTTAGGTCAAAAGTCATCTTTTGCCTATGAATGTCCAATTGGTCTGTTACAATTTATCAAAAAGGCTTTTCTTCCTCCATTTCATTGCTTTTCACCTTTGTAGAAAATTAGGTGAGCATATTCTTTTGGTTCTGTTTCTAGTTTTCTATTGTGATCCATTGATCTCTGTGTGCTTATCTTTCTGACAAGACTGCATAGTCCTGATTACTGTTTATATACATATGTACACTATATCTGGAGAAGGCAATGGCACCCCACTCCAGTACTCTTGCCTGGAAAATCCCATGGACGGAGGAGCCTGGTAGGCTGCCTCTATGGGGTCGCACACAGTCGGACACGACTGAAGCGGCTTGGCAGCAGCAGCAGCAACACTATATCTACTTTTGTATGTTTATATGTAGATAATATATATTTTGCTCTAATATCAACTTTATCAGGTATAATACAGATGATATAGATATTCCTGCTTTGTAAATTGTTTCAGTTCGGTTCAGTTCAGTCGCTCAGTCGTGTCCGACTCTTTGCGACCCCATGAATCACAGCACACCAGGCCTCCCTGTCCATCACCAACTCCTGGAGTTCACTCAGACTCACGTTCATCGAGTCGGTGATGCCATCCTGCCATCTCATCTTCGGTCATCCCCTTCTCCTCCTGCCCCCAGTCCCTCCCAGCATCACAGTCTTTTCCAATGAGTCAACTCTTCGCATGAGGTGGTCAAAGTACTGGAGCTTCAGCTTTAGCATCATTCCTTCCAAAGAAATCCCAGGGTTGATCTCCTTCAGAATGGACTGGTTGGATCTCCTTGCAGTCCAAGGGACGCTCAAGAGTCTTCTCCAACACCACAGTTCAAAAGCATCAGTTCTTTGGCACTCAGCCTTCTTCATAGTCCAACTCTCACATCCATACATGACCACTGGAAAAACCATAGCTTTGACTAGCCGGACCTTTGCTGTCAAAGTAATGTCTCTGCTTTTGAATATACTATCTAGGCTGGTCATAACTTTTCTTCCAAGGAGTAAGCGTCTCTTAATTTCATGGCTGCAGTCACCATCTGCAGTGATTTTGGAGCCCCCAAAATAAAGTCTGACAGTGTGTCCACTGTTTCCCCATCTATTTCCCACGAAGTGATGGGACCGGATGCCATGATCTTCGTTTTCTGAATGTTGGGCTTTAAGCCAACTTTTTCACTCTCCTCTTTCACTTTCATCAAGAGGCTTTTTAGCTCCTCTTCACTTTCTGCCATAAGGGTGGTGTCATCTGCATATCTGAGGTTATTGATATTTCTCCCGGCAATCTTGATTCCAGCTTGTGCTTCCTCCAGTCCAGCGTTTCTCATGATGTACTCTGCATATAAGTTAAATAAGCAGGGTGACAATATACAGCCTTGACATACTCCTTTTCCTATTTGGAATCAGTCTGAGTGTAGGTGAGGCCTCTACTTCCATATTCCTTGATGGCAATGTGGCCCAGTAGGGAACCGATCTTAGATATCCACCTGAAGGCAATATGTATGATATATGATAATTATATTAGCATAACTAAGAAAATGACTTGAAATTATATACTCAGGAAAATTATAAATAAGTCAAGATAAAATCCTAGCTTGAGCAAGTGTTCAAATAACCCAAAGAGGGGAAAAGTACCCAAATAAGCAAGGAAGGCAAGAAAAAAGAAACAAAGAAGCCAAATGTAAACAATAAAATGGAACAGTTAAGTCTTAACGTATCAATCATTTCCTTAAATATAAATACAAAATATCAATAACTACCTTAAATTACCTTGGTCTAAATACACCAAGGAAAAGGAGACACTGGCAAAGTGGATAAAAAACAAGATACAACAATACAATGACCACAGTTGATGCTTGAACAACACGGGTTTGAACTACACAGATCGACTTATACTCAAATTTTTTTTCAATACTTTAGGACTACACCATCTGCAGCTGGATGAATCCATGAATGCAGAACTTTAGATAGAGAGCAAACTACAAAGTTATATGCAGATTTTTGACTGCACAGGGGATTGACACCCCTAACCTCCATGTTCTTCAATTATCAACTGTATACGAAGCTTACTTCAAACATAGGTAGGTTGAAAGTTAAAGGGTGAAAAAATATATACTGGTTGGGGCATAGACTTGAATAACTGTGATATTGAATGGTTTGCCTTGGAGACGAACAGAGATCATTCTGTTATATTTGAGATTGCATCCAAGTACTGCATTTTGGACTCTTTTGTTGACCATGATGGCTACTCCATTTCTTCTGAGGGATTCCTGCCCACAGTAGTAGATATAATGGTCATCTGAGTTAAATTCACCCATTCCAGTCCATTTTAGTTCGCTGATTCCTAGAATGTCGAAACCTTGCTATCTCTTGTTTGACCACTTCCAATTTGCCTTGATTCATGGACCTGGCATTCCAGGTTCCTATCAATATTGCCCTTTACAGCATCAGATCTTGCTTCTATCACCAGTCACATCCACAACTGGGTATTGTTTTTTCTTTGGCTCCATCCCTTCGTTCTTTCTGTAGTTATTTCTTCTCTGATCTCCAGTAGCATATTGGGCACCTAATGACCTGGGGAGTTCCTCTTTTGGTGTCCTATCATATTGCCTTTTCGTACATAGTATATATTTTTTCATCCTTTAACTTTCAACCTACCTATGTTATATTTGAAGTAAGCTTCGTATACAGTTGATAATTGAAGAACATGGAGGTTAGGGGTGTCAATCCCCTGTGCAGTCAAAAATCTGCATATAACTTTGTAGTTTGCTCTCTGTCTAAAATTCTGCATTCATGGATTCATCCAGCTGCAGATGGTGTAGTCCTAAAGTATTGAAAAAAATTTGAGTATAAGTCGATCTGTGTAGTTCAAACCTGTGTTGTTCAAGCATCAACTGTGGTCATTGTATTGTTGTATCTTGTTTTTTATCCACTTTGCCAATGTCTCCTTTTCCTTGGTGTATTTAGACCAAGGTAATTTAAGGTAGTTATTGATATTTTGTATTTATATTTAAGGAAATGATTGATACGTTAAGACTTAACTGTTCCATTTTATTGTTTACATTTGGCTTCTTTGTTTCTTTTTTCTTATATTCCTTAGTTATTTGTTTATTTTCTCCCCTCTTTGGGTTATTTGAACATTTGCTCAAGCTAGGATTCTATCTTGACTTATTTATAATTTTCCTGAGTATATAATTTCAAGTCATTTTCTTAGTTATGCTAATATAATTATCATATATCATACATATTGCCTTCAGGTGGATATCTAAGGTCAGTTCCCTACTGGGCCACATTGCCATCAAGGAATATGGAAGTGGAGGCCTCACCTACACCATTTTGTTGCTACAGAGTGGGCAGCATAAACTTAGCTACCCAGTAGAACCCAATAACACCAGGGAAGAGGAGTAGGGGAAATTAGGGTGCCAGTTAGCTATATACCTCATAACCTCCAATGACTTGATACCATATTGGGTAGAGACTTAACTCCCCATGGAGCCCCCTGACACTTAGGCAAGGGGAGAGCAGAATGTCACTGATCTCCCATTATTGGACCACGTTGTTGATACAGGGTGAAACTGGAAGTGCATATTACCATTGAGTCCTAGTAACAACTTGATCAGGTAGGTGGCATGTCAACTAGCCCTGTTTTACATCACCTCCTTCAACCTTGTTGCTGCTGGGTAGCTTCCCTGGTTCAGCTTCCCAGTGGACCTTGCTGACCTCTGGAGTTGAGGGAAAGTGGAGCACTTACTAGCACCAACTTGTGCCATTTTGATCAGGCTAATGATTACTGCATAACAGTGGAGACACAGCTCACCATTAGAGCACATGGAAACTACTCTTGAGGGGATTGGGAGTACTATATGATTCTTCTGAGAAGGAATGGAAGTTTATTCCTCCATGTGACCTGCCAGTGTGTATGTGTATGCTAGTTCGCTTCAACTATTCCTGCCCAACTCTTTGCGACCCTCTGGACTGGAGCTTGCTAGGCTCCTCTGTCCATGGGATTCTCCAGGCAAGAATACTGGGGTGGGTTGCCATGCCCTCCTCCAGGGCATTTACCCCACCCACATCTCCTGTGGCTCCTGCATTGCAGGTGATTCTTCACCACTGAGACATGGAGGAAGCCTGGTGCCCTGCCAATATTTCCTGTCAAAGTGCCAATGCCACTTGTTTCCATTAACAATATAGAGAAGGATTAGCTCCTTATTAGGCTCCACCATCACCTTCCAACAGAGGAATTTAGGCATCTGCTCCAACAGGGCTGAAAAATGGGATGAAGATCAGTTCCTCACTTTGCCCTGCTGAAACTACAGTAGAGTTGGGTGATGAGAGAGGATTCCTATTTAGTGTTTGACTAGAGTAGGGTGGTGTTATCTCCATCCCACTCCAAAGTCATGTGTTAAAACTCTAACCACCAATGTGACTATATTTGGAGAGTCTCTGAAGAGATAATGAATAATGAGGTCATAAGGATGAAGCTGTAATCTGATAGGACTAGCATCTTTTTATTAGAGGAAGAGAGACCAGTGATCTCTCTCCCTCTCTGCATATGTGCACAGAGGAAAGACCATGTGAGGATATAGCCAGGAGGCAGATGTCAAGCCAGGAGTAGAGGCCTCATGGGAAACCAATCCTGATCCATGATCTTGGACTTCTAGCCTCTAGACTGTGAAGGAAAATAAATTGCTTTTGTTTAAGCCACTCAGTCTGTGCTATTTTGCTATGGCAGGGTGGTCTATATATTTCAGTTAGATCCTATTAGTCACATCATTCAATTCTATATACTGACTTTCTGTCTGATAGTTCTGCCAATTTGGACACTGAAACTCTCCAACTATAATTATAAATTTGTCTTTTTCTCCTTTCAGTGCTATCGGTTTTCGTTTCATGTGCTATGGCAGCCTGGGGCAGAATTTTTTTATTTTTAATTTTTAAATTAAAAAATTTATTTTAATTAGAGTCTAATTACTTTACAGGCAGGCATAGTCAAAGTATTTTCTAGCTATTAGGCCACCATTTCCTACTCCATTTGTTATGCAGAGCAGGTTTTTCTTAGAGCTTTCCTTTTCCCATGCCTGTTGGTATTTCTGGGTTGGGGGCTTCTGTAGCATCCTGTCTGGTACGTATGGGAGATAGGGAAATCCAGAGAGCTCACTACTGCATCCTTCCTAATGTTCTGAGGTCCCTACACAGGTCATCTTCTTTGCATATGTCAGGAATTTCCTATGCCTGTTTTTTGTGTTATGTCCAGTGTAATTTTAGTTATAAGAGGGAGGAAATGGAAGGAATATGGTTACTCTATCTTGGTAGTGGCTGTAGAATGTTTCAGTGATGTTATCATAATCTAAAATGAATAAGTATATTTATCCTTCTCCCAAACATTGCAAGTGCATATAACTCTGATAATTTTACTTTTAGTTCTTTATTTTATTGGTTTAAAAATATTAAGCTTATCTTATAGTCTCTGTCTTGTAATTCCAATATCTAAACTTTTTGACAGTCTGGAATCAATGTCATTGGTTATTGCCAACTGTCACTCAATACATTATTTATGTGTGTGTGCTTAGTCAGAAAAAGACCTGTTTAATTTACACAAAAATGTTAACAATGTTCATCTCTGAGTGATGAAATTATGCACAGTTTTATAAGACATTTTATATATCTTATTATTTTCTAAATGTCCTACAACAAGTACAGACTACTTTTATAGTCATATAAAACCATGAATCTTTTTCTTTTGAAGCCTGTATTTCTCACTAGAAAGGTAGGCTTATTGAATATTCCAGATACCCACTCAATTAAGTGAAAATGATTTTATTTAAACAAATCATTACCTTGGAGAATAAATCTGTATATGAAAGGACAATTAATTAATTTGCTAATTTTTTAACCTGTTGTGGTCATTACCCTGGGCTTTCCTTGGTGAGGATGCCTATAATGAGCTAACAGGCAAATATTTTCTTTCCCATAATTGTGGTTAAATTGAGACAACTAATGTCAATGAAAGAAATGTTTAATTTAAAATGTATTTGAAAAAGGAGCCCCAGTCTGGTTGGATTTGTTAGTTTTGTGTCAGATGGTGAAGAAACCTGTAAATAGAAATGCTGGAGAAGTTTGAGGGAAGAACACAGGATCTTGATGGGAAGGTGATAAGAATCTTTATGGTGGTTACTGGTAGAAAATGAAAGAAACACTGCTGTGGAACAATATAGCCAGAGAGAAAAGACTATATGTTTAGAAATCTTCAAGGAATGAGCTTCTTCTGCCTCTTTTAATGATCACTTTAATTAGTCCTTATCACATTTCTGTAGGGTAAGTATGGATTTGATTTAAGTCATATTAACAAAGGCTCCCATATTAGTTGACCAGTCAATGGCATGTGAACTTGAGGCAGCTTCTTTGATCTTTGTCACACTACCTGCTACTAGTCAGCCTCTAGCGTGGCTTGCTGAGTGGTTAGCTCTCATGCTTTTTCCCCATCTTTCTATGGCATGATGGTGGTGGTGGTTTAGTCACTAAGTCGTATCCAACTCTTGTGACCCCAAGGAATGTAGCCTGCTAAGCTCCTCTGTCCATGAGATTCTCCAGGCAAGAGTACTGGAGTGGGCTCCTTCTCCAGGGGATGGTGCCAACCCAGGACTCAAACCTGGGTCTCCTGCATTGCAGGCAGATTCTTTACCGACTGAGCCGATTGAAGTTCCCTATGGCATGATATTGAGTCTTAAATGTTCCTTTTTTTGTTGTTGTTAATTTTGGGAGGCTCTATTAAAGGACAGATGTTTCCATTCCATTTCTTTTTTCCCCTCATGCTATCATACCTTTGAAATCTTTTTAACCTTTAAAATGAATTTAAGACTACATCAAAGTAGTTAGACAGGGGAGAAGGGCATGGCAACCCACTCCATTATTTTAGCCTGGAGAATCCCATGGACAAAGGAGCCTGGCAGGCTATAATCCACAGGCTTGCAAAGAGTCAGACACGACTGAAGCAACTTAGCATGTATGCACAGGTAGACAGAGCAAAATAATCTATGGATACATATAAAGTATTTTCAGGACCTGGCATTTAGTAGATGGTCAACAAACATTCCCATCTCTTTCTTCATTAAAATTCTTGAGAGAAGAAATATCCCCTATGCTATTTAATTTACTTTTTAATTTAGCAAATGTTTTAATTCACCAAATATTATTTTGTCTACATAGTTTATATTCTGTTCATAATTTTTCTGCCACTTTTATGACTAGCAGACTAGGCACGCCATTACTCATAATGTAGAAATATGATGATAGCGCACATATATCTATTATGCATAAAATGAAACAGTGTGATATAGGATAATGAAAGTTTGTCGTTGAAGACCTATGTTATTATCCAGCATGCTCCACGTTATAGCTGAATGACCATAAATCAGTCACTTATTTCTTTTAAATCTCAGTTAGCTCATGTATAAAAATGGAGTCAATGATACAAACTTTGACTGTCTTATATAATTGTTATACATAGCAATTTACAAAACATTTTTAAATGTGCCAAGATTTTAAAATAATATATAAATGTGTTGCATATCTAAATATACTAACTACATACTTATTTTTAAAAGTTCCGTTTTATGGTGAGATCAAAGTTCTTTGTAAACTTTCCACACAATATTTACAGTGTATAATAAGTGTAAATTATTACTTTTTTATAGGTGAAGGACTTTAGTCACAGAAATAAGGTGGGGGAGAAACAGAATAGAATTTCAATCTCCTTTGCAGTCTGATATTTTTATGTGGTAAATCACATCTTCCCATTCACCTGTTTCTGAAAACTAAAATCGATGAAAATGTCTTAATGAATAATGAAATGAAAATAACATGTTTTACAATGCTCAGCTGTAGAGATTGTAAAACCATTTAGTAACCTCACTGATAGGCAAACACATCTTGTCCAGTAGTGTACATACCAGTTCAGAGTTCATAAAAGAGAAAGCTTAATTTAAAATGTGGTCAAATATATAGCACAGTACAAAATATTTGTCCCCTTCTCAGACAATAGGGCCCAGATTATATGAAATTGAGAGTTCTTTCCTATTTTAAATTCAGTCACCAAGCAATTTACATGTGCTTATTTTAACTCTGGAAGTCTAGAAAACCTAATACAATTGAATTATCAAACAATTTAATACATCTGTTATCATAAATTATACTAGATACTATACTAGTAATGAAGAGGTCAAAAAACATCATCTGATAGCTGTTTCTTTGAGACCAAATCTGCATACCACAAAGCTGATCCATAAAGCAAAAGCCAAGAGAATGTGCTTTGTAGATGTTCTGGCCATAATATTCTCTTTTAGATTTAATTTCATTGGCAAGACACAACACAGTAGCTACTTTAATTACAATTAACTTTGGTTATGTCACTTTGAGTCACATTTTAATTGTGACAGAAAATGAAAACAATGAAAAAAAAAAGCCTGTGTTCATTTCATATATATTCATGAGCCATAGACCCAGGACATTGTTTTCCTGAGCGTATCTCCCAAGATGTCAGACCTTTTCAAATCCAGTCATCTCTTTTGTCAACAACCCTGGTTAAGAGATGAGATGATTTCGATTCAAATTCAGTATCAAAATATCAAGCCCAACACAATAATTTCAAGCATTACCTCTGAATTATCTCTAACACAATATACAGAAAGCACTTACCCTCTGACATCTAAAAGTAGTAAATCAGCACCATATGTCCCTGGGCTCTGCTGCTTCTGTCCTCCTTACACTTTGTTCAAGGGCATTCATCATGTTCCTTCCATTACTGCACACGATAAAGATGTGTTGTTCTGACACCTGTATATCACTAAAGTTACACTCCGGGGATGCCAAAATACCTTATCATATTGTCGTGAACATCAGCTCCTTTTTTTCCCCATTGAAAAGCTCTTCGGCTTTCTAGAGAAAAATGGCTACTCATAAATTCGCCATCATTGGCTGCATTTAGTTTGAGAAGAACCCAGTGTCAGTTACAATATGGCTTGATCTTCCAGAGTGATTTTGAACATTAGAGAGTGAGTATGAGAATGGAGAAATATCATCTTGTCTTCAAGTATGCTGCTGCTGCTGCTGCTAAGTCGCTTCAGTCGTGTCCAGCTCTGTGCAACTGCATAGACGGCAGCCCACCAGACTCCCCCACCCCTGGGATTCTCCAGGCAAGAACACTGGAGTGGGTTGCCATTTCCTTCTCCAATGCATGAAAGTGAAAAGTGAAAGTGAAGTCACTTAGTCGTGTCCGACTCCTAGCGACCCCATGGACTGCAGTCTATCAGGCTCTTCCATCCATGGGATTTTCCAGGCAAGAGTACTGGAGTGGGTTGCCAATTGCCTTCTCCGCTTCAAGTATGTCAATGCCCCAGATTGTAATTAATTTGACATCTTCTGGACATAGGGTATGCATACGTCAGGTTTGTTTTATTCTTTGCAGAAAAAAGTGTATTATGGTACACAGACTTAACAATTGTGAGTCCACTAATCATAAATGACCTTGAAAATACTTGCTTTGAGGTGGTTTGTATAATTATAATCAATAAATGCATTAGAGGAAAGACAACATAACATGCAGCCTTATGTTTCTCTACTCATCATTCCGTCTGATGTAGCACTTCAGAGGTGAGACAAATTTTATTCCTCTGAGAAAATGCTTCTTCCCAAGATGTGAGGTGGTTGAAGAGTAAATAAATGGGGCTAAAGTGATGGTCTACATAGTTTTCAGGATTCCCTTATAATACTTCTAAATAGGAAGATTATGGATGGTTTTATGGAAGGATCAGAGGCAAATAGTTAGGAATCTTCACTTGTTATCCCATATTTAATTCCCTCAAGAATTCATTATGGGAAGAAATAGTCTCAGAAAAGATGAGTGGTTAAATAGCTTTTCTGAGGCACATATTCCCCATCTTGAGAAAAAGACAAGATACTTCTAAGAAATCTAATAGTTATGGCAGTCTGTTATTCTTTTTTTTTAAATTAATACATTTATTTTAATGGAAGGCTAAGGCTGGATCGCATCACCAACTCAATGGACATGAGTTTGGGTAAACTCCAGGAGTTGGTGATGGACAGGGAGGCCTGACGTGCTGCTATTCATGGGGTCGCAAAGAGTCGGATATGGCTGAGTGACTGAACTGAACTGAACTGAATTACTTTACAATATTGTAGTGGTTTTTCCCATATATTGACATGAATCAGCCATGGGTGTACATGGGTCCCCCATCCTGAATCCCCCTCTCACATCCCTCCCCATCCCATCCTCAAGGTTGTCCCAGTGCACTGGCTTTGAGTGCCCTGTTTCATGCATCGAACTTGGACTGGTGATCTATTTCACATATGGTAAGATACATGTTTCAATGCTGTTCTCTCAAATCATACCATCCTTGCCTTCTCCCACAGAGTCCAAGAGTCTGTTCTTTATATCTGTGTCTCTTTTGCTGTCTTGCATATAGGGTCATTGTTACCATCTTTCTAAATTCCATATATATGCATTACTATACTGTATTGGTGTTTTTCTTTCTGACTCACTTCACTCTGTATCAGTTCAGTTCAGTTGCTCAGTTGTGTTTGACTCTACAACCCCATGGACTGCAGCACACCAGGCCTCCCTGTCTATCACCAACTCCGGAGTTTACTCAAACTTACTCTGTATAATAGGCTCCAGTTCCATCCACCTCATTAGAACTGCTTCGAATGTGTTCTTTTTTTTTTTATAGCTGAGTAATATTCCATCGTGTATACTTACCACAGCTTTCTTATCCTTTCATCTGCCAGTGGGATTGCTGGGTCATATGGCAGTTCTATTTCCAGTTTTTTAAGCAGTCTCCACACTGTTTTCCATAGTGGCTGTGCTAGTTTGCATTCCCACCAACAGTGATACTTATACCCACTTCACCCTGTTTTAGGATCTGCCACATCTCAGACTCCAGAGCACTACAGAATTTGTTGTTTTTGTTGTTGCTGGTGGTGGTAGGTTGTGTATGTGTGTGTGTGTGTGTGTGTGTGTGTGTGTGTGTAAGGGTGGTGGTTGTGCTGAGAAGTGAAGTGGTATATGAGACACATGAATGCTGCTTTTTGTCTTCTAACTTTGATGCTTTAGGGCTTCCCAGGTGGTGCTAGTGATAAAGAACCCACCTGCCAATGCAGGATAAACATAAGAGACACAGATTCAGTTCCTGGGTCAGGATGATCCCCTGGAGGAGAGCATGGCAATCCACTCCAATATTCTTGCCTGCAGAATCCCATAGACAGAGGAGCCTGGCGGGCTACAGTCCATAGGGTCACAAAGAGTCAGACATGACTGAAGCGACTTGACACACATGCAACTTTGATATTTTAGCTCATGCCTTGCACCTCAATATCCCCAGTCACTAGATTTACTACCTGGAATACAATTTCCCTAGTGCCCAAGTCTTCTTGCAATGGAATTGTTGATTTATAAATGCTTCTAAAATACCTAAATAATATATATTTTTTCAATGCCATGTCCACCTGAATTCCCATTATTTATCCTCTGCTTTCCATGCTGGCCTGATTTTCAGATTTCATATCTTTCTTTACATTTATAATCTAATGTGTTCAATCATGGGTTTGAAGTAACCAAATCCTAAGATTATTGTGTTTTACTTCACCTTTTCCCAATTTTTCCTCTCTTAACTGCACCTTGATTCCCAACTTTGACAAAGTTAATGGCTAAAGTACACATTTTTCTAATCTTAGTATTGATTGATGTATGTATGAATGTGTTGTTAAAGGGGGGGAAACCCACTCTTCTTAATGTCCACACTTCTTTATCTTCTTTTATTACATTATCCTAAAAAAAAAAAAAAAGACAAATCTGGGTTTTAGGAATGACTGGGCTGTTGGAACGACAAAGACCTTTGAATCACTTCTGCAATGTTTAGTAAACTGCCTCATTAGAAATACAAAAGTGCAAGTAAGGTAAAAGAAAAGAAAATGTGCCATGCCAATATTAAAAAAAAAAAAAAGAAATAGGAAACCAAATATCTCACTTTTTCTGAATATATTTGTAAGATATTCTAAAGCCTAAAACAGTTATCGTTAGATTAGAATTTTTTCTTGATGAGGTTGCAAGCGGAGCAGTATAGAAGGATGAATGAATTCCCATTACATATCATTTTACTCTTACATTTTAAATGTAAAATATAGAGTTTACATTTAAGTAGTAAATTTAAAAGGTATCAGGCAACTTAGAGAAGTATATAGCACTTACATTGCAAGCCACTTAATATGACCATTTTGTTTATATGACCATCTGTAGTGCCTATTCAAGGTGAGGGTAAGTTTTAATTGAAGTAAAACAAAAAATGTTTTTGGAAGAAAATGAATTATATAGACAAAAATATTTTTACTCAAAATAACATCAATGGCTTCCACCTAGGAACATTATTTTTACTTGTGATTATATTCTTCTGGAAAATAAATGATAAATTTGAGAATTATGAGCAAAATTACAAAACACAAAATGTTTTAAATAATATGTGCATTCTTTTTCTTTGGGATTTATGCGCCATTTTGTCTCATTATGCCTTATTGGTGTAAACTCCTGAAGCCAAACTGCATGTATTGTCAAAAATGGCCACCAGAAATCCCTGGCCGACCAACATCCTCCTTGCGATTTCTGCATTGCCCTTATTTAACTAACAGTGACAGTAGCATTGGGGCTTCCCTTGTAGCTCAGACAGTAAAGCGTCTGCCTGCAATGTGGGAGACCTGGGTTTGATCCCTGGATTGGGAAGATCCCCTGGAGAAGGAAATGGCAACCCATTCCAGTACTCTTTCCTGGAAAATTCCATGGATGGAGGAGCCTGGTAGGCTACAGTCCGTGGGATCACAAAGAGTTGGACAGGACTGAGCAACTTAATTGGTAGTCTAGGAATGCAAACATTGTTAACCACAATGTTTTCATTTAACTTATTATAAAAAGGCATATCTTTGTCATATTTAATATCTGTTGTGTTAACAATAAGAAAGAGTATTTTCTTTTAGATCAATGAGTATAATAATCTTCTATAAAAACAAAAAAGCAAAATCAATTCTGTGTTATGAAAACTTTTTTCCATTATACTCTAACTTTGAAAATTGATCAAAATTATAGCAAAGAAACCATTTTTCCAGGTTTCAGTTTATATTTTGGAAAATAAACATACACATACACACATCTTTTAACTTGTTTAAAATGAGGTTGTCTTCCAATATATACTATCTGGGTTTAGGCAATTGCCCATACCAAATTTGTGAAATGTATTTTTTTAATTAAAATATTTTATAAAGGTAGAAGCACCATAACATTTCAACTATCTTTTTTATGACCAAATGCAGTGAAGTGTGTTTACTTTTAAAAGTACTCTTAGTTTATCAGTGCTGTTGTCAAAAAGAAGGCATAGTCTCAGGCACAATACAGGTGTTGACATTTTTGAATTTCATTTTCTCTAAATAGGCTTCTTTTTGAATAAGATTGCATTCAAAGTCTGTCTTTCAAAACAGTTCTATTTCTCTTTGAAGTGAGAGTTTTCTGTTTCTATGTTTGCATTTTTAAAAGTATTTAGAATAAAAAGATGTCACCCCAAATCAGTGACGCAACACTTATGAACTTAGAAATTTAAAGGCAACCATGGTACTCTATAATTAATATACTTCAAGCTTTCCTTCAAATACTCTTCAGAGTGGCATTTTGATAAACAAATCCTTTGAAATCTCACAGCCAAGAGTTAAAGTAGAATAATTCTTTGGATCTTGTGAACAGAATTGTAGAAAAGGAAAGATACTTTTATCGAATCACTTTTCTGAAAATAACTTATCAGATAGGCCTGATATTTTCTTCATAAGGACAAAAGGCATGAGATTCCTGGTATCCATTCAGTTTTAAAGCTTTAGCACCATGCTTATACTTAAGTTTCTCTGGTCAAATATTTTCAAAATGGTGCTAGCAAAGAATTCTGCTTTTGTTTTTTTTGTTTGTGTTTTTTGGTGAGTCTTCCTGAAAAATCTGTTTTTACATATATATGTTTCAAGAGAAAATTAAGGACGTTTTTAAGGACTTTGCAGGGAAATAGAGATAAAAATTAGTACAGATGACCAGTCTGTCAACATTACCACAATTCTTTTGATGTTTTCTTAATTTTTGCCAAGGAAAGAGTTTAGGTAGAGTTATGTCATCCCCAAACATGCCACTATAGCATGTTGATTATTTTGAATTAACAGTAGATGCAAGAATGACACTGATGCTCCTTTAGATTCCTGAAAGCAAGAGATGAAATTCCTATATGAGATATACTCTCTATGCATGCATGCTCAGTTTCTCAGCCCTGTCCAATCCTGCAACCCTATGAGCTGTGGCCCTCCAGGCTCCTCTGTCTATAGGATTTTCCAGGCCAGAATACTAGAATGGGTTCTCCAGGGGATCTTCCTGATCCAGGGATCAAACCTGGTCTCCTACAATGACAGGTGGGTTCTTTACCACTGAGCCACCTGGGAAACCCATCTTCTCTATACTAGAAAGAAAGAAATGTTCTCACAGATGAGAAGTGGAGACTGAGAGAATTCTATACACAGAGACTTTAAATAAATCTTATCTTCCTTCAGCCTCCTCACATTGTTTAACTACTCTTCCATACTTGCCTCTCTTCAATCTACTTCAAAATCATATAGGCCTGACATTTCTTTGAGTCTTTGTTCATTGTAAGGAGCCCTGTATCATTTAAACTTAATATAAATGTACATGATTTTCTGCTGTTGACCTGTCTTATGTCAGTTTAATATACAGGCTCAGTTGAAAAACCTTAAGAGAGTAAGGGTAAAAATTTGCATCCCCTATACCCATATAGCATTGCCCTGGTGGCTCAGAGGTTAAAGCGTCTGCCTGCAATGCGGAAGACCTGGGTTCGATCTCTGGTTCCAGAAGATCCCCTGGAGAAGGAAATGGCAACCCATTCCAGTATTCTTGTCTGGAGAATCCCAAGGATGGAGGAGCCTGGTGGGCTACAGTCCACGGGGTTGTAAAGAGTCGGACACGACTGAGCTTTGCTATACTCATATAAGGTGGTACTAGTGGTAAAGAACGGGCCTGCCAATGCAGGAGACATAAGAGACTTGGTTCAGTCCCTGGGTCAGGAAGATCCCCTGGAGGAGGGCATGGCAACCCACTCCAATATTCTTGCCTGGAGTATCCCCATGGACAGAGAAGTCTAGCAGGGTGCAGTCCATGGGGTCACAAAGAGTCAGACAGGACTGAGCACACACATGAAAGTGAAAGTGAAAGTCGCTCAGTCATGTCTGGCTCTTTGTGACCCCATGGTCTCTACAGTCCAGGGAATTCTCCAGAAGATCTTCCCAACCCAGGGATCGAACCCAGGTCTCCCACATTGCAGGCAGATTCTTTACTAGCTGAGCCACAAGGGAAGCCCCAGAATACTGGAGTGGGTAGTCTATCCCTTCTCCAGGGGATCTTCCCAACCCAGGAATCCAACTGTGGTTTCCAGCATTGCAGGCAGATTCTTTACCAACTGAACTATCAGGGAAGCCCACCCATACATTTACCCATACAAGAATGTGAACAAAAGACTAATAGTTATTAATTAAATAATAACCCTTTGTCAAGGGGGAAAATATCTGTGAAAAATAAATAGGCTCTATTTTGTTTTTATTTCATTGTTTAACTTGATAGACATGAGTTTGAGCGAGTTTCAAGAGCTGGTGATGGACAGGGAAGCATGGAGTACTGCAGTCCAGTTGCAAAGAATCAGACATGACTGAGTAACTGAACTGAACAGATTCTATTTTTATTTAGTTTTCCAGCCTGGTGGCACTTTTATATCTTTGTCAGTAAACAAGCCAGGGCTCCTGAAAAGTGGCTTTTTCTGGTCCTGTAAAGCAAATCTATGTAACTGCTCATCTGTTCTAACAAAACTGGTACTTGAAAAGTTCAGTTTCATCTTGAATGGGTAGTATTTGTTTTATTGTTTTTCCTTTTCTACTAGCTCTTTGTGCAGCAATGTAACCATTTCCTTTTTCTTTGAGTTCAGAAAATATGATAGCTTCCTCTCAGATGTCTTAACAAGTAGAATGCTTGTGAAATGCTTGGAAAGTTGTGAAAGTTACTTCCTGTTTAGAACACATAATGATCAGCATCTTTCTGCTTTGAGAAAGTAAAATAGTTATTCAAGATTTCAGTAAGAAAAATCCTCTTAGACTGTAGTATTATCATCTGAAGTAAGAGTCAGCAAACTGTGGCCCATGAATCAAATTTTCCCTACTTCAGTTCTTGTAAATAAAGTTTTATTGGAACACAGTGAAAACTCAATTTTTTATATATTCTCTATTGCTGCTTTCACACTATAACTATTGTTGTTACAGTTGTTGAATAGCTGAATAGACAAATAGTGCTGAAGAGTTGCTATAGACTTAGCAACATTTATTAATTGGCCCTTTACAGAAAAAAAAAAAAATTGCTGACTGCTCACCTAAGCATCATTATCTTGAATTCTGTTGGGATTATTCATGTGTCAATATCTACATTGAGAACTATCCATTTTATAACAGATAAGCCCATATTTACTGTTTATACTAGAATGGGTTGCCATTTCCTTCTCCAGTTTACTATAAATAGATATGCATTAATTCCCTTTTCTTAACCCCACATCTTCCCTTTTAAAAACTGAGATTTTATGAAAATCTACTGGGAATTCCCTGGTGGTCCAGTGGTTAGGACTCAGGCAGTTTCACTGCTGGGGCCTGGGTTCAATCCCTGATCAGGAAACTAAGATCCAGGAGGCTGCATGACAAGACCAAAAGAAAAATAATAAAAAAAGAAACTCTATCATCTCTATTCCTACACTTGTGCTGTGAAACATCTCAGTTTCATTAACTCACTCATTCATTCATTCATCCATTCATGTTTCGTTAGTAATTACTATGTCAGCCACTGTGCTAGATGCTTGTGTAATTGTGGTGAAAACCTCAGGGACTGTTATTTCTTTCTGAGTACTTAACCTCTAAGTTCTATGTGCTCCTGCTCATGGCCAATCTTTCCTGTAGTTTCTTCCAATAATTTCCCTCCTTACCCACTGTGGGTCAGACTGGCCTCCAAAGACAATACAGTATTAGTTTTTCCACCTGGATTGTCTCTCTTTCCATTGCCAGCTGTCAAAATCTTACCAGTGAGCTTCATTTTAAGATGAAAGCCTGAGCTTATTTCCCAGTTTTTTCTTTTAACCACTAAATTTCAACGTGAGATGTAATTGAAATAAAAAATAGTAAAGCTATGATTATCTTAAAACAGCAACAATAATAATAAAAACAATAATGGTGGACTAGACTTTGTGAGAAAAGCTTGGAAGAAAGAGAAGGCCAATAGATGATCAGCTTAAAGAAAAAAAAAAAAAAGACATAACCCAAAAATATAAGAGGGACACTTCTACTATGAAACATGGGAGTAAACACCAAGAGTTAGCCATACTTATATAAAGTTAATACCTGTAGTAAGGAGAAGTATAAGGGCAACCAACAGCAAGGATACTTGGAGTACCACAGAATGGAAAATCAGTCAATTTGGCCGCTGCAAGTTATATCCCACCTGATATTTGGGGTAGCTGGTAGCTGTGTCAGTGTCTACTTTTAAGCAAGAACTTGGGTTTGAGAGGGGAGGAGTTTCTCCAGATGGTTGTGACTCCCAGGAAGAAGCCAGAAGCATTAATGGTCAGATTAGGAGCTGAGGTAATTTCTGTTATCATAGATTATTGTGGACCTTGCCACTCCCCAACTTTTACCCTAGCTTGAAACCAAAGACTAAACAGTGTGTCTTTGCTCTTTCAGACATGTAAGAACCCATACAATTTCTCAACTACAGAACTTTCCTGAAAAAATTATTAGAGATGTATTTTCTAAATGTGGCATTTTCACCACATGATATATGAGATAACTTTTTTTTTTGGTAGTACACCGAAAAATTTTTTAAATTAATAGTTATATGTAAACTGGCATAGTAACCTATGATTTAATGATATAATTACTTAGAGTGAGTATAATTTGAGTTAAAAGTAAATTAATTTAAATAAGCTATTAATAAAATATAGTGGTGTTCAGATATAAAAACTATGAGAGTGATGAACAATTGACAAGTTTGAGAAATACTGTACTACAATATGCATTACCAAGTCAAATAGAAGAAGCAATGATGGATAAAAAAACCAAAGGGTAGCAGATTATGCTACCCCAGCATATGCCAATTTTGCATAAGGATTATATTGAATTGAAAGTAATTGAGAAGAAACACAATTACTTTGCAAGAAAAGTTTTCTCCCCTCACTTGCCCCAAAATAAGACATAAATTTACAAAGGTATTCCTCCTCCCCTCTCTACCTGAAGGATAAAAGTTTACCAGAGAAAACTTAGTTTTACCAGAGAAAATTTTCGACCCTTAACAGCCTAGATAATGCACCAGAGGAATCTACATAGCAAACTTTGCTAACTAGCTTTTACGTCTGCCCATGGAGCTTACTCCTTGGAAGGAAAGTTATGACCAACATAGAGAGCACATTCAAAAGCAGAGACATTACTTTGCCAACAAAGGTCTGTCTAGTCAAAGCTACGGTTTTTCCAGTAGTCATGTATGGATGTGAGAGTTGGACTGTGAAGAAGGCTGAGCGCCGAAGAATTGATGCTTTTGAAGTGTGGTGTTGGAGAAGACTCTTAAGAGTCCCTTGGGCTGCAAAGAGAACCAGTCCATTCTAAAGGAGATCAGTCCTGGGTGTTTTTGGAAGGAATGATGCTAAAGCTGAAACTCCAGTACTTTGGCCACCTCATGCAAAGAGTTGACTCATTGGAAAAGACTCTGATGCTGGGAGGGATTGGGGGCAGGAGGAGAAGGGGACGACAGAGGATGAGACGGCTGGATGACATCGCCGACTCGATGGACGTGAGTTTGAATGAACTCCAGGAGATGGTGATGGACAGGGAGACCTGGCGTGCTGCAATTCATGGGATCACAAAAAGTTGGACACGACTGAGCAACTGAACTGAACTGAACTGATGGAGGTTTAAAGCTGCTTTCCTTTTCTCTGTCATTTCTCCACAAATTTATTGTTCTGTATTTAAAATGCTATGTAAATTGGAATTCTAAACAAATTTGAGTGTTTATTTCTCCCTGGGTATCTCCTATGTATGCATGAGGTGTACATTAATAAACTTCTGTTTTTTTTTTTGTTGTTGTTGTTAATCTGTCTTCTGTTACAGAGGTCTCAGCCAAGAACTCAAAAGGGTAGAGGAAAAACAATTTTTCCTCCCATACAGGAACTAATGAAAATTGTTAAAGCTGATAGTTGTTGATGGTAAGAAAAAATGTGAAATTCAAAACTGAAACTGAATCCCACATTTTAAAAGGGGAAGAAAGAGAGGCAAGGCAGGAAGAAAAGAGGTATGTAAATATGTAATGCATTTCTTGATTTAGGTTGAGGGAAAGACAATAAATACCACTGAATACTTCTGAAATCTAGGTTTAAATGTCTGTATGTTGAACTCAAGTTCCTGTGCCCCAGGCACAGTGAGGCCAAACAAACCTAACATTGGAATTTGGAGCAGAGGAAGGCTTAATGTGGGGCCAAGCAAACAGAATGAGGGGATCATGCTCAAAAAACCCAAACTCCCCAATGAATTTCGGGAAAGAAGTTTTTACATACCAAATTTAGAGGAGGCCTGCATGATGCTTAAGCCTCTTCTGATTGGTTGGTTGTCAGGTAACAGGGAGGTGTTCCAGGAATCTCAATCATCAGCCTCCTGTTTCCATCCAGTTTGGTCCAACCAGTCCCATGTGCTTTGGTCAGTCTGAAGTTATCATCCTCCACCTGGATGGGGGCCTTATACTTCCTGTGGAAGAACTTAGAGAGAAGTTTCAAATTTTTATGCACATTGCCAGAGGAGGAAACAGGACCAGGGCCCATGAAACTATTGTTTTCTTCTGCATTTTCTCACTCTCCTAATTAGTAACTTTTTGAATCTGCCCTTTGGAACTCAGGGAAGGTCTAGGAGGCTTAAACTTTTTTCCTACAAACAAGAAACAGGAACGTGGAAAGGTTTTTGTACTTGAAAGGGCCTCACAGGGTTCTGCTTGGTTTTAATCTGCTTGGTTTTAATCTGCTTGGTTTTCTTTGATACTCCTCAATCTTGGGAGGAATAGATGTTGGACAAAAAAGGGAATAACATTTTGGTTAGAAAGATTAATCATAAAGTTAGCAGAGAAACTTGGACATAGGGGAACTCAGTTTCAGAATTAAAATTTAAGGATAACCACTAGCAGAATGGGCTTCCCAGGTGAGCTAGTGGTAAAGAACCTGCCTGCCAATGCAGGAGATGTGGGTTCAATCCCTTGCTTAGGAAGACCCTTTGGAGGAGGGCATGGAAATCCACTCCAGTATTCTTGCCTGGAGAATCCCATGGACAGAGGTGACTGGTCGGTTACGTCCAACGGGTTGCAAAGAGTCGGACGTGACTGAAGTGACCTAGCACGCATACACTAGCAGAATACACATGTAGAGAGAGATGCACATAAACCTAAATACAACATATACTCAAACACATATTTAAAAAAAAAGAAAAAAGAACATTAATTAAAAAATAAAAACTAAGTGCATAGATAATAGGAAAGACACAGTTATACATTGGGAATAAAACCAAATACATATAGGAGTAATGTAAAGAAGTTATACTCTCTCAGGTTGGCTAAAAATGTCCAAGTGTAATTTATATGAGACAAAAGAAGTTTGAGAATAAGAGATGAAAAATATACTAGGAAAATATTAATAAAGAAATGCAGGTGTGACATTATTAATATCAGATAAACAGAATTCAAAGAAAAATATCAAAAGGGCACAGAAAGAATATTTCATAACTGAAAGAATAATCCATCAAAATATATGTCATGAACTTTTATTACCTAATTATGGAGTTTCAAAATATATCAACAAAAACTGATAGAATTTCAAGGAGAAATGAGCAATCAGTATGAGAATATAATCTATTTCACCAAGTTTCTAGACCAAGTACATTAAAAAAGTGAAAAAGAATATAGTGTTTGAATTTAACGGCTAAATATTTAATTTAATAAACATATATTATAAATACACACACACACAGCTCTGCTGTTTTAGGAGGAGAGGGGATGAGAGGATGGTCATGTATCAGGTCTTGGATGAGTTCCTGGGACAAGTGGCTGAGAGAGGGTCCTTGACTTCCTGCAAGAAGAATTCAAGAATGAGCCATAGTAAAGTGAAAGCAGGTTTATTTAGAGAAATACACATTCCATAGGCAGAGTTTGGTCCATCTCAGAAGGCGAGAGTGGCCCTGATGTGGTTAGGTTTTATAGGCTAAGTAGTTTCATAGGCTAATAAGTGTGAGGCTTATTCCAACTATTTGGGGGAATGGGTGGGAATTTCCAGAAATTGGCCCACACAGCTCATTTTTTGGCCTTTATTGTCAGCCTCAGAACTGTCATGGTGCCTGTTAGTGTATTATCTAGCTTGCTGATGTATTAAAATAAACATATATATAATCTGGGACTGTGGTTCATTAAAGGAGACAGGAGCTGGAAAAATTAAAAAAATAAAATAAACATATAGTGAGGCTCAAGGTGTATGGGAAATAGAATCTTCTGCCACCTGGGACCCAGTTGGTACTAACTAGTTTTTGTTGCATTTCAATGCCTATATTATTCTTTTAAAGCTTGTGCCCTGCCCGCTTCCTTCCTGTTCAGTAACTGTAAAACAAAAACAAAAACACAGACTATTTTCAAGCCCAAGTGAAATATTCTCAAAAACAAATGATATACTAAGCCTGTAGAAGAAAGACAATTTCAAGAAATCAAAAAATTAAAATCTTCTTGCCACTTTACCCTTCCTGACCATCACACAATAAAATCAGAAAGAAATAACCAACATGTAGCAAGACAAACTCCTATACACCTGCAAATTTAAAAGCACACTTTGGAATATATCTTGGGTTAAAAAGGAAAAAGAAATTAAAAATAAAATTTATTTAAACTTGAATACCACATATCAAACTAGTAGAATGTGATGAAAAGGAAATTTAGGCATATGTATACATAGCCCTAAGAAAATGAATTTAGTACAGAATAAACAAACTCATGAAACTGATGGAAGAACCACAAAACAAATTCCACTCAATTGAAGAAATAAATTGATAAAAGTAAGTGCAGAAATAATAGAAAATAAAACAAAATAGAAACTTGATCAATAAAAACTAATACATTGTAAGGACCAAAAGAATTAGACAAACTGTTTTTACATATAATTAAGGAAAAAAGGAAGGGCAATTCAAATAAACAGCTTAAAGAGTAGAAAGTGGACATAGATAAAGAAGAAATTAAAACTATTTATTAACCTAGGCTATGGAAATGCTATCGTCTTCCCAGTGGTCACATATGGTTGTGAGAGCTGGACTGTAAAGACAGAGCAGCAAAAAATTGATGCCTTCAAACTGTGGTGCTGAAGACTGCTGAGACACTCTTGGACAGCAAGGAGATCAAACCAGTCAATCTTAAGGGAAATCAACCCTGAATACTTCTTTGAAGGACTGATGCTGAAGCTGAAACTCCAGTATTTTGGTAATCTGATGAGAACAGCTGACTCACTGGAAAAGTGCCTGATGCTGGGAAAGGTTGAGGGCAGAAAGAGAAGAGGGCATCAGAAGATGAGATGACTGGATGGCATCACCAATGCAATGGACATGAACTTGGGCAAACTTTGGGAGATGGTGAGGGACAGAGAGGCCTGGCGTGCTGCAGTCCATGGGGTCACAAAGATTTGGACACGACTGGGTGACTGAACAGCAACAATGTAAATATTAGATTATATTTTACACTGATATCATGAAATCACCAAGATATTTGTTGAATAAAATAAATACATGCAAAATGTGATCCCATTCAGATTAAAACACAAAACAAAGAAATACTGTGCATGTAATTGTGTTAAAAAATATCTGGAAGGACACACTTCTCAACTGATAATTAAACTTACTACTGGGCAACAGGACTGGGCAAATTGTGTTTTAGCCTTACTTGTAATATTAAATATTTTAGTTATTTTACCAAGGGAACATATTTATTTATTACTTGTTTAATTAAACATTAGCCTAAAAAATAACAATCACAACAAAACAATAATGTTGACCAATTAACTTGTTATTGTAATTGCATTATAGAGATAATGAACACAGTTTAAGGAAACAATGAAGCTAGAGGGAGAGGTTGGAGTCAGATAAAGGGTCTTGTGAAATATCATTGATTTTTGCCACAAGGGTGAAATGGGAACAGTTGAAGAATATTAAGAAATATTTGTATTTGAGAAAGTTAATCAGATGTTAGAGAAAATGTTTGCACATGAATGCATTTGTAGTAAAGAAGTTGTTTCATTATTTTGAAATTCCACTACATGGCTTAGCCAAATGTTTTTTTTTTTGTGATTTAACATTTAAGAAAGTTTGTTAAATCAAATTTGAATTGTGGTGTTCTGACTTCATGTAAGTGAGAGAATTCACAGTATAATTCTCATTAATTTCTAACATATCTTCAGAGAGCTTAGAAGGATTTTGTGTTTCTTAGAGAAAAATATTTAAAGTGCAAAAACGATCAGTTATTAATGGCAATCACTGCTGAATATTGTGGTCAATGAAACTGAGTAGGTCTACAGGTCTCCTGGGCAAGGAAGACTTTCTGGGTCCCCATTTCTTATTTGTAGGGAACAGACTCTAGCCTCTATTATCTTCATTGAGTTCCAAAGGGCAGAATCAAACAGTTGCTAATCGAGGGAAGAGCAGCCAAGAAACCACCTGAGGTAGAATTAAAGGAATCAGAGAAGCTTATCAAGAAGATTGTCATCCAACTCTTTACAACCCCAAAGACTGCAGCATGCCAGGCTTCCCTGTCTTTCACTATCTCCCAGAGTTTGCTCAAACTCATGCCATCCAACCATTTTGTCATCTGTCCTCCCCTTCTCCTCATGCTCTTAATCTTTCCCAGCATTGGGTCTTTTCCAATGAGTCAGCTCTTCTCATCAGGTGCCCAAAGTATTGGAGCTGCAGCTTCATCATCAGTTCTTCCAATGAATATTTAGGGTTGATTTCCTTTAGGATTGACTGATAATTTGATCTTGCTGTCCAAGGGACTCTCAAGAATCTCTTCCAGCACCACAGTACAAAAGCATCAATACTTCCACACTCAGCCTTCTTTATGGTCCAACTCTTACATTGATAAATGACTACCAGAAAAACCATAGCTTTGACTTTGCTGGCAAAACAATGTCTCTGCTTATTAATATGCTCTCTAGGTTTGTCATAGCTTTTCTTCCAAAGAGCAAGCATCTTTTAATTTCATGGCTATGGTTAGGATCTGCAGTGATTTTGAGCCCCCCAAATAAAGTCTGTCACTGTTGCCATTGTTTCTCAATCTATTTGCCATGAAGTGATAGGACCAGATGCCATGATCTTAGTTTTCTGAATGTTAAGTTTTAAGCCAGCTTTTTCACTCTCCTCTTTCATCTTCATCAAGGGGCTCTTTAGTTCCTCTTTACTTTCTGCCAGAAGGGTGGTATCATCTGCATATCTGAGGTTATTGATATTTCTCCTGGCAATCTTGATTTCAGCTTGTGATTCATCCAGCCCAGCATTTCACATGATGTACTCTGCATATAAGTTAAATAAGCAGGGTGACAACATACAACCTTGACACACTCCTTTCACAATTTGGAACCAGTTCATTGTTCCACACCCTGTTCTAACTGTTGCTTCTTGACCTGCATTCAGGTTTCTCAGGAGGCAGGTAAGGTGGTCAAGAAGATAACCTGTGACCAAATTAGAGAGGTGCAGGCCTTTCACACACACTAATCTTACCAGCACCCCAACTTTGAACCATAAAACTGCTCACCAAATTCTCCTGGGTAGGAGCACTTTTTTTTTTTTTTTTTTTGGTGGCAAAAGCCTGCCTTGTCCCCATTTGCCTGAGAAAGCTATAAAGTTTTTTTCTACTTCACCCAAAATTCTGTCTCCCAGATTTGATTCAGCACAGAGGTCAGGATTTCAGCATCATGATTTTTCCAGGCATTCAACATTGCAGTTTAGAACTGTAGTGCTTATTAACAGAAAATGAAGATACAAAATACTTTAGATTCCTCACTCTGGAATCTAAATACATCATTTCACACTATATGAAAAAAAATCTTCAAAATGTTTCAAAAATGGTAATTGTTCTCTGTGTTATTTGCTTAGTTCATTATTAACCATTTGAAGTAATGGGTGCATAGGTTGAAATTATTGCCTATGCTGTAGTTTCCCATGGACAATTTAGAGTTCAAACAGGTCTGAGGGACCCATGAGTCCTTGATGCATTGCTGTAGTGATTTTTATGTTTTAAAGCATTCTGAATGAAAGAATTTACCCATTAGTATAAACTGCTATGACAAGAAAAGTTCTCTTACTGGTGAATTGTTAATATTCCTCAAAAATAATATGACAAGGAACTTTTCACTGTTAGGCATTCTGTCATCTACAAGGCTCTCACATCAACATTTTTGGACTTATGCTACAGTAATGGCAATTTTAAAAATGAATCATTTAACTAAATCATGTAACCTTGATATTTTCGTGTTAACTTTCTTTCCTTTTTAGTCATATTCATGTTGTTTGTTCAAAATTTAAAACAATCCACACAAGTACTGAGAGCTGAGGAGGAACATACACCCTGAGGCCCTGGCATCTTCCTTTGAGATCTTTTAAGTATGTAGTAGATAGTTTCAGGATTCATTTCATACTACTAAAATGTAGGAAATCATTATTGCCAAGCCCTTCTATTCTCTTTTTTGCCAAGCTTTATTGAGATATAATTGACTCACAACATCAGTAAATTTTAGAGGTACAAGGTGATGATTTGATACACATTATATATTGTGAAGTTATTACTCCATTAGGGTTAATTAATGCTTCTATCACCTTCCTCTTTTTAAGATTCCACAGATAAGTAAGCTCATACAGTACCTGTTTTTCTCTGACTTATTTATCTTCTAC
This sequence comes from Budorcas taxicolor, assembly GCF_023091745.1. Taxonomy (NCBI): domain Eukaryota; kingdom Metazoa; phylum Chordata; class Mammalia; order Artiodactyla; family Bovidae; genus Budorcas; species Budorcas taxicolor. The sequence goes on from NC_068935.1 coordinate 6,835,371, forward strand.
TATATTTTGAGAGATTTTGTTAACACTTATGACCAAACAATTGCCTTATACTAGTAAAGTTATCAAAATACTTTATAGAAAATTCAGAATGCTATTTTCCATATTCTTTTGGAAACATCTCCACATCACTGAAATTCTTTCAACTATTCACCTACTGAATACAGTTGTCTCTCTTGTATTGAAATAATTTGTGAGGAAGAGAAAACTAACAAAAAACAAATAGACAAATATATCCCCTCTCAAAAATAAAAGGAATAAATACAATAACCCTTTTCTTCTGATCCCCTCATATCTTTGTCTGAACCCTGGTTTGTAAACTATGCAGAAGGTGAATTGTTAGATGATGTTGAACTTGTAACTTGATTCTCTAACAAATTCTGAGAAGCTTTCCTGGAAAGGGCCAAGAAGGAGTAGTTACTTTGCTCTATAGAGAAATTTCTCTTTAGACTTACAGCAAACAAATGACAGAAAATAAACTAAGCACTCAAAAGTTTATGAAAATTTGGGATACTTAAGAGTAAATAAGTTATGTGCAAGCCTTTGTTCACGTTGGATTGTCTCTTTCCCACTAGAATTACTACCCAAACAGAAGACTAAGAAATTTAAGAAATATCCTTTCCTCATTGAGCACCCTGAATTTTATATTCATTCTCCCAATTTATGTTGCAATTAAATTAGGGACCATATAACTCTACAAATAATTGCACCAGTTTTTCCTTTTTCATTAAAACTAACTCCTTCTCTACAGGTATAGGTAGAGTATTTATATATATAAATGTATGTACCTTGATTTTTAATTCAGAAACAAGCTCATCAATAATGCATGCATTCTTTGGTCTATTGGTAGTTTGCCAATCAAAAGTATGTGCCTCCGCATAGGCCACAGAGGAAGAGTTAAGTGGAGAAACAAAACAATTAGCCCCAAATAAGTGACATTAAAGTAAGGCAGAGTGGGTCACCTGCTTTTTAGTACTTATAATAAGTATTTTTAACTACACTTATTAACTTATGTTATAAATAATTATGATGACTTTATATGAAAATAAAAATGTTACTTTCTAAAGAAAAGGATCATTATTGTAGTATGACTGTTCAGAATTTTGTTTGTTTTGAACCTATGTAGCAATGAATTTTATCAAAAATGCCATTTGATGAAATAATTTTAATAGCAGTACCTGTCTTTTTATAATGCTATTTAGGTGAGTCTAGGGCTTCCCATGTAGTGCTAGTGGCAAAGAACCTACCTGCCAATTCAGAAGATGCAAAAGACGTGGGTTCAATCCCTGGGTCAGGAAGACCCCCTGGAGAAGGACATGGCAACCCACTCCAGTATTCTTTCCTGGAGAATACCATGGACAGAGGAGCCTGGTGGGTTACAAGTCCATAGGGTTACAAAGAGTCAGACACAACTGAAGCTACTTAGCATGCACGCAGGTAAGTTTGGGGCTTCCCAGGTGGTTCAGTGGTAAAGAATCCACTTGCCAATGCAGGAGATGTAAGAGACCAGGGTTTGATCACTGGGTTAGGAAGATCCCGGGAGTAGGAAATGGCAATCCACTCCACTATTCTTGCCTGGAAAATCCCATGGACAGAGAAACCTGGTGGGCTAGAGTCCATGGGGCCACAAATAATTGGACATGGTAAGTTTGAACTGAAGTTTGAACCAATTGGTCTATGCTTAAGAAAAAATGGAAACAGTCATAAAAATTATTGACTTTTTTTTTAAGAAAAGAGAGGAGAAAGAAGAGGAGAACAAGGTCTACAAGTGCCCAAGGCACTGATCAGGAGTATAGACCAGGGATGGAATAAGGTTCCAGCTTGGGGGTGAGGGCACAGGGTTGAAAGACAAGCAGCTTCTTCCCCTTATCTTCCCTCTGTACTGCTCTGTTCCTCATTAATTATTCCTGTCTTGTTGGGCAAGAATGAAAATAGACTAGAGGACTAAAAAGAGGCTGGTGGCCAGCTGTGATATCAGCCCAGATGTAGTTATCCTGATCCTGAATATGGAAAACCCTCTTGCTCACTTTGTCTTGGCTGACCAGGAAAAGAAAGAAACAGGGAATTACTCTCCTTGAACCCATTCTCCCTTTTCTGGGCACTGAACTTTGGGCAGGTGAGAGAGGTGGTGTTTGTATTAGGGGACCAGGAAGGGTGAATCTGTAGGAATGTGGGAAGTACAGGAAATGGCTTGGCTCAGACGCCATTGCCTCCCACATATCTGCCACTCCTCCCACAACCACCCCAAGCATCACTCCCAGGCATTGTTCTCTCCCCAGATAGTTGACTTTTGTTTGCCTCTTGAAAGCTAGGCTAATATACATAGGAAAAAAATACTAGAAGAATGTTTTAAGTATTAAATGCTAAATTTAACCTGTGAGGGGCCAGTGCAATTTAGGAATAAAGTATGATTACAGTAGTTATTATAGTGCTGTGTTGTTGAATCACTCAGTCATAGTAGGCCTTAAGTCAAATGACAACTTCCTTGTCAAAACAATTTGGACAAAAATAAACAAATTTTTTAAAAAAAGCTCTTTTAACAGAAAGATGACCCTCATAGTTAGATATGATAAAATAATCAAGGGGTATGGAGCACAGTGTAAAGAAACTTGGGTTTGAATGCCACTTACACACATCATGAATTAACTATATGACCTTGTATATTTTATCTAAGTACTCTGAATCTCAGTTTCCTCATCTAAAAAATGGAGAAAATGATATTATACTCTGCAAAATATGTAAAATCATTTCTCCATTTTTTAGATGAGGAAACTGAGATTCAGAGTACTTAGATAAAACATATGTACTAACTAGGACATATATAATGTACATATATATGTACTAAATAGTACATATTTAAAATAGCCAAGATATTGAAACAACCTAAGTGCCTATCAATGGATGAATAAAGAAACATGATATATATATATATGTATGTATATATTCTATATATAACTTATTTATAAATAAATAAATGTATATATATATATATAATATTACTAAGCCATAAAAAGGGACATCTTGCCATTTGCAGTAACATGGATGAACATATGAACATGGATGACATTATGCCTAGTGAAATAAGACAGATAGAGAATAATAAATATATGGTTTCATTTGTAGAGTCAAAAAATATTTTGAACCCATAGAACCAGAGAATAAAATGATGGTTGCTAGGGGTTTGGAAAAGAGGGAAGATTTTAGCACAGGGTACAAAGTTTACAGGGTACAAACTTTCATCTATAAAATGAATAAGTTCTGGAGATTTCATGTACAACATGATGACTATAGTTAATAAGACTATATTGTATACTTGCAATTTAATAAGAGAGTAGATCTTAAGTGTTTGTAGCCCATACACGTGTACACACAACAGTAATTTTGTGAGGTGACGATGTAATAATTAACTTGATTGTGGTAACCATTTCATAACATATACATATATTAAATTGTCACAGACTACCCTTTAAATAGGAAAGCTACCCCACTCCCGAGGCCAGGGGCACCGGCTGAGAGGAGCTACCCCAGTCCAAGTTCAAGGGCGGCGGCCGAGAGGAGCTACCCCGCATCCGAGGTTAGGGGCGGCAGACAGGAGGAGCTACCCCACTTCCAAGGAGCAGTGGCTGTGTGGGCGCAGGAGGGCCTAGAGGAGCTATCCCACATTGAAGGTCAGCAGGGGTGGTGGTGAGGAGATACCCCTCATCCAAGGTAAGGAGCAGCAGCTGTGCCTTGCTGGAGCAGCCGTGAAGAGATACCCCACGCCCAAGGTAAGAGAAACCCAAGTAAGACGGTAGGTGTTGCAAGAGGGCATCAGAGGGCAGACACAGTGAAACCATACTCACAGAAAACTAGTCAATCTAATCACACTAGGACCACAGCCTTGTCTAACTCAATGAAACCAAGCCATGCCCGTGAGGCCACCCAAGATGGGGGGGTCATGGTGGAGAGGTATGACAGAAGGTGGTTCACTGGAGAAGGGAATGGCAAACCACTTCAGTATTCTTGCCTTGAGAACCCCATGAACAGTATGAAAAGGCAAAATGATAGGATACTGAAAGAGGAACTCCCCAGGTCAGTAAGTGCCCAATATGCTACTGGAAATCTGTGGAGAAATAACTCCAGAAAGAATGAAGGGATGGAGCCAAAGCAAAAAAAAATACCCACTTGTGGATGTGACTGGTGATAGAAGCAAGGTTTGATGCTGTAAAGAGGAATATTGCATAGGAACCTGGAATGTCATGTCCATGAATCAAGGCAAATTGGAAGTGGTCAAACAAGAGATGGCAAGAGTGAATGTTGACATTCTAGGAATCAGCGAACTAAAATGGACTGGAATGGGTGAATTTAACTCAGATGACCATTATATCTACTACTGCGGGCAGGAATCCCTCAGAAGAAATGGAGTAGCCATCATGGTTAACAAAAGAGTCCAAAATGCAGTACTTGGATACAACCTCAAAAACAACAGAATGATCTCTGTTCATTTCCAAGGCAAACCATTCAATATCACGGTAATCCAAGTCTATGCCCCAACCAGTAATGCTGAAGAAGCTGAAGTTCAACGGTTCTATGAAGACCTCCAAGACCTTTTAGAACTAACACCCCAAAAAAGATGTCCTTTTCATTATAGGTGACTAGAATGCAAAAGTAGGAAGTCAAGAAATACCTGGAGTAACAGGCAAATTTGGCCTTGGAATGTGAAATGAAACAGGGCAAAACTAATAGAGTTTTGCCAAGAAAATGCACTGGCCGTAGCCAACACCCTCTTGCAACAACGCAAGAGAAGACTCTACACATGGACATCACCAGATGGTCAACATCGTAATCAGATTGATACTATTCTTTGCAGCCAAAGAAGGAGAAGCTCTATACAGTCAACAAAAACAAGACCAGGAGCTGACTGTGGCTCAGATCATGAATTCCTTATTGCCAAATTCAGACTTAAATTGAAGAAAGTAGGGAAAACCACTAAACCATTCTGATATGACCTAAATCAAATCCCTTATGATTATACAGTGGAAGTGAGAAATAGATCTAAGGGCCTAGATCTGATAGATAGAGTGCCTAATGAACTATGGACTGAGGTTTGTGACATTGTACAGAGAACTGGGATCAAGACCATCCCCATGGAAAAGAAATGCAAAAAAGCAAAATGGCTGTCTGGGGAGGCCTTACAAATAGCTGTAAAAACAAGAGAAGTGAAAAGCAAAGGAGAAAAGGGAAGATATAAGCATCTGAATGCAGAGTTCCAAAGAATAGCAAGAAGAGATAAGAAAGCCTTCTTCAGCAATCAATGCAAAGAAATAGAGGAAGACAACAGAATGGGAAAAACTAGAGAGCTCTTCAAGAAAATTAGAGATATTAAGGGAACATTTCATATAAACAAGGGCTCGATAAAGGACAGAAATGGTATGGACCTAACAGAAGCAGAAAATATTAAGAAGAGGTGGCAAGAATACACAGAAGAACTGTACAAAAAAGATCTTCACGACCCAGATAATCACGATGGTGTGATCACTCACCTAGATCCAGACATCCTGGAATGTGAAGTCAAGTGGGCCTTAGAAAGCATCACTATGAACAAAGCTAGTGGAGATGATGGAATTCCAGTTGAGCTATTTCAAATCCTGAAAGATGATGCTGTGAAAGTGTTGCACTCAATATGCCAGCAAATTTGGAAAACTCAGCAGTGGCCACAGGACCGGAAAAGGTCAGTTTTCATTTCAATCCCAAAGAAAGGCAATGCCAAAGAATGCTCAAACTACTGCACAATTGCACTCATCTCACACGCTAGTGAAGTAATGCTCAAAATTCTCCAAGCCAGACTTCAGCAATACATGAACCATGAACTTCCAGATGTTCAATCTGGTTTTAGAAAGGGCAGAGGAACCAGAGATTAAATTGCCAACATCTGCTGGATCATGGAAAAAGCAAGAGAGTTCCAGAAAAACATCTATTTCTGCTTTATTGACTATGCCAAAGCCTTTGACTGTGTGGACCACAATAAACTGGAAAATTCTGAAAGAGATGGGAATACCAGATCTCCTGACCTGCCTGTTGAGAAATCTGGATGCAGGTCAGGAAGCAACAATTAGAACTGGACATGGAACAACAGACTGGCTCCAAATAGGAAAAGGAGTACGTCAAGGCTGTATATTGTCACCCTGCTTATTTAACTTATTTAACTCTTACATCATGAGAAATGCTGGGCTGGAAGAAACACAAGCTGGAATCAAGATTGCCAGGAGAAATATCAATAACCTCAGATATGCAGATGACATGACCCTTATGGCAGAAAGTGAAGAGGAACTAAAAAAATTCTTGATGAAAGTGAAAGTGGAGAGTGAAAAAGTTGGCTTAAAGCTCAACATTCAGAAAACGAAGATCATGTCATCTGGTCTCATCACTTCATGGCAAATAGATGGGAAACAGTGGAAACAGTGTCAGACTTAAGTTTTTTTTTTTTATTTGGCTCTAAAATCACTGCAGATGGTGATTGCAGCCATGAAATTAAAAGACGCTTACTCCTTGGAAGAAAAGTTATGACCAACCTAGATAGCATATTCAAAAGCAGAGACATTACTTTGCCAATAAAGGTCCATTTAGGCTATGGTTTTCCAGTGGTCATGTATGGATGTGAGAGTTGGACTGTGAAGAAAGGTGAGTGCCGACGAATTGATACTTTTGAACTGTGGTGTTGGAGAAGACTCTCGAGAGTCCCCTGGACTGCAAGGAGATCCAACCAGTCCATTCTGAAGGAGATCAACCCTGAGATTTCCTTGGAAGGAATGATGCTGAAGCTGAAAGTCCAGTACTTTGGTCACCTCATGCGAAGTGTTGACTCATTGGAGTAGACTGATGCTTGGAGGGATTGGGGGCAGGAGGAGAAGGAAACGACAGAGGATGAGATGGCTGGATGGCATAACCTACTGGATGGATGTGTTTGAGTGAACTCCGGGAGTTAGTGATGGACAGGGATGCCTGGTGTGTTGTGATTCATGGGGTGGCAAAGAGTCAGACACGACTGAGTGACTGAACTGAACTGAACTGAACCCTTTAAATATACACAATGTATTTTTTGGCTGTGTGGCATGTTGTATCTTAGACTAGGGATAGGATTGAACTCCCGCACCCTACATTGGATGCTCAGAGTCTTAACCACTAGATCACAGGGGAAGCCTTTTATTTTTTTCTTTTTAATTAATTAATTAACTTTATTATTTATTTTTGGCTGTGCTAGGTCTTTGTTACTGGTCACAATATTTCTCTAGTTGCAGCAAGCAGGGTCTACTCTAGTTGTGGTGTGTGGGCTTCTCATTGTTGAGGCTTCTCTTGTTTCTGAGCATGGGCTCTAGGATGTGTGAGCTTCATAGCTACTGTACGTGCACTCAGTAGTTATGGTGCAAGGGCTTTGTTGCCTTGTGGCATGTGGAATCTTCTCCAACCGTAGGTCAAACCCTTTTACCCTGCACTGACAGGCAGATTTTTAACCACTTGACAACCAGGGAATTCTCACAATTTTATTTGTTAATTGCACCTCAGTAAATCTGGAAAAAAAATGTGATGCATATAAAATGTCATATTATGTTATTCAGAATTCTTGGTTGTAACATTCAGACTCTTCAAGTAACCAAAACATAACAGCAAATATATTGATTAATATAACTTGGATGGAAAGAACAGGGTTGAATTACAATAAGACCAGCTAGATCTAAGTTTTCAAATAATGTCATGAGGGCTTCAGATCTCTCCTCCTTTCTCTCTTTCTCCCTCTCCATCTTTCCCTGTCTGTTGCTTTATTTCTATTTCTTTGTCTCCAAGAATTCCTTTTCTTCATTTGATATCACTCTTAAGCAGATCCACTCTATATTGTGAAATATATGGTCCTTGGCATCTCTGGGATGACATTGTCTTTTATGCCCAGGTTTTCAGAAGGGCAAAAAAGACAGTCTCTCTCTCTGAATCTCTATCTATCCTTATAAATTGTTTGTTCCTTATAAATGATTGTTCTGATGGAACCAGTCATTGTCCCCAGGGGTATGAGTACTGATTGGCCAGGTTGATTCATGTACCCACCACTGGGGAAAGAATAGGCCTTGTCATTTTCAGGTCTATGCAAATTGTTTGGCACAGTGATGCTCAACTCTGGCTGAACTTTAGAAACACCTGAGAGGCTTTTTTTTTTAATAGAGGCTGTTGGGTCATAAGCATTAAATTAGGTAAAAAAGAATGCTCAGCAAATGTTGAAGAATAGCATGATTTAGCATGAATAGCACTGAAATAGCATGATTTAAGTGGGGCAATTCTCAAAAGGGGAAAAAATAAGAGTTTTGCTTGTTTGCTTTGGCCAGAAGAGGAGAGGCTGGTGGAAAATAAGCAAAAACAGACATTTACTACTGGTGTTTAGCAAAGTACTTAGCACATTCTAAAACTTAAAATGTTAGCCTTTATTATTATTTTATTATGAAATAAAAAAATGCAGGGTGATGACCCAAAATAAATGTGCACTATTTCTTTTCATGTGTGAATAGTAATTGTAGGCTAACAGAAAAGAAAACAAACAAACAAACAAAAAACAAACATGGTGATTTTGAGCAAAGAAGACTAAAAGAACAGGAGATGATGAATGCAAGACATGGATATTTGAGAAGGAGTGCATTTTAAGAATTTTTTTTTAAGTTCTAAGAACCAATTCAGAAAACTTCATGTGCTGAACAAATATTTATTGAGGATCTACTATTTATCAGAAAAATTCTGGTACCCTTGTGCCATTTACTTTCTAGTCAATAGAGACAGGAAGTAAACAAACAAGAAAATTAACAATGTAGTCTGTTGCATAGTGATGAAGATGCTATGAAGTAGCTATGTAGTCTGTTGCGATGCTACAAAGACAAATGTGAACAAGGAGGTGCCAGACTGAGGGTACTAGAGAGTTGCTGATGCTGTTGGAATTTTACAGAGTGACCTTGGAAGGCTTCATTGAAGTGACATTTGAACAAAATCTCAAAGAAGCTAAGAGAGTACATACGTTTACATTTAAAAGATGAATATTCAAAGTCAAAGGATGAGCAAAAGCAAATATTTTGCAGTGAGAATATGTCTGGAGTATTTGAAGGAAAGCAAAGAAGCCAGGGCAATTGGACTAAGTTACAAGGAGAGTAACAGAACATGAGTTTAGGGACGTAGAAAGAGATCAGACCACATAAGACCTTTTAGACAAGAGATTGGCAAACTCTTACTGTAAAGGGACAGATAGCAAATATTCTAAGTTTTGTGGGCCAGAAGGCAAAATCATCGACATTGTATAGGTACTTATATAACCATGGGTTTTTCCTTCTGATTTCATAAGCTTGCCATTTAAGATAAAAGATCAATGTAATTTTTAAACTACGGTAAGAGATTTTCCAGGACTTCATTGGTGGCTTAGTGGTAAAGAATCTGCCTATCAACGCAGAAGACATGGGTTTTATCCCTGGGTCAGGAAGATCCCTTTGAGGAGGATATAGCAACACATTCTGGTATTCTTGCCTAGAGAATCCTATAAACAGAAGGGCCTGGCAAGCTACAGTCCATGGAGCCACAGAGTCGGACATGATTGAGCAACTAAACAGTGACAACAAAAATAACTTAAAAAACAAATTTTCACTCTTTTCATTGAGAAAATTCAAGATATAATAATTGAGTATAATTTTTTGTAATACAAGTTTACTATCCAGAAGAATGACATTCTTTTTTGGTGGGAAGAGTTTAAAATTTAGCTTAATTGAAGTTCAAAGGTAGTGTTCCTTATTATCAACATCAATTGCAAATGTTCAGCTCTTAATACTGCTCCTGGCGTGCTGCAGTCCATGGGGGTCACAGAGTCGGACACGACTGAGCAACTGAACTGAACTGAATGACATTTCATGCATTTCATCATTTGTTTCTTTGTTTGTTTGTTTCACACAGATAGGTTACTTCCAAACATTGATATCAATTCATGGACCTGTTGTTTTAAGTTAGCATATTCATTACTTGGAAAATGTAAAAAATTCTATTATATTCTTCTTTTGATTGTATATATTGAAAGTTAGGTGGAAGTTCCTTAGTGGCACAGTTTGAATTTTGAAAAATAGAAATTTTATTTTACACTGACATCAATGTCATAAAAATATCTACAGAATTGTATACTGAACTCAGTAAATATATCCAGGCAGATCTGTGAGGAAATGTAAAGCTTGTTTCTTTTTTTTTTTTTAATTTTTTTTTTTAGGCTGGGAATTGTATAGAGCATCTTGACACCACTTGTGATGCAAATGTTAATTGTCATTAAAATTGTCACAATATAAGTTTCACATATAAGTGCTGTTTGCCTTGTAATTGTGGGTTGAATTATTTAAGAAACATTATCAAGTGTGCAGCAAAAGCCAATTCCTAAAGCCTTTCAGTATTTAAAAATAGTGGTTAAAAACAATTTTTATTCAGAACTATTTTAGTGTCAACCCTGAGTTCAAAAAATCATGATAAAATAATATGACTGCTAAGTCATCAAACTGTTGTCTGGAAAGGCAAGACTAGATATTCAAATTTTAATACTGACAATAGTTCCATACACAAGTGTGAGTGAAATTTACCATCGACTCTACTGGTTCAGTAACATATGACCATTTGTTGTTGTTCCGTTGCTCAGTCATGTCCAACTCTTTGAAACCCAATGGACTGCAGCACATCAGGATTCCCTGTCCTTCACCACTTCCCAGAGCTTGTTCAAACTCATGTCCATTGAGTTCATGATGCCATCCAACCATCTCATCCTCTATCATCCCCTGCTGATTACCATTTACCTGCTGATGCATAGTACAATGAATAAGTAAAGCCTTTAAATGCCTCACCTTTTCATGAGCTTTGGGAATTTGTTCAAATAATCTTTTTGTCTGCTCCACATATTTTTTTACCACAGTCAACTTGACATATCTTAGCAAACTCTGGAATTACCAGGTGGTGTTAATGGTAAAGAACACTCTTCTCAATACAGGACACGTAAGAGATTGATCTGAGTCGAGAAGATCCTCTGGAGGAGGAAATGGCAACCCAGTCCAGTGTTCTTGGCTGGAGAATCCCATAGACAGAGGACTCCAGCAGGCTACAGTCCATAGTGTCATACAGAGTCAGATATGACTGAAGCGACTTACTATGCATGCATGCATTTTGCAAACTCTGCTGCTGCTGCTGCTAAGTCACTTCAGTCGTGTCCGACTCTGTGCAACACAATAGACAGCAGCCCACCAGGCTCCTCCGTCCATGGGATTTTCCAGGCAAGATTGCAAACTCTACTTCAGGTTATACTCAATTAATGTTTCCTCAACTTCTTTAAAAATATTCTTACTTGCAATTGTTTCATGCAGGCTATTCTTATAACTTCATTATTCAGTCAAAAATATTAAATTCATTGTTTTAGGGTGAAATATCCTATAGATATAAATTAGGTCTAACTGGTCCTTTCTATTATTTAAAGTTTGTGTTTCCTTGCTAATTTTCTGTTTAGTTGATCTATTCATAGGTGTGAGTTGGGTAGTAAAGTCTCCCACTATTATTGTATTTCTGTTAATCTCCCCTTTCATGCTTCTTATCATTTGCCTTACATATTGTGGTGCTCCTATGTTTGGTGCATATATATTTATAATTTTTATATCTTCTTGGATTGATCCTTTGATCATTATTTAGGGTCCTTCTTTATCTCTTTTTATACCCTTTATTTCAAAGTCTATTTTACCTGATATTAGTATTGCTACTCCTGCTTTCTTTTGGTCTTCATTTGCATGAAATATCTTTTTCCAGCCCTTCACTCTCAGTCTATATGTGTCCCTAGGTTTGAGGTGGGTCTCTTGTAGACAGCATATATAGGAGTCTTGTATCTGTATCCATTCGGCCAGTCCTGCCTTTTGGTTGGGGCATTCAACCCATTTACATTTAAGGTAATTATTGATAAATATGGTCCCATTGCCATTTACTTTGTTGCTTTGGGTTCAAGTTTATAAACATTTTCTGTTTTTCCTGTCTAGTGAAGATCTTTTAGCATTTGTTGAAGAGCTGGTTTGGGAGTGCTGAATTCTCTGAGCTCTTGCTTGTTTGTAAAGCTTTTGATTTCTCCTTCATATTTGCTGGGTACAGTAATCTGGGTTGTAGGTTTTTCTCTTTCATCACTTTAAGTATGTCCCGCCGTTCCCTTCTGGCTTGAAGAGTTTCTATTGAAAGGTCTGCTGTTATTCTTATGGGGATCTGCTTGTGAGTTATTTTTTTGTTTTTCCCTTGCTGCTTTTAATATTTGTTCTTTGTGTTTGATCTTTGTTAATTTGATTAATGTGTGTCTTGGGGTGTTTCTCCTTGGGGTTATTCTGTTTTGGACTCTCTGGGTTTCTGGACTTGGGTGGCTATTTCCTTCCCCATTTTAGATAAGTTTTCAACTATTGTCTCCTCAAGTATTTTCTCATGGCCTTTCTTTTTGTCTTCTTCTTCTGGGACTCCTATGATTCGAATGTTGGGGCATTTGACGTTGTCCCAGAGGTCTCAGAGGTTGTCCTTATTTTTTTTAATTATTTTTTTTTCTTTTTTCCTCTCTGTTTCATTTATTTCCACCATTCTATCTTTCACCTCACTTATCCTATTTTCTGCCTTAGTTATTCTACTGTTGGTTCCCTCCAGAGTGTTTTTGATCTCAGTTATTGCATTATTCATTATTGATTGACTCGTTTTTATTTATTCTAGGTCCTTGTTAAACTTTTCTTGCATCTTCTCATTCCTTGTCTCCAGACTGTTTATCTGTAACTTCATTTTGTTTTCAAGATTTTGGATCATTTCTACTATCATTGTTCTGAATTCTTTTCCAGGTAGACTCCCTATCTCCTCCTCTTTTGTTTGGTTTGTTGGGCATTTACCATGTTCTTTTACCTGCTGAATAGTCCTCTGCCCTTTCATCTTGTTCAGGTTGCTGTGTTTGGGGTGGCTTTTCTGTCTGCTGGAAGTTTGTGGGTCCTCTTTATTGTGGAGGTTGTTCCCTGTGGATAGGGTTAGATGAGTGGCTTGTCAATATTTCCTGGTTAGGAAAGCTTGTGTCGGTGTTCTCATGGGTGGAGCTGGATCTCGTCTCTCTGGAGTGCAATGAATTGTCCAGTCCTGATTTTTAAGGTGTCTGTGGGTTTGATGTGACTTTTGGCCACTTGTATTTTTGTGCTCAGGGTTATGTTCCTGTGTTATTGGAGAATTACCTTGGCATGTCTTGCTCTGAAACTTGTTGGCTCTTGGTTGGAGCTTGGTTTGAGTGTAGGTATGGCAGCTTTTGGACGTGCTATTGTTGATTAATGTTTCCTGGAGTCAGGAGTTTTCTGGTGTTCTCAAGTTTTAGATTTCAGTCTTATTCCTACAGTAGCCTCAAGACATCTCCATCCATACACACTGATGATAAAACATCTAGGTTAATGGTGAAAGGATTCTCCACAGTGGGGGACACCCAGAGAGGTTCACAGAGTTACATGGGGAAGAGAAGTGGGAGGAGGGTGATAGAGGTGACCAGGAGGAGAAGAGGAGGAATAAAAGGGGGAAAGAGCAATCTAGCCAGTAATCAATTCCCTATGTGCTCTCCATAGTCTGGAACAGTCAGAGAGGCTCATGGATTTCCATAGAGAAGAGAAAAGGGAGGAAGGAGATAGAGGTGACCAGGAAGAGAGGAGAGGGAGTCAAAAGGAGAGAGATCAATCTAGCCTGTGATCAGTTCCCTAAGTATTCTCCACAGCCCAGAACACCCAAAGAGATTCCCAGAGTTAAGTAGAGAAGAGAACAGGGAGGGAGGAGATAGAGGTGACCTGGGGGAGAAAAAGGAGAGTCAAAAGGAAAGAGAGCAATCAAGCCAGTAATCACACTCCTAAGTAAACATGGGTACTGAAGATTGGATTCTTAAAGGTACAGAATTGATAACAAATACCAAAAAGCAAAGCTTAAAAAATCTAGAGAAGATGGTAGACTTTCAAAATACAATATTAAAAAAAATGTTATTAAAAAATATGAAATTTGTTGTAAAAATAGGGTCTTTTTTTGCAAAGTAATAGTAGGTTTTAAAAATGAAAATTAAAAGAGTAATAAAGTACTTAAAAAAGAAAAAAAATGATAATAGTAAAATATATCTAGGAATTTCTCTGGAGCTGTTGAGGGCAGTGTGGGATCAGTTCAGTTTCAGATAGTTCCTTGTTCCAGCTTAAACTTCTTCTCAAGATCCATAGGTCCCTTCAAATGTAGCCAGTGCTAACCACTGGGTTTTAATCTGTTGCACCTGTCACTTTCAGAGAGGTTCCCTCTTTGTTTATTTTGGCTTCCTCTGTTTGCAAGTCTCTTCAGTATCCAACTTCCTCCCTGACACAAGGGGATGAAGGTGGTCATTTATTTAGGCTCACTTGTTCAGTTGTGCTGTGGGGAGTTTGTCCCCACTCACAGCATGTGTTCTTTCCCAATCTACACTGCTCAGGGTCCAGGTTGCTCTGCAGAGGTACTGTCTAAGGCGGGCCCTGGGTTGTGGACACTTCCCAGGTCTACGCTCCTCGGTTCAGGTTCTCAGGTATTCCACAAAGGCACAGACTCGGTTGGGCCTGCGTTTTGTGCCCTTCCCAGGTCCGAGCAGCTCAGGTGACCAACTGCTTGGCGAGCACACTTTTCCCACGTGTGGAGCATCTTATCACCTCCTGGTCCTGGCAGCTCGGTTTCCTGGGTGTGCAGCAGGACCACCGTCTCAGGTGTGTCATGTGTCTTCTCTGAGGAGCTGATCTCTAGCTGTAACCCTCCTGGCGGATGTCAACAGTGCAGGATCCCAGGATGACTTCGTTAGCAACTGTGAGCCTCCTCACAGTTTGGAAGAGGATGCCATCTCTGGGGCTGAGTTTGCCCCTTGCCTTCCAGCTCTGGCTGTCAGCCGCCTGCCTCCAACCGGCAGGATATGGGCCAGTCTGCTTCGGGCTAGCTAGCTCTGCTCTGGTATTCGCTCAGTCCTTTGTTCTGTGAGTGGGCCCAGCAGTTAGGTTAGAGCTTTTCAAAGGACAATTCTCTCTCTTTCCTCTCTTTCTTTCCCCCCCCCTCTCTCTGGGTATCCCACAGTTTGGGTTACTATCTCACCTTAGCTCCCGCAGATTGCCCTCAGGGCATTCAGGCCTGATCCTTACCCTAAGCAATGCAGCCCGCGCCTCCTTGTTCAGCCCCCACTTGGTGGTGGATGCGAGTGTTTGGGCTACCTCTCCTCTGGGAGTTGCAGTTAGGCATGTAGTCTTTGGGTTTTATTTATTTATTTTTTCCTCCCGATTATGTTGCTCTCTGTGATTCCAAAACTCCCCACAGACCTGCAGGTGAGAGCGTTTCCTGGTGTTTGGGAACGTCTCCTCTTTTCGACTCCCTACCCAGGATGGGTCTCCATCCCTAACTTTTTTGTCTCTCTTTTTATCTTTTATATTTTGTCCTACCTCCTTTTGAAGACAATGGACTGCCTTTCTGGGTACCTGGTGTCCTCTGCCAGCGTTCAGAAGTTGTTTTGTAGTATGTGCTCAGTATTCAGATGATCTTTCAGTGAATTTGTGGGGGAGAGAGTGGTCTCCCCACCCTATTCCTCCTCCATCTTTGACCTTCCTCATGTCTCTGCTTTTTAATATGCTGTCTAGATTGGTCATAACTTTTCTTCCAAGGAGCAACCGTCTTTTAATTTCATGGCTGCAGTCACCATTTGCAGTATTTTGGAGGCCCCCAAAATAAAGTCTGTCAGTGTTTCCACTGTTTTCCCATCTATTTGCCATGAAGTGATGGGGCCAGATGCCATTCTGAATGTTAAACAAACTTTTTCACTCTCCTCTTTCACTTTCATCAAGAAGTTCTTTAGTTCTTCTTCACTTTCTGCCATAAGGGTGGTGTTAACTGCATATCTGAGGTTATTGATATTTTTCCTGGCAATCTTGATTCCAGCTTGTGCTTCATCCAGTCCAGCATTACTCATGATTTATTCTCCATATAAATTAAGTAAGCAGGGTGACAATATACAACCTTGAGGTACTCCTTTCCTGATTTGGAACCAGTCTGTTGTTCCATGTCCAGTTGTAACTGCCTAAATATTGAGGGGGCTATTTAATGGGTATGCAGTTAAAAGTTAAAAGCTGACTTAGTAAAATCTTAAGCAAGATCTTTTAGGGGTAATTTCAGATTTCTGTGTCTTTGAGATGTAAATATCCTGCATTCTGTTGTGTGTTTTTTTGTTTATATCAGCCTTGTAAAAAGTCTTTTTGTGATTTTAATTGGTGGCCAAATGATGGACCCTTTTAAAATTAGAGAAACTAACAAATTATTAAATGTAGAGGACTGTCATTGTAAACAACTGTTTTGTTTGTACTTATAGAACAAAAGTCAAATTAACCTAAGAACTTTTTTGAATGAGAAAAAGTAGTTTAAGAAGCTTCACTGAAGCTTTCTCAATGAATCTTATAGATGCTAATAAGAACAATTAAGAATATAAACAAAAAACTTGGAAAAAAAAAAAGAACTAAAAACGGTCTAGCTGTTATTTCAGTGAGGTAAATTTTCTTTGTCTTTTAATAAAAGGAGTTACCGCAAATGAATTTTAAAAAAAAATTCTTTGAATGCTTATTTAGAATGGATAAGTAAAATAGACATTTATGTGTTTAAAACAAGATTTGATATTGCTACACTTCCTAAAGTGGGCTTCCCTCATAGCTCAGTAGATAAAGAATCTTTCTGCAGTGCAGGAGACTTGAGTTTGATTCTTGGGTTGGGAATAAGGAAATGGTAAACCATTGGAGAATGGAGAATCCCATGAACGGGGGAGCCTGGTCGGTTACAGTCCATGGGGTTGCACAGACTGAGACATGACTGAGCAATTTCTTTTCTTCTTTCCACCAGACATTGGAAAATTTACATCACTGGCACTAGATATTTTGGGATCCTTTTAGATAAACTTAGAAATTTGTCCTGTGATGCAAATAAGTCACTTGAAAAAAGTTTCCTTTTCTGTCTTAGTTTTATGTTTTGTTAAGCAGATCTAGATAGTCTTCAGCTTAGGAATGATTTGGCTCCACTAACTGATGCAAATACCCTTCTGAGCACTGCATTTGATTCCCAAGATTTTAGAAGATCTTGCCACTTTGGCTTAATTGAACGTGACTATGTCAGCACTATGTGAGCTCCAGGATTTTTTTGCTTGCTCTTTTTGGTTTCCCGCCCCCTCCCACCCTGCCCCCTGATTCAGAACTTTCTTTTTCTGGGCAGCTGTCTCCTCTATGGTACTCAGCCCTATGAACTCTATTTGCCTCTATTTTCCTGAATGCTAGAGTTTGTCTCAACTCTGAGAAATTTCCAGCCTCTCTTTGAGTCCCCCTTCCCTGTGCTACAGCTTGGGCACTCCCCAGACACAAAGCCAGGGCAATCAATAGGGTTTACCCCATTTTCCCCTTTCTTTCAAAAATAACTATTCTAAACTATTACCTGATATTTAAAAAACATTCTTCAAATATTTTGCTTGACTTTTGCTTAAGACAAAATGGTAGGGTTTATTCCATTATTCCGTATAAGTCTAGTTGAGTATTTTGACATGACAAACAAGAAAATGAAATCTACAAGCTGACTTTTAGACTTTGCTTTGAACTACCATTTTAAAGTCACACATATATAGATTTTACAAGAAATTATCTATATCCTTTGAGTTCTAATCACAGACTGCTTTGCATTCCGGTTGAGGACAGAACAAAATTTTACAGCAAGTTATGTTTCCTGAATCTTAAAGATAAATCCATTCTTCCAATCTATACATAGAGCTGGGAATGTGTGCGTCTGTGTTTGTTTCTTTAGCATTCAGTGTAATCAGTTCTCAAGACCTTTCCCCAGATCAAGCATTTTGTAAATGTGCCATGGTAAATTGTAGTTTCTGTATTAATTCGTTTTCTTGATTTATTTCACATATTTATTAATTACATATATTACAATAGAATTTTGTTTGATTTAGTTGTGTATATGTCTTTCTCTGTGTATATGGACACACATATACACACAGAGGGAAAGATACAGACACTCACGCACACATATAATGTTAAATAGAAAAGTACACAAATAATCTTAGGCTGCTGCTGCTGCTATTAAGTCACCTCAGTCGTGTCTGACTCTGTGCGACCCCATAGACGGCAGCCCACCAGGCTCCTCCATCCATGGATTTTCCAGGCAAGAGTATTGGAGTGGGTTGCCATTTCCTTCTCCAATGCATGAAAATGAAAAGTGAAAGTGAAGTCGCTCAGTCGTGTCCGACTCTTAGCCACCCCATGGACTGCAGCCTACCAGGCTTCTCCATCCATGAATTTTCTAGGCAAGAGTACTGGAGTGGGTGGCCATTGCCTTCTCCAATCTTAGGCTACCTGTGTGAAAAATGTAATTTATTGGAATTTCAGTGATAATTTCAGAGTGATCAAAGTGGTGGAGTTGCCTGCTTTCTATAGGTGAATTTATTTTCTTTCTCTATTTTTACCTTCCATGGTGTTCCATGGCTTCAACACTGTACTGCTCTGAGTATGCAGACTGATTTTTGGACTATCAGCCACTTTGTACTCTCTCTAAACTACCAGACTGATGAAATCATGAATGCTGAGTGACATTTAATAAAATGGTGCTTTATATTACAGTTTTTTTTTAATTTGTGATTTATGACAAGGATATACCCTGCAGAAAAACATTTCAATTTCTACCTTCTTTTCTCTTTTGCTTCCAAATGCTTTATTGAAAATACCTTGGCATAACTGGCCTATCAGATGACTTTTGAACCTAGACATAAATCTTGAGTCTAATGGCAGGGAGGGGGAGATGGCATTTTGTCACCCTGACCCAGACATTTACCTTTATGTAAATGTGCAACGCTTTGTGTTCAATTGGAGCCCCATGAGTACTGCTTAGAATTGATATCTTCCAAAGTCGAATAGCATGTCCACACTGGGAATGGAAATAAAATGTGTGCTCCCCGGCAGTGAGTCCCTCTGATATTTGTGTTGCACATTTGAATGAGCAGCTTAACAATATTCTTCACTCATATGTTGGTAGCACAGAATTTATCTCTAAAGTAAAATAAGACCTGAGACATCATTTACAATTTTAGCAGACATCTTTAAAAAAATTAAGAACATTTAGTCCCATATTATGCATCTGAAATCCACACTATGTATTTCATTTGGAAAACACACAAGTTTAATTTCTATTAAACCATATCCTGCTTGGAGAAGAGCATAGCAACTCACTCCAGTATTCTTGCCTGGAGAATCCCATGGACAGAAGAGCCTGGCAGGCTACAGTACATAGGGTCACAAAGAGTTCGACATGACTGAAGCGACTTACATGTACGCATGTCCTATATTATCAATTCATTTTAATTTTTATGTAATGTGATTTGCAATGAGGAAAGTCACATGTATAGACTTTTGGCCATATAATCAATCTTCTAGGAGCTGACTTTATTCATTTAATTATAGTTGGATATTATAGTTGAACTCTTTAGTCAAGTCAACTTGCCAAATGTGAATCAGGTTATAAATATTCATTGTATAACATTCTTTTTATATATCACAGCAGCTTATTGTTTCTATCATTTGTTTATGAATGGACAATATATTAAAAGTTTATGAAAACCAAATTGAGAGCTACATGACGCCAACAACCTGCTGAAATATGGAAGTCATTCAAGCACACTTTTCATTTGGTCTTCAAGACTATAATTTTGGAAGCAAACTATGGAAACAACATTATTTCTTAATTGGAAATAAACCAGAGCTACCTACAATCATGTCTTAAGAAGCCATCAGGAAAAAAAATAAGTACATCTGGCTATGGGAAATGCTATTGAATCAATTAAAGCAAGAGTCATACTGTTTTTTGAGGACTTTTTTTTACTTATCAAAAGGATATATAATTTTGTTGATCAATAAACATTATTGATTGTCAGATACTGAAATCAAACTATATGCAAATTATGATCTTTTTCTAAAATCTGCTTG
This sequence comes from Budorcas taxicolor, assembly GCF_023091745.1. Taxonomy (NCBI): domain Eukaryota; kingdom Metazoa; phylum Chordata; class Mammalia; order Artiodactyla; family Bovidae; genus Budorcas; species Budorcas taxicolor. The sequence goes on from NC_068935.1 coordinate 6,855,410, forward strand.
GAGATAAAATATATGAAAAGAAGAGCAATACTAATACAAAGTAAAATATGCTATTAATAATAATATATCTAGGAAAACAAGGGAAGAGGAAATTCCATGAAGTGTGGTAGTAAGAAAAATCATCATAAATAAACTGGCATTAAATCTGAATCTAGAAGAACGAATGGTTATTCGGTTCAGTTCAGTTGCTCAGTCGTGTCCGACTCTTGCGACCCCATGAATCGCAGCATGCCAGGCCTCCCTGTTCATCACCATCTCCCGGAGTTCACTCAGACTCACGTCCATCGAGTCCGTGATGTCATCCAAATAAATGAAAATGAAGGAATGCAAAAAGAAAATGAAATCAAAGAGGGAAAAACACTGAGAGATGGTCACACCTTTGGGACAGAGAAATCATCTGTAGAAGGAATGAGAAAAGTAGGAATTTTTCGTTTCTCACTTTTACCTAAGTTCAGTTCAGTTAAGTTCAGTCACTCAGCCATGTCCAACTCTTTGAGATGCTATGGACAGCAGCACAGCAGTCCTCCCTGTCCATCACAAACTCCAAGAGTTTACTCAAACTCATGTCCATTGAGTCAGTGATGCCATCCACCCATCTCATCCTCTGTCTTCCCCTTCTCCCCCTGCCTTCAATCTTCCCCAGCATCAGGGTCTTTCCCAATGGGTCAGTTTTTTTGTATCAGGTGGCCAAAGTATTGGAATTTCAGCTTCAGCATCAGTTCTTCCAGTGAATATTCAAGACTGATTTCCTTTAGGATGGACTGGTTGAATCTCCTTGCAGTCCAAGGGGCTCTCAAGAGTCTTTTCCAACACCACAGTTAAAAGCATCAATTCATTGGCACAGCTTTCTTTACAGTCCAACTCTCACATCCATACACAACTAATGGAAAATCCAAAACTTTTATTGAAGGACCTTTTTTGGCAAAGTAATGTCTGTTTTTAAATATGCTCTCTAGGTTGATCATAACTTTTCTTCCCAGGAACAAGCATCTTTTAATTTCATGGCTACAGTCACCATCTGCAGTGATTTTGGAGCCCCCAAAATAAAATCTGTCACTATTTCCACTGTTTCCCCATCTATTTGCCATGAAGTGAGGGGACCAGATGCTATAATCATAGTTTTCTGAATGTTGAGTTTTAAGCCAACTTTTTTACTCTCCTCTTTCACTTAAAGCTCAAAATTCAGAGAACTATGATCATGGCATCCAACTCCATCACTTCATGGAAAATAAATGGGGAAGCAGTGGAAACAGTGGGTGACTTTATTTTGGGGGGCTCCAAAATCACTGCAGACGGTGATAGCAACCATAAAATTAAAAGACACTTACTCCTTGGAAGGAAAGTTATGACCAACTTAGACAGCATATTAAAAAGCAGAGACATTACTTTGTCAACAAAGGTCTTCTAGTCAAGACTATGTTTGTTCCTGTAGTCATGTATGAATGTGAGTGTTGGACTATAAAGAAAGCTGAGCGCCAAAGAATTGATGCTTTTGAACTGTGGTGTTGGAGAAGACTCCTGAGAGTCCCTTGGACTGCAAGAAAATCCAACAAGACCATCCTAAAGGAGATCAGTCCTGGGTGTTCATTGGAAAAATTGATATTGAAGCTGAAACTCCAATACTTTGGCCACCTGATACAAAGAGCTGACTCATTTGAAAAGACCCTGATGCTGAGAAAGATTGAGGGCAGGAGGAAAAGGGGACGACAGAGGATGAGATGGTTGGATGGTATCACAGACTCAATGGACATGGGTTTGGGTAGACTCCGGGATTTGTTGATGGACAGGGAAGCCTGCTGTGCTGTGGTTCATGGGGTTGCAAAGAATCTGAGCGACTGAACTGAACTTTCACTTTCATCAAGAGGCTCTTTAGTTCTTTGCTTTCTGCCATAAGTGTGGTGTCATCTACTTCTCTGAGGTTATTGATATTTCTCCCGGCAATCTTGATTCCAGCTTGTGCCTCATCCAGCCAAGCATTTCTCAAGATGGATTCTGCATATAAGTTAAATAAGTAGGGTGATGATACAAAGGCTTAATATATTCCTCTCCCTATTTGAAACTAGTCTGTTGTTCCATGTCCAGATCTAACAGTTGCTTCCTGACTTGACTACAGATTTCTCAAGAGGCAGGTCAGGTGGTCTGGTATTCCCATCTCTTGAGGAATTTTCCAGAGTGTATTGTGGTCCACACAATCAAAGGCTTTGGCATAGTCAATAAAGCAGAAGTAGATATTTTTCTGGAACTCTCTTGCTTTTATGATGATCCAGCAGATGTTGGCAATTTGATCTCTGGTTTCTGTGCCTTTTCTAAATCCAGCTTGAAATTCTGGAGTTCATGGTTTAAGTACTGTTACATATGTACTAGCATTTGAGATAACTGCGATTGTGTAGTAACTTGAGCATTATTTGGCATTGCCTTTCTTAGGGACTGGAATGAAAACTGATATTTTCCAGTCCTGTGGCCACTGCTGAGTTTTCCAAATTTGCTGGCATAGTAAGTGCAGCACTTCCTCAGCATCATCTTTTAAGATTTGAAATAGCTCAACTGGAATTCCATCACTTTCACTAGCTTTGTTAGTAGCGATGCTTCCTAAGGCCCACTTATCTTCACATTCCAGGATGTCTGTGTCTAGGTCAGTGATCACACCATCGTGATTATCTGGGTCATGAAGATCTTTTTTGTATAGTTCTTCTGTGTATTCTTGCCACCTCTTCTTAATAGCTTCTGTTTCTGTTAGGTCCATACCATTCCTGTCCTTTATTGAGCCCATCTTTGCATGAAATGTTCCCTTGGTATCTCTAATTTTCTTGAAGAGATCTCTAGTCTTTCCCATTCTATTGTTTTCCTCTATTTCTTTGCATTGATCACTGAGGAAGGCTTTCTTATTTCTCCTTGCTATTCTTTGGAACTCTGCATTCAAATGGGTATATCTTTCCTTTTCTCCTTTGCTTTTGGCTTCTCTTTTTTTCACAGCTATTTGTAAAGCCTCCTCAGACAGCTATTTTACCTTTTTGCATTTCTCTTTCTTGGGGATGGTCTTGATCTCTGCCTCCTGTACAATGTCATGAACCTCTGTCCGTTGTTCATCAGGCACTCTGTCTATCAGATCTAGTCCATTAATCTATTTCTCACTTCCACTGTATAATCATAAGGGATTTGATTTAGGTCATGCCTGAATGGTCTAGTGGTTTTTCCCTACTTTCTTCAATTTAAGTCTGAATTTGGCAATAAGGAGTTCATGATCTGAGCCATAGTCAACTCCTGGCCTTGATTTTGCTGACTGTACAAAGTTTCTCCATCTTTGGCTGCAAAAAGTATAATCAATCTGATTTTGGAATTGACCATCTGGTGAGGTTGATGTGTAGAGTCTTCTCTTGTGTTGTTGGAAGAGGGTGTTTGATATGACCAGTGCGTCCTCTTTGCAAAATTCTATTGGCCTTTGCCCTGCTTCATCCTGTACTCCAAGGCCAAATTTGCTTGTTTCTCCAGGTATTTCTTGACTCCCTGCTTTTGCATTCCAGTCTCCTATAATGGAAAGGACATATTTTGGGGGGTGTTAGTTCTAGAAGGTCTTGTAGGTCAACTTCAGCTTCTTCAAGCATTACTAGTCGAGGCATAGACTTGGATTAATGTGATATTGAATGGTTTTCCTTGGAAATGAACGGAGATCTTTCTGTCCTTTTTGAGATTGCATCCAAGTATTGGATGCAGTACTATGACTTTTGTTGACTATGATGGCTACTCCATTTCTTCTAAGGGATTCTTGCCCACAGTAGTAGATATAATGGTCATCTGAGTTAAATTCACCCATTCCAGTCCATGTTAGTTCACTGATTCCTAAAATGTCAATGTTCACTCTTGCCATCTCCTGTTTGACCACTTCCAATTTACCTAAGTTATTTCTTCAGTATTTTTAATCAGCAGCAAAGCAAGTCTAAGTTGAGAAGAACTTCCAAATCCAGGTAGTTATGTGAAAAATAGAGTCCTGAATATTATTTTGAGTAGTAGAATGACAACTGATGTTTTCAGAAAGTTAATCTGGCAGCAAATGATACTGTGACTTGTACTGGGAAGAGATTTGTGATGAAAAGACAAAATTATAGATTAAAAACTAATAGTTGCTGGTCTATATTTATTATGTCATGGAACATACTGTTGTGAGTAGAATTTGAAAGGAAATGAAAGCTGGATAAAAATGATAAGACTTGTTGATTGATCCTAGTTAAGGCAGAAGAAGATAAAAGTTGGAAATTGGAGACAAATAGTATAGTGGGAAAATAAATTCAAAGTTAGAAATCTGAGTTGTTTTTAAAGCTCTGTGTGACTCTTGACAATCCATTTTGCCCTTCAGTTTTTCTTGGCCCTTATGTAAAATGAGGAGGTTTGGGTTAGGGGGTATCTTATGTCCCTTCTAGGTCCAATATTCTATGATTTGAGGCATGGAATAACTTGAATAAATGTAAGTTTAATTGAAAATAGGCAATAAATACCAAAAGAAAAGAGGTACAAGCTATGACACTTCAGAGAAGAGAGATGTTGTTTTGGTCTGGGATTATCTTAAACCCTTTATAACATTTTGTGGCATTCTCAGTGGATCTTTAAAGGATAATGTAGAGTATGTAGGCTTTGGGTAAAAGGAAATCCCAGAAGAATAATGTGATCAATATGCTGTTATTATGAAGCAGTGATCAGTACAAAATTAATAGAACACAATTTAATGATATACATCATTTATAAATATTAAAATGAATGTTTTTGAGTTATACTTCTGTGTGTTACATATCTGGCTCATCTACAAATTGAAGATGATTACGCCTACCTTGTGAGGTTTAAAATAGGAAAACGATGTTTAGAGAGTTTGAATAACTTGAGATCATTTAATTAGTAAGTTATAGAAATGGAGTTAAGAATCATGGTTATGTGAATATTACATATATTCTTTTTCTGTTTGGTATGTCTTCTATTGTGCTTCATGGTAATTAGGCCTAAAATATTTAGCAGTTTATGTGCTTGCCTAAAATTCATTTTTAGTTTTTCTTTTCTGACTTAGAAATACAGTAAAATCTCTTCACAGATTAGCATTAACAAAATTTGCAATCAATTTTAATGCTAGGAAATACTAACTCTGCACCCCAAGTGAAAGGTTCCTCCCTTCCCCAAAAGAAGAATTCCATTCTTCTTATTAAAATTTTCCTCAATTACACAGTTACAGTTTTGATAGATAGCAGGGAAGATTAAACATCTTACATCTTAATCACCATATAGAAACACATTGATATTCATCTATTCACAATGAAAACCCATTATTCTCTTCTTTAATCCTCCAGAACCATGGTACCCTGTATTCCTCTCATGTATGTCCATTGGTTTAGTTAGTTCCCTATTCATGCTCACTGGCGTAGACTTTCATTCATTGCCAATACAAACACATACACACACACACCTCTTATGAGAAGCCTATGAGTCACTTTGCAGGACTCTTTCCTTGCCTGAGAGTAAACGCAGTAGGGTTTGAAACAGTATAAATATTGTATTCTGAAGGAGTGAATTGCTTGCCATACAGTGATAGCATGTTCACAACACTGTAGAGTGATTAGTATGGCCAGTCTGGGGATGGTGGCATAAGGCAAGGAGAGTAGAATTCTGGGAGCAGAAATATGGAAATGAGACAGTTAAGAGAAGGCCTAGTGAAAAGAAACAACCTAGATTCTCTTTTTATTTTTCATTTCAGTCTCTTTGTACCCCTGAACTTTCTGCCACTGACTACATCCAAAGTCAGCTGTCATCATGACTGTAATCCAGGGGCATACTATAGAGCCAGAGTCAGCAAACTATAGTCAATGGGCCACATCCAGCCTGTCTCTTGCTTTTGTTCAGTCCATGAGCTGAGATTTATTTTTACATTTTTAACAATTGAAAAAAGTCAGAAGAAACATACTATTTGGGGATGTGACAGTTCTATGAAATTCATATATCAGTCCCAAAATAAAGTTTTATTGAAACACAGCTATACTCATTCATCCATTTTCTGTGGATGATTTTGTGCTACAAGAGCAGAGTTGAGTAGCTCCCAAAGAAACTCTATAGAATGTTCTTATCATTTGTCACTGCTACTATAAATCATAGTGCTGCAGTTATCAGCATTCTGAATGCCACATATATTAACTATCTGTGTGAAAAGACAGTTTCAAAAATGAAATACTTAAAATCTCATTACAGATTAGGATTAACAAATGAAATTTGCAGTTAATCTATTGATTGGAAACACTGATTTTGAATGCCAACTAAATGAAATATGTTACTGCTTCTTTTCCAAAAAAAAAAAAAAAAGAATTTCATTCTTCTCATTAGTAGACTTGTATTAGAAAAAAGTTCTCTATTTTTAGTATATTTTTAATTTTGTCAAGAAAAATATAGACAGTTTATTTTTTCTTTTATAATGTAAGTACTTTCATAATATCCTTGGTTTTGCCTCTTGGCCTACAAAGCCTAAAACATTTACTATCTGTTCCTTTATGGGAAAAAAAAAAAGCCAATTCCTGGCATAAAATGTTGGAGAACTTACTGGAAAAAGAATCAAGAAATATTGGAAATTATCCTGTAGCCTGCAAGCCATAGATAGAGTTTTTAAAATTTGCTTTGTGTTTTTCCTTTGTTCTTCACTGGGATATTGGAAATCATGTGCTATAGACTTTAAAGAACTCAAATGGCCAAGCAGTGGCAAATAGGTATGCAAGCTTCAAATATCTATCCCATTAAAAGTTTAGAGCTGATGCCTATAATTAACCCCTTCTATGGGCATACTATAAAAGAAGGGGAAAAGCCTCAAAAATGAAAAAAAAAAAAAAAAAAAGGCAAAAAACCAAACAAAACATTTTTTTCCTTCTATGTTCAGATTTTGACTTGGATTTTGTCAGTACAAGGAAGTTAAGTTTTCACTTTACATGAATGGACTTTATACTTGCTTGTATGCTGTTTTTAAATGCCAAATATATCTTATTTAAATAATGCTATGGATAAGGACATTTGAGGCATATTTAAGACATTCTCTGGAGTGCCAGGGCAAATAAGGAGGTAAAGATGGGAGAAATACATCTACATGAATATCACAGAGAGATCACCTAGTCAGTGATGGGTCACAATTGACACAGCACAGGGTTGTCCACATCTGTCACATAGCTATTATACTTACTAGAGCAGGCTAGCTAAGTCTAGCTACAAGGATATATTCATGCTTTCATTTATTTCTATTCAACAGTTATGTAATTGGAACTGTGCTGGGTACAGAGAGTAGGAGGAAGATATGATCAATGCCATTAATGATCTCACAGTCTAGTGGGAGGAAAAAACAGATAAAAAATTAGAAGAAAATGTAATAAGTGGTGGTATGTATATTCCATTATTACTTGTACAAAATTAGTTCACAATGTGAAGAGAAAAGAGATGAGATTCTACTAGCTCTATCTTGGGGAATTAGGAAAAACTTCACAACAAAATTGGCCTTTCAGCTGAGTTTCTATAATGAGAAGAAATTAAAGAAAAAGAATTATGTAGAAGATGAAAAACATAGCACAAATAAACATTTTTTGGTGTGTGTCCTGGAATAAAGTTTTGTACAGCTAGAAGACATCCTACTTCCTTATTATGGGCGTTCAGGGAAGAACAAATGGAAGGTGAGAGTAGAAATGTTTCTTTAATTTAGGGAAGGATTGAAAATACTTGTTTTTTCTTCTTGGTGGTGGTGGTGGTTGTTTAGTCATTAAGTCGCATCTGATTCTTTTGACCCCATGGATTGTAGCCTGCCAGACTTCTCTGTCCATGGGATTCACCAGTCAAGAACACTGGAGTAGGTTGCCATTTCCTTCTCCAGGGGATCTTCCTGACCCAGGAATCAAACCCTGGACTCCTGCATTGCAGGCAGATTCTTTACTGACTGAGCTATATAGTAGCCTTTTTCTTCTTACTATTTATGAAATGTATTATTTCTCACTGGAGGAATAAATAGTACAAGAGGACTTAAAATGGAAAGATAGCTTTATACCTATTTTATATCTATTTTAGAGGTCAACATTTGTATCTAAAAGTAATGACCATTTCTAGAAATACTCAACTTTACAGTGCTTCTTTAGAACAGTAATTATTTTTTTAAAGCATTAAAAAATTTCACAGGTACAATGTACTTTCTAATACACTCTTCCATTTTGAAACTCATGATATTTGTTTGAAGTGTTTATAGTCCCATTTTATTAGATGAGAAAAGAGAAGCCAGTAGAGTTTAATTGAATTACATCGACATCAGAGCTTTATGTAATTCAGAACAGAGATTCTTATCCCTCAGGACCAAAGCTGAACTCATTTGCCATTGTAACCACACCTCCCTGAATCACCTTTAAAATAGTTAACTTGTTCTTGGAAATAGTTTCAATGACTTATACCATCTGGATAGGACAAATCAACTTAGATGGAATCAGTTTGGTGATGTGTTTCAATTCAGTGGCACTGTTATCCATTTGAAGCTTTTACTTGCTAATGAGTCTTCGTAGACTCTCTGCTAAAATCACATGTGATTTTCCATTTGTGAATATCATTTCCCTAGATTTTGACAGCAGAAGAGTGAAAAGTTAGTAAAGCACTAAGTTCATGACTGTAACTGATTTTGAAAAAGACCTTGACTGCATAGAGAGTGACACTGACAATGGGAGACATTTATGCCCTCAGGTTATCATCAAGTTCTATAGGACTATTGCCATTTTAGGTACTGGTGAGGCTGATGGCTTGCTTGTCTCTGTAATCCCTACATCGCTAGTTAACCTTCTTTGAGAAGTCAATCTCCCAGTCTCAAGTAAAATGAAATGTGAAAGAGAGAAATGAAATGTAAGCAATGTTGCATCCTGAAATATAGACTTGAAAGACTACAATGAATATAGGCATGAACACAAAGTGGTTACAAAAGATTCACAGTTGTTCACTTGTGGGCTTATTATGCAAAATAAATATCATTAAATTATGATGAATTAGAAGATTTGGCTATTATGTTATTTGAATCCCAAATAAGAGTCACAGTATGGGTAACTTCTGCAACCATTTGTCCTAAGTTACTCTACAGCTCAAATTGACTTACTCTATTAGTATCTAAATTCCACTGGGACATGGACAAATATTAACTAAAAAGTTTTTGGAAATTTCTACTTCATAGACCAATATATCCTCAATGCTTAACAGAGTAGTGAGAACATAATAATCTCACTGTGTTAACACATACTGTAATCTCAGTAACAGTGCCAGTTATAACAGCCCCTTCCTACACACCCCTCTCTACTTCCAATCCCCATCCCTTCTCCAAAAACTTCCTCCAAAACACAAAAAAAACTTTCAAAAGTATTTGCTGGCTGTAGGCTGGCTTGTAGGAGAATACTCTGACAATAGAAACCAGAAAAAGGATGAACAATGTAATTTCAAATAAAGAAATCCTGTAGGAAGAGGGTAATGTCAATAATACTCAATAAATCTCAGCTAGACAATTTTTGAAAATTTACCTAAATCCCAGTTATTTTGGCATTCATTGGCAGGTATCATAATTCTCTGTCATGACTTTCTATTTCTCAAGGTGTAGTCTGCAAGTTCCTTTCAGGGAATTTACAACGTTCACGCAATTTTCTTTTTTTAAATATTGGATTATAATTGATTTACAATGTTTTATCAGTTTCAGGTGTTCAAAAAAGTGATACACACTCACATATATATATATATATATATATATATATATATATATATATATATATAATATTCTTTTAAAAACTCTTTTACAATTTAGATTGTTATAGAATATTGAGTAACCTTTCCCGTGCTATGCAGTACATCCTTACTTGTTATCTATTTATATATAGTAGTGTGTATATGTCAGTCTAAAATTTCCAATCTAAGCCTCACTCTGGTTTCCCTGTGGTAATCATAAGTTTGTTTTCTATGTCTGTGAGTTTGTTTTTGTTTGGTAAGTAAGTTCATTTGCATCATTTTTTTAAAAAGATTCCATATATAAGTGATACCATATGATATTTGTCTTTGTCTGACTTCACTTAGTTTTATAATCTCTATGCACACTATTTTTGTAATAATCCTTTGATTCATTAATTGTGTTGATATTCACATTGATGGTACAAAACTGTGATGGTTAAAACTGAAGGAGCTTTGGTATGAAATAACACAGTGACACTACTGTGTTGTAAGATTAGTCTGCATTCTTCACCACTAGGGCTCACTACTGTGTTGTAAGATTAGTCTGCATTCTTCACCACTAGGGCTGCCGTCTATGGGGTCACACAGAGTCGGACACGACTGAAGTGGCTTAGCAGCAGCAGCAGCAGTTTCACTTAAGAATGTCCTTGATGAAGTATAAAATTTGTTAATTTCATTAAAGCTTAACACTTATGTATATATCTTAATATATATGTCTTACTAGTCTCTGATGAAATGGAAACTCATGTAAATTACTTCAGTATATTGAAGTACTACAATTATCTCAAGGAAAAGCACTTATGCAATTGTTTGAGGTATGTGCTTAAAAGACTTTTTTTTTTCATAGAATATTATTTTTACTAGAAAGGATGCATGTAGGTAGACTAAGGATGAATGTAAGTAAACTATTGCTATTTAGACGTCAATATGTGGCCGATATTTTCTCAAAAGTGAATGAGGTGAGTCTGTTACTTCAGTGAAAATAACTGGCAGTATTTTTTGCCAATAATGATAATATTTAAGATTTCAAGCAGAAAGGAGCATTTTTGAAAATTTGTTACTATTATCCCTTCTATGAGATTGACAAATTCCCAATACTTAAAGATTTTTCTGATAACATTAGTGGTGATAATAATAAAGGTGACTTTGTGATATTGTATAGTAAAATATGTCAATATTTGGAAGATATTTATAACTTAGTGAATGAATATTTTCCAAATGAATATCATATGGTATAAAATCATGTATAAAAGATCCATTGAAAGTAGAAGTTTATCAATATATTTTATTGTCTTAATAACAAAGTACAGACAGTTAACTAAGAAACTATGACCTGGTCAAGTTTTGGTACAGTAAGGTTTTAAGGAATGACTAGTTTTCACCAGAAAGCAAGGAAGAGGGGTCCATGTCAATGGCAAAGGTTATACAGATTCACAGGAACATGAAAGAGCATGGTTTGTTTGAGGAAGTACATCTGGTTTCAAGTTGCTAGGGAATAAAATGAGAAGTGCAAAGGGACAGGAAATGAGCTAGATCATCAACAGTCATGTATGATATTATAAGAATGCAGATTTTATCATATGGCCAATTTGATAAAAACCTGAAATTTGTCTGATATTTTATCTGAGAAAGTGTGCACTATAGATTTATTCTGAAAAGCAACATTGGCAGCTACTACAATACTTCAAGTAAAAGACAAAATCTGATGCTTGGAATAAGATGGTAGTGGGTGTTGGAAAATAGAGGACTGTTTCAAAATCTGTTTGTGTTGAAATAAAAACAAATGACTTAGAGACTGAATATTGATAATGCTAAAGAACAACAAATAAACATCAACCTATCCAAGACATCTATTTCCTTTTAAGTGAGCCTTGGTAATTTATGTCTTTCAAGGACTTTGTCCATGTCATTAAAGTTGTAGAATTTATTGACATAAAATTGTTCGTATGATTCTCTTTTAGTACTTGTAGAGTCTCTGGGAAGATCACCTTTGTTATTCCTGGCATTGTAATATGTCTGTTCTCTCTTTATCTTACTGTCTCTTCCAGGGACTCTAATTACACATATAAACAGTTCAGTTCAGTCACTCAGTCATGTCCAACTCTTTGTGATTGCATGAACTACAGCACGCCAGACTTCCCTGTCCATCACCAACACCTGGACCCTACTCAAGCTCATGTCCATCCCGTCAGTGATGCCATTCAACCATGTCATCCTCTGTTGTCCTCTTCTCCTGCTGCCTTCAAACTTTTCCAGCATCAGGGTCTTTTCCAATGAGTCAGTTCTTCCCATCAGGTGGCCAAAGTATTGGAGTTTCAAGTTCAGCATCAGTCCTTCTGATGAATTTTCAGGACTGATTTCCTTTAGGATGCATTGATTGGATCTCCTTGAAGTCCAAGGGTCTCTCAAGAGTCTTCTCGAATACCACAGTTCAAAAGCATGAATTTTTTGGCACTCAGCTTTCTTTATAATCTAACTCTCACATCCATACATAACTATTGGAAAAACCATAGCTTTGGCTAGAAGGGCCTGTGTTGGTAAAGTAATGTCTCTGCTTTTCAATATACTACTTTGGTCATAGATTTTCTTCCAAGGAAAAAGCGTCTTTTAATTTCATGGCTGGAGTCACCATCTACAGTGATTTTGGAGCCCCCCAACTAAAGTTCTTTTTGTTTCCATTGTTTCCCTGTCTATTTGCCATGAATTGATGGGACAGGATGCCATGATCATAGTGTTCTGAATGTTCAGTTTTAAGCCAACTTTTTCACTCTCCTCTTTCACTTTCATCAAGAGGCTCTTTAGTTCTTCTCTTTCTGCCATAAGGGTGGTGTCATCTGCATATCTGAAGTTACTGATGTTTCTCCTGGCAATCCTGATTCCAGCTTGTGCTTCATCCAGCCTGGCATTCCACGTGATGTACTCTGCATATAAATTAAATAAGCAGGGTGACAATACACAGCCTTGACAAATTCCTTTCCCAATTTGGAAGCAGTGTGTTGTTCCATGTCCAGTTCTAACTATTGCTTCCTGACCTGCATACAGGTTTCTCAGGAAGCAGTTCAGGTGGTCTGGTATTCCCATCTCTTTCAGAATTTTCCACAGTTTGTGGTGATCCACACAGTCAAAGGTTTTAGCATAGTCTATAAAGCAGAAATAGATATTTTTCTAGAACTCTATTGCTTTTTTGATGATTCAACAAATGTTGGCAATTTGATCTCCGGTTCATCTGCCTCTTCTAAATCCAGCTTGAACATTTGGAAGTTCATGGTTCATGTACTGTTGAAGCCTGGCTTAGAGAATTTTGAGCATCACTTTGCTAGTGTGTGAGATAAGTGCAATAGTGCGGTAGTTTAATCATCCTTTGCCATTGTCTTTCTTTGGGATTGGAATGAAAACTAACCTTTTCCACTCCTGTGGCCATGGCTGAGTTTTCCAGATTTGCTGGCATATTTAATATAGCAATTTCACAGCATCATCTTTTAGGATTTGAATTTGCTCAACCCATATATTATGTCATCTAAAGTTGTCTCATGATTTACTGATGCTCTGTTCTTTTCTTCTTTCTCTTTATTTCCTTCTTTCCTTTATTTTTCCTCCCCATAGTTCATTTTGATGAGTTCTTTGTTACATCTTTAAATGTAACTAATAATTTCTTTTGCAATATATAATCTCTGTCCATCCAGTGTATTTTTTAAACCACATTCATGATAACCATCATCATTAGATATTTGATTTGAATCAATTTTATATCTTTTATGTCTACTATGTAATAAAGTTATAATAATTGTTTTAAAGATCTTGTCTGTTATTTTTAACATCTGTGTAAGTTTTGAGCCCATTATAATTGATCGATCTTTCTTATCATTATTGGTTGTATTGCCCTGTGTCTTTGCATGACTCAGTTTTTTATTGGATATTAGATATTGTGAATTTTACCTTCTTGGGGGTTGCATATTTTTCTATTCCTAAAAATATTTTAATTTTTTTTTCTGAGATGCAGTTGAATTGTTTGGATATAAACTGATACTTTTGGAAATTACTCTTTGATTTGTTGAGTGGGACTGAAAAATTATACAACCTATGTTTATTATTTCCCACAAATAGGCCAAGACCCTCTTCTCAATGACTTGTGAATCATAAGTTTTTCCAGTCTGTTTGCTTGGAACAGGGACTATTTCTAGTCTTATTCTTTCCTAGGCCTTGGGTATTTTTCTCACATGCATCTGCTGATCAGTTGTTGTTTTCAGTCACTAAGTTACCTCTGACTCTTTGCAACCCTATGGTTATCCTTCACTATCCCCTGAAGTTTGCTCAAATTCATGTTGGTGATGCCATCCAACCATCTCATCCTCTGTTGCTCCCTTCTTCTGCATTCAATTTCTCCCAGCATCAGGGTCTTTTCAATGTATCACCTCTTTGCATCATGTGGCCAAAGTACTAGAACTTCAGCTTCAGCATCAGTCCTTCCAATGAATATTCATGGTTGATTTCCTTTAGAATTGATTGGTTTGATCTTATTGTCCAAGGGATTCTCAAGAGTCTTCTCCAGGATCATAATTCCAAAGCATCAAATCTTTGGTGCTCAACCTTCTTCATGGTCCACCTCTCACATCCATGTCTGACCACTGGAAAAACCATAGTTTTGACTATATGGACCTTTGTCTGCCAAGCCAAGCCTCGGTTTTAAATTTGTCATAACTTTTCCTCCAAGGAGCAAGTATCTTTTAATTTCATGGCTGCAGCCACCATCTGCAGTGATTTTGGTGCATTTGTGGATTAGTACTCAATTTAATACTCAAGGGGACCTCTACAGATCTCTGGTGTTTGCTCTCTGTATAGCAATTTCCTTTCTGTAGTCTATTTTGTGAACTCTATTCCCTTTGGTCTCTCCAGACTCTCAACAATATCTCCTCAATTCAGACACTCTTCCAGGCACAACCTGAATTCTCTCTTCCTGTGACACAGCCTGGAAACTCTCTTGAGGCAGAGATATGGGAGAGTTGTAAGTCTTACTTTGTTCCCTGTTTCTCAGGTGTCACTGTCTTTCATTGCTTGGAATTCACTGATTTGAAATTCACTGATTTCATATTTTTTTGTCCATTTGGTCTATTTGTTTGCAGATGGGAGAATATATCTTGTCTTGTCCCTCTTGTTCTATGTTGGACAGAAGCAGAAATCTTGGAAGATATTTATTTTTATTTTTTATTGATGGATAGCTGCTTTGCTGGAGCAGCCTTGAAGAGATTCCCATGTCCAAGGTAAGAGAAACCCAAGTAACATGGTAGGTGCAGAGAGAGGGCATCAGAGGGCAAACAGACTGAAACCACAATCACAGACGACTAGCCAATCTGATCACATGGACCACAGCTTGTCTAAGTCAATGAAACTAAGCCATACCGTGTGGGGCCACCCAAGACAGAGGGGTCATGGTGGAGAAGTCTGACAGAATGTGGTCCACTGGAGAAGGGAATGGCAAACCACTTCAGTATTCTTGCCTTGAGAACCCCATGAACAGTATGAAAAGGCAAAAAGATAGGGCACTGAAAGATGAACTTTCAGGTAGTAGGTACCCAGGTCAGTAGGTACCCAATATGTTACTGGAGATTAGTGGAGAAATCACTCCAGAAAGAATGAAGGGATGGAGCCAAAGCAAAAACAAAACCCAGTTGTGGATGTCACTGGTGATAGAAGTAAGTTCTGATGCTGTAAAGAGCAATATTGCATAGGAACCTGGAATGTTAAGTCTATGAATCAAGGAAACATGAAAGTGGTCAAACAGGAGATGGCAAGAGTGAATGTCAACATTCTAGAAATCAGATAACTAAGATGGACTGGAATGGGTGAATTTAATTCAGATGACCGTTATATCTACTACTGTGGGAAGGAATCCCTCGGAAGATATAGAGTAGCCATCATAGTCAACAAAAGAGTCTGAAATGCAGAACATGGATGCAGTCTCAAAAACATCAGAATGATCTCTGTTCATTTCCAAGGCAAATCATTCAACATCACAGTAATCCAAGTCTATGCCCCAACCAGTAACGCTGAAGAAGCTGAAGTTGAACAGTTCTATGAAGACCTACAAGACCTTTTAGAAGTAACACCTAAAAAAGATGTCCTTTTCATTATAGGGGACTGGAATGCAAAAGTAGGAAGTCAAGAAACACCTGCGGAAACAGGCAAATTTGGCCTTGGAATATGGAATGAAGCAGGGCAAAGGCTAATAGAGTTTTGCCAAGAGGATGCACTGGTAATAGCAAACACCCTCTTCCAACAACACAAGAGAACACTCTACACATGGATATCACCAGATGGTCAACACCGAAATCAGACTGATTATATTCTTTGCAGCCAAAGATGGAGAAGCTCTATACAGTCAGCAAAATCAAGGCCGGGAGATAACTGTGGCTCAGATCATGAACTCCTTATTGCTAAATTCAGACTTAAATTGAAGAAAGTAGGGAAAACCACTAGACCATTCAGGTATGACCTAAATCAAATCCCTTATGATTATACAGTGGAAGTGAGAAACAGATTCAAGGGACTAGATCTGACGGACAGAGTGCCTGAAGAACTATGGATGGAGGTTTGTGACATTGTACAGGCGTCAGGGATCAAGAACATCCCCAAGAAAGAGAAATGCAAAAAAGCAAAATGGCTGTCTGAGGAGGCCTTACATATAGCTGTGAAAAGAAGAGAAGTGAAAAGCAAAGGAGAAAAGGAAAGATACACCCATTTGAATGCAGAGCTCCAAAGACTACCAAGGAGAGATAAAAAAGCCTTCTTCACCAATCAATGCAAAGAAATAGAAGAAAACAACAGAATAAGAAAGACTAGAGATCTCTTCAAGAAAATTAGAGACACAAGGGAACATGTCATGCAAATATGAGCTAAGTAAACGACAGAAATGGCATGGACATACCAGAAGCAGAAGCTTTTAAGAAGAGGTGGCAAGAATACACAGAACTATACAAAAAAGATCTTCATGACCCAGATAATCACGATGGTGTGAGCACTGACCTAGAGGCAGACATCCTGGAATGTGAAGTCAAGTGGGACTTAGGAAGCATCACTATGAACAAAGCTAGTGGAGGTGATGGAATTCCAGTTGAGCTATTTCACCTCCTAAAAGATGATGCTGTGACAGCGTTGCACTCAATATGTCAGCAAATTTGGAAAATCCAGCAGTGGCCACAGGACTGGAAAAGGTTACTTTTCATTCCAATCCCAAAGAAAAGCAATGCCAAAGAATGCTCAAACTAATGCACAATGGCTCTCATCTCACATGCTAGTAAAGTAATGCTCAAAATTCTCCAAGCCAGGCTTCAGCAATATGTGAACCATGAACTTCCAGATGTTCAAGCTGGTTTTAGAAAAGACAGAAGAACCAGAAATCAAATTGCCAACATTCGCTGGATCATTGAAAAAAAGAGAGTTCTAGAAAAAAACCCATCTATTTCTGTTTTATTGACTATGCCAAAGCCTTTGACTGTGTGGATCACAATAAACTGTGGAAAATTCTGAAAGAGATGGGCATATCAGACCACCTGACCTGCCTCTTGAGAAACCTATATGCAGGTCAGGAAGCAACAGTTAGAACTGGACATGGGACAACAGACTGGTTCCAAATAGGGAAAGGAGTATGTCAAGGCTGTATATTGTCACCCTGCTTATTTAACTTATATGCAGAGTACATCGTGGGAAATGCTGGGCTAGATGAAACACAAGCTGGAATCAAGATTGCCGGGAGAAATACAAATAACCTCAGATATGCAGATGACACCACCCTTATGGCAGAAAGTGAAGAAGAACTAAAGAGCCTCTGGATGAAAATGAATGAGGAGAGTGAAAAAGTTGGCTTAAACCTCAACATTCAGAAAACAAAGATCATGGCAACTGGACCTATCACTTCATGGCAAAGAGATGGGGAAACAGTGGAAACAGTGGCTGACTATATTTTCTGGGTGATCCAAAATGACCGCAGATGGTGAATGCAGCCATAAAATTAATAGATGCTTACTCCTTGGAAGGAAAGTTATTACCAACCTAGACAGCATATTAAAAAGCAGAGACATTACTTTCCCAACAAAGGTCCATCTAGCCAAGGCTATGGTTTTCCAGTGGTCATGTACAGATATGAGAGTTGGAACTTTGGTGCTGGAGAAGACTTTTGAGAGTCCCTTGGACTGAAAGGAGATCCAACCAGTCTATGCTAAAGGAGATCAGTCGTGGGTATTCATTGAAAGTATTGATGAAGCTGAAACTCCAATACTTTGGCCACCTGATGCTAAGAGCTGACTCATTTGAAATGACCCTGATGCTGGAAACGATTGAAAGCAGGAGAAGTAGG
The DNA here is from genome assembly GCF_023091745.1 of Budorcas taxicolor. Taxonomy (NCBI): domain Eukaryota; kingdom Metazoa; phylum Chordata; class Mammalia; order Artiodactyla; family Bovidae; genus Budorcas; species Budorcas taxicolor. The sequence continues at coordinate 6,873,495 of NC_068935.1, forward strand.
GGACAACAGAGGATGAGATGGTTAGATGACATCACTGACTCAATGGACATGGGTTTGGGTAGACTCTGGGAGTTGGTGTTGGACAGGGAGGCCTGGTGTGTTGTGATTCATGAGGTCGCAAGGAGTCAGACACGACTGACTGAACTGAACTGAATTGCTTTACAATGTTGCATTGGTTTCTGCCTTACAACAATGTGAGTCAGCCATAAGTACACATATATCCTCTCCCTCTTGAATCTCTCTCTGACCTCCTATTTCATCCCACCCCTCTAGTTGTTAAGAGAGCACTGGTTTGGGCTCCCTGTGCTATACAACAGCTTCCCAAGAGCTGTCTATTTTGCACATGGTAGTGTGTATATTTTAATGCTACTCTCTCATTTCTTCCCTGCCCCTCCTTCCCCTATAGTGTCTACAAGTCTATTCTCTATGTCTGCATCTCTATTCCTGCTCTGCAAATATATTCATCAGTACCATTTTTTCTGGATTCTCTCTCTATATATGGACATGATGGACAGGGAAGCCTAGCATGCTGCAGTCCATGTGGTGGCAAAGAGTTGGACATGACTGAGTGACTGAACTAAACTGAACTGATTGATATATATATATATATATATATATATATATATGTACACACTATTATATGATATTTGTTTTGCTCATTCTGACTTACTTCACTCAGTACAACAGGCTCTAGGTTCATCCACCTCACTAGAACTGACTCAACTCCATTCCTTTCAATGGCCGAGTAATATTCCATTGCATATTTGTACCACATCTTCTCGGCTGCTATTTTAAATATATCCTTGCCCTTCTGCTAGTCTCTATATATTTAGAGACAGCAAGTCCCATAATACAACAAGGTAGAAAGTAGGAATTGAAATGGAAATGTCACATGGCATACTGGGAAATGTAATCCTGAAAACCCATTTATACAGAAACAGAAGCAGAAAGAATCCATGTATAAACACTGAGAAGTATGGTTTTCATGTATGTAGTGGATGGAATATTCAAGGAGAAGCTGTGTGGACCCTAGATTAATACACCACTTAGAATATGAGACTGAGACATGAAATGAGGTAGATGAAACTGTCCCACTTCAGTTGGAAAGAATAATATGGCTACAAAATCCCTGTTTAGGAAAACAGAAGAAGCTAACAAAAGACAAGAAAACAGATTCATAACCAATGGTCAGTGATTACTTGTACTTGCCATCTTATACAACAGGAAATCAAGCTTTTGGTATTTCTCTTACCAATGAAGCATATTCCTTTCCCTTCTTTGCTTCTCTCCTTCCTTAAGCAAGGCTTCCCTTGTGGTTCAGCTGGCAAAAACAAACAAACAAACAAACAAACAAAATCTGCCTGCAATTCCTGAGACCTGGTTCAATCCCTGGGTTGAGAAAATCCCATAGAGAAGGGATAGGCTTCAGTATTTCACTTCAGTATTCAGTATCCACTTCAGTATTCTGGCCTGGAAAATTCCAAGGACTGTATAGTCCATGGGGTCATAAAGAGCCGGACACAACTGATTGACTTTCACTTTTCCTTAAGCAAAAATAACTATCATTTATTGAACCTTTACTATGCAAAGTCTCTGTTCTTAGTGCTTAAAATATACTAATTCATTTAATACTCAAAACAAAAATTAAGAGGTTTATCTCCATTTTTATAGAGATGGAATCAAGGCACAGACAGTTCAAGTAATTTATCCAAGGTCATCTGGTCAGTGGCAGAGGTGAATTTAATCCCAGTCAGTTTGGTTTTATGTGGGAAAAAATGTTAGTTGCTCAGTCCTGTCCAACTCTTTGTGACCCCATGGACTGTATCCCACCATGATACTTTATTCATGGTATTTTCTAGGCAAGAATATTGGAGTGGGTAACCATTTCCTTCTTCAGGGTATCTTCCTAACCCAGAGATTGAACCTGGGTCTCCTATACTGCAGACTAATTCTTTACTGTCTGAGCCATCAGGGAAAGCTTTGGCTCCATAGTCTTTGCCTTTAACCACTATGGTATATAACTATCTAGAATCAATGGAGAAACATGCTCAAAAAAGAATATTTTCCAGATAAAAACACGTTATACCAATTTTTCACAAATTCTTATTATGCCCATGATTATCACCCATGAACTATTTATAATAATGTTTTCTAATTTCTTTTAATGGATACATCAAATACTTATCTTTCACAAGTTCTAAGTTGTATTTGACTGTTCTCTTCTCCTTGAAAGATGTTATATTTCCCTGTTATCTGAGAAAACTAATTCTACGTTCAAGAAGTAATCATGCTAATAATTTGATGTGCTTTCTTTCAGATCTGTAGGTAAGGATATACATACAGTGTACTATTTATACACACATATATGTATACATAAATATACACATAAATACACATACACCTAAGTACATCTAGACACAGACAGAAATATATTTGGAATTAGTTTTCTATAAAACTGATTATAAAACACATTTGTCTATAATTAGCTTTATTTATTTAATGAGGAATCATTAATATCTTCCACATACTTGATGTATATTTTTCCTTTATACTTTAATCATTCTCAGTTGATGGGTATTTAGATAATTTCCAAATTTTTGAACACAGGTAGTGTTACAATGAGTACCTTTGTACATGAATATTTGGGTGTTAATGCTAAAGTTTCCTTAGGATCAGTTCAGTTCAATTACTCAGTAGTGTCTGACTCTTTGAAACCCCATGGACTGAAGCACACCAGGCTTCCCTGTCCATCAGGTTGCCCAAACTCATGTTCATAGAGTTGGTGATGCCATCCAATCAACCCATCTTCTGTTGTCTCCTTCTCTTCCTGTCCTCAATTTTTCCCAGCATCAGGATCTTTTCCAGTGAGTCAGCTCTTCGTATCAGGTGGCCAAAGTGTTGAAGCTTCAGCTTTATCATCAGTCCTTCCAGTGAATATTCAGGACTGATTTCCTTTAAGATTTAATGGTTGGATCTCCTTGCAATCCAAGGGACTCCCAAGAATGTTCTCCATAACCACAATTCAAAACCATCAGTTCTTTGGCACTCAGCTTTCTTTATGATCCAAATCTCACATCCATACATGACTACTGGAAAAGCCATAGCTTTGACTAGACAGAACTTTGTTGGTAAAATAATGTCTCTGCTTTTTTTTTTTTTTTGCAAAGAAATCGCCTTTATTTTCACCAAGATGGTTTTTTTTTTAATTTTTATTTTTACTTTATTTTACTTTACAATACTGTATTGGTTTTGCCATACATTGACATGAATCCACCACGAGTGTACATGAGTTCCCAAACATGAACCCCCCTCCCCCCTCCCACCCCATATCATCTCTCTGGATTTAATATGCTATCTATATTTGTCATAGCTTTTCTTCCAATGAGCAAGCATCTTTTACTTTCATGGTTACAGTCACCAGTTCATTTCAATCTCTCATGTCTGACTCTTTGCACCCCAATGGATTGCAACATGTCAGGCTTCTCTGTATATCACCAACTCCCAGAGCTTGCTCAAACTCATGTCCATCAAGTCAGTGACACCATTCAAACATCTCATCCTCTGTCATCCCCTTCTCCTCCTGCCCTCAATCTTTTCCAGCATCAGTGTCTTTTCCAATGAGTTAGCTATTTGCATCAGGTGGGGATTTTGGAGCCCAAGAAAATGAAGTCTGTCACAGTTTCCATTGTTTCCCCATTTATTTGCCATGAAATGATGGGAACAGATGCCATGATCTTAGTTTCTTGAATGTTGAGTTTTTAGCCAGCTTTTTCTCTCTCCTCTTTCACTGTCATCAAGAGGCTCTTTAGTTCCTCTTTGCTTTCTGCCATAAGTGTGGTGTCATTTGCATATCTGAGGTTATTGATATTTATCCTGCCAATCTTAATTCCAGTTTGTGCTCCATCCAGTACGGCATTTCTCATGATGTACTCTGCATAGAAGTTAAATAAGCAGAGTGACAATATACAGCCTTGACGTTCGCCTTTCCCAATTTGGAACCAGTCTGTTGTTCCATGTCCTGTTCTAACTGTTGCTTCTTGACTTCCATACAAATTTCTCGGGAAGCAGATAAGGTAGTCTCGGATTCCCATCTCTTGAAGAATTTTCCACAGTTCGCTGTGATCTACACAGTCAAAGGCTTTAGCATCGTCAATGAAATATAAGTAGATGTTTTTCTGGAATCGTCTTGCTTTTTTGATGATTCAAGGAATGTTGGCAATTTGATCTCTGGTTCCTCTGCCTTTTGTAAATCTAGCTTGAACATCTGGAAGTTCTCAGTTCATGTACTGTTGAAGCCTAGCTTGGAGAATTTTGAGCATGTGGAATGAGTGCAATTGTGTGGTAGTTTGAACATTCTTTGGCATTTCCTTTCTTTGAGATTAGAATGAAACCTGACTTTTTCCAGCTCTGTGGCCACTGCTGAGTGGCCAAACTTGCTGGCATATGCAACAGTTTAACAGGATCATCTTTGAGAATTTGAAATAGCTCAGTTGAAGTTCAGTTACTTCTGCTAGCTTTGTTTGTAGTGATGCTTCCTAAGGCTCACTTGACTTCACTCTCCAGGATGTCTAGCTCTAGGTGAGTGATCACACCATCATGATTATCTGGGTCATGAAGACCTTTTATAGCTCAGCTCTTAAAGAATCTGTCTGCCATGCACGAGACCTGGGTTTGATCCCTGGGTTGGGAAGATCTTCTGGAGAAGGGAGAGACTACCCCCTCCAGTATTCTGGCCTGGAGTATTCCATGGACTGTTATAGGGATTCATACAACATGTCTTCCTTAGGATAGATCCTAGGAATTAGAACTGAGCTTTTGAAGAATATGCACACATAAACCAAATAATAGATAAGATTAATTCCACTGTTACTCCTTTGGAAATCATAGGAACCTCACATTCTCATCGATTTCTCTTAAACCCTGGGAAAATGACATTGAAACATGTATAATATCATATATGAAATGAATCGCCAGTCCAGATTTGATGCATGATACTGGATGCTTGGGGCTGGTGCACTGAGACTACCCAGAGGGATGATACTGGAAGGGAGGAGGGAGGGGGGTTCAGGATGGGGAACACGTCTATACCTGTGGCAGATTCATGTTGATGTATGGCAAAATCAATACAATATTGTAAAGTAATTAACCTCCAATTAAAATAAATTTATATTTAAAAAATAAAATACAATAAAATTCAGAGTATTAAACACAAAAAAATAAATAAAAATAAACAAATAAACAAAAATCATTTTCTGGAGAAAATTATGGACAATAGAAGACTTGCTGAGAGTTCAGCTATTCCATTGTCAGACTTTGACTTTTAAATTATTGTAAGCCACACCTTAAAAAAAAAAGTAGATATGAAATAGGTTTTAATTTTTCCAAATGAATGAAAGACACTGAACCACAATTCAAGAATTGTGGTGAACCCCACACAGAATAGTACAAAAACAAAGCCACACATAGACAAATCATCATGAAACTGCAGAAAAAGAGAGAGAAATTCTAATTCAAAGAGAAAATCTTGAAAATATCTAGGAAAAAAAAGTCCCACCAACTTCAAAACAGAAGCAATTAAACAGATAACTGCAAAGCACTGCTGTGAGTAATTAAAGAAAACTAAATAATTGAAGGGATTAATCATGCTAATGAATTGGAAAACGTTTTATTGCAATTACATCAGTTCTCCCGAGATTTATTTGTAGGTTTAGTGCAATCCCAATAAAAATATCAACCAGTTTGTGTGGGTGTGGGTATGTGACTACAAAAGCACATTCTAAAATTTATCAGGAACTGTAAAAGCTCAGAATAGCCAAGACAGTCTTAAAGAACAAGAACAAAGCTGAAGGATGCACACTACCAGAAAGCAGGGCTTATTTTAAAGCTATAAAGATTAAGGCATTGTTAATTGTGCAAGAATAGATGAATAGGAGGAACAGGAGAGTTCAGAAATAGAATTAACATGATCAAGTCTACACTAAAAATCAATGAAAGAAAAAAACACTTTCCATAAATGGTTCTGGATTAACTGGGTATTTAAATTAAAACTTAATTTCTCCCTCCTGCCATATTGAAAAACTAATTCCACATGTATTGTGATCTTAATATAAAAGATAAAACATAAATCTTAAGAAGATGGTATAATCTTGGAATACACAAAAATCTTCCAAACAGGACACAAAGAATAATATCCATAAAAATACATAATAAATTGGACTAGATTACAATTAAAAATATATTTTAATCAGAAGACACACTTAAAAGAGTAAAAAGGAAATCTATAGAATAAGAAAAAAAAATATTTGCAATTTCATATATACAACAAAGGACATGCATCCAAAGCAATGAGAAAAGACCCAAGAGAAATTAAATGGAGAAAAGACTGGAATAGGGTCTTCAAATAAATATATACAAATGGTCAATACACATTAAAAAAATCAAGACAATGCAAATTAAAACCACCATGAAGTACTGCTACATATTCACTAGGATGAATACTTTTAAAAGACTGAAAATACTACTGGAAAGGATATAGAACAATTGAACCTTTCAGACACTACTGATGGAAGTGTAAAAAACACTTTAGAAAAAGTTTATAATATCTTTGAGGCCGTCTAGACCTGGGCTTTTGTTTGCTGGAAGATTTCTGATTACAGTTTCAATTTCCGTGCTTGTGATGGGTCTGTTAAGATTTTCTATTTCTTCCTGGTTCAGTTTTGGAAAGTTGTACTTTTGTAAGAATTTGTCCATTTCTTCCACATTGTCCATTTTATTGGCATATAATGGCTGTTAGTAGTCTCTTATGATCCTTTGTATTTCTGTGTTGTCTGTTGTGATCTCTCCATTTTCATTTCTAATTTTATTGATTTGATTTTTATCCCTTTGTTTCTTGATGAGTCTGGCTAATGGTTTGTCAATTTTATTTATCCTTTCAAAGAACCAGCTTTTGGCTTTGTTGATTTGTGCTATAGTCTCTTTTGTTTCTTTTGCATTTATTTCTGCCCTAATTTTTAAGATTTCTTTCCTTCTACTAACTCTGGGGTTCTCCATTTCTTCCTTTTCTAGTTGCTTTAGATGTAGAGTTGGTTATTTATTTGACTTTTTTCTTGTTTCTTGAGGTATGCCTGTATTGCTATGAACTTTCCTCTTAGCACTGCTTTTATAGTGTCCCACAGGATTTGGGTTGTTATGTTTTCATTTTCATTCATTTCTATGCATATTTTGATTTCTTTTTTGATTTCTTCTGTGATTTGTTGGTTATTCAGAAGTGTGTTGTTCAGCCTCCATATGTTGGAATTTTTAATAGTTTTTCTCCTGTAATTGAGATCTAATCTTAATGCTGTATGGTCAGAAAAGATGCTTGGAATGATTTCAGGTTTTTTGAATTTATCAAGGTTAGATTTATGGCCCAAGATGTGATCTATCCTGGAGAAGGTTCCGTGAGCACTTGAGAAAAAGGTGAAATTCATTGTTTTGGGGTGAAATGTCCTGATATCTTTAAAAGCTTAAGCTGTACTAATCATGTACCCGAACAGTTTCCATTCCTGTGTACATGCCCACAAAAGATGAGTGTGTATATATACCAACATAATATAGAAGAATGTCCATAGCAGCTTTGTACAGAATAGCCCCAAACTGAAAATAATCTAAATATTTGTTGGCAGTAGAATGGGTAAATAATATGTTCATATACTTTGTTACTACACAGCAATAAAAATGAAAGAAAAATCACTATTATATTTAACATTAACGATGAATCCTTGAAACAATATTGACTGAAAATGCTAGGTACAAAGAATAATTACTGCAAGGTTACATTTCTATTAAATTAAAAAATCAGCTTAACAATACTATTTTATGGCATTAGAAATTTGGATAATGATTACTTTTGGTGGAGATAGTAACTGGTTGGGGGCATAACGAAGGCCACTGTGGTATTGGTGACGTTTGTCAAAGAAGTGAAAGGATCAAAGAACACCTGTGCTGTGCCGTGTTAAGTCACTTCAGTCATGTCCAACTCTTTATGACCCTGTGAACTATAGCCCTACAATTTCCTCTGTCTATGGGATTCTCCAGGCAAGAATACTAGAGTGTGTTGCCATGCCCTCCTCCAGACGATCTTCCCAACCCAGAGATCGAACCCTCATCTCTTATGTGTCCTGCCTTGGGAGGCAGGTGCTTTACCACTAGTGCCACCTGGGAAACCCAAAGAGCACCTACATTACCACGACTGAAATTTGGAAAGTAAAGATATTGGTCATCTGAGTGCCAGAACCTTAATATGATATGCTTGTAGGAGAATATTTGAGAAGTTATGAAAAAGATAAAAAGATATTCAAGGCTAAAAAAAAATCTAATTCTGAAAGATATATGGTCTAACTGATGCAATATTTGATGATGAATTATTACTATTATTGTAGTAAATTTTATCAAAATATATGTAGAAATAGTAAATATTCTTTATGTATGGGATAGAAGTAGAAATGTCTACTATCTCTTCAGGGATCTCAGCAGTATATCTGAGCTATATTTTAAAATGATGCATATCCATTCATAGATATTTTTATGGTGCAGTGGTAAAGATTCTGCCTGCCATTGTAGGAGAGAAAAAAAAATGATGCATATCCATTCATAGATATTTTTTTAAATTCTGTGAGTGCAGAATGTAAAAGTTATAGGCTATATTTTCACTTATTGAAGTAATATGCTTGAACTCACATGGAGCAATAATCCAAACTTCATATCATTTATTTATTCATTCAGAAAATTTGTTGAGCAGTTACTATGCATTTTATACCATAGTAGCAAAGGGAAGAAGATGCAATACTTGCCCTTGAGAATTTTCTGACAGTGTGGGGTCAGAAGCAAACATGGGAGGAATGTAGTCCACTGTTTAATAGAACATTTGGGCTCAAATTATCTGAGTTAGAAACCACGCTTCTCTGGTTGCTAACTGGATGACTTTGGACAATGTACTTAGCCTCTTTTTGCCCATTTCTTCTCCTTAAAATGAAATAATAGTACTAGACTTTCATTGTAAGGGCTAAATTACAATGTACGACATTTAAGCACTGCAGACTCAATGATTTCAAGTTTAATGTCTTCCAGAAATATATGACAAAATAAATTTCTATTGCTTTAAGTCAGTAAGTTTGTGGCAAAATGTTTACAACTTCAGAAACTAATGAGTTGATTATTAATAATAGTACAACTATTTTCATATACACAGGAGTTTCAAAAAGATCTTACCCTTATGTGAATTCTGAAAAAAAATGTTACTTTAACAAGTATTAGGGGTTTCAGACAATTGAGAGGGAAATAAAGATCAAGAACTCCACAATGTTAATCTTGTGGCATAGAAGCACTGGAAATACATTTTTAAGTTAAGTATATATTAGGTAAAAAGAATCATTAATAGTTAGTTCACATAGATGGATAGAAGTATAGATAGCTAGAAAATTCAAGTCAAAAGTACTTTTGAAGTTTTATGTTTAAAAATATTAATAGTATGATAACACAAAGTAAGCACACTAGTAAAACTTGCCAAATCACCAAATCTGCAAAGCTTTCTGAATCAGCATGTAGTCTAGCTACTGCTTTCCACTCAGGGAATAAGAACAAAGAGGGAAGAGTACTCTTTTTTCGTCTGCTATTTGACAAAACAATTCCTGCATTTCACAAAAACGACTAGTAAGAAACAGGGGCAAAGACTAGATTTTTTCAGAAAAATTTTCTCTCACAATTATTGTGAAAGAATTGAAAATTTGAAATCTTACAATACATGTGAGTTTTTACACATTTCTACTTTTTTAGACTTTTGAATTTCAAAATGCACTAAAGATGGAATTTCTTTTCCTTCTTCCTTGAAAATACATGACACATAAAATGCTCTACTGAAGTTAGGAGTCTAAGATTCTAATTTTGGTTCTACCATTTATTATTTGGCAAATAATATAGCCATCTAGATTATGCCCGAGCCCTTTGATGACCTAAAGTCAATCTGTATTTTAAGATTTAAATAAAATTGAGTTCCTTATGTATTTTGGACATTAGCTCCTTATCAGATATAGGGCTTGCAAATATTTCTTCCATTCTGTAGGTTGCTTTATACATGCAACTTAATAGCAAAGAAAACACAAATAACCTGATTTAAAAATGAGCAAATGACCTAATAGGTCCTTTTCCCAAAGAAAGCATGCAAATGTCTAACAGATATATAAGAAGGTGATCCACATCACTAATCAGGAAAATGCAAATCAAAATCACAATGGAATATAACCTCACATCTATTATTTAAGGACAAGAGATAACAAATGTTGGCAAGAATGTGGAGAAAGGAGAACTCTGGTAAAGCCATTATGGAAAACAGTCTGAAGTTTCTCAAAATAGATAGAACTACCTTGTGATCCAGAAATCTCACTACTGACTATATATCCAAAGGACATGAAATCAGTGTCTCAAAGATTTATCTGCGCTGTCATGTTCATTGCAACATTATTCATAAAAGCCAAGACATGAAAACAACCTAAATATCCATCGGTAGGTGAATGGATGAGAAAGTAGCACTCTATAAACAATGGAATGTTATTCAACTCCAAGAAGAAAGAATCCTCTTCTTTTTGACAACATAGATGAAACTGGAGGATATTATGCTAAGTGAAACAAACCAGACAGAGAAAGATGAGTACTTTACACTCTTGCTTATATGTTGGAATTTTTATAAGTTGAATTCAGAGCCAGAGACTAGAATGGTAGTTACCAGAGGGACGGAGTGGGTGGGGGAAATGAGACGTTGGCCAAAGGGTACAAACTTTCTGTATAAGAGGAGCAAGTTCTGAGGATCTAATGTGTAACTTTGGAGACTATAGCTAATACTATGTTGTATAGTTGGGCTTCCCTGGTGGTTCAGCAGTAAAGAATCTGCCTGCAGTGCAGTAGATGCAGGAGATATCACTTCAATCCCTGGGTTGGGAAGATCCTCAACCCAGGGATTGTTAATAATATAGTTAATATATAATAATGTGTAGTTAATAATACTGTGGGGCTGTATTGTATATTTGAAATTTGCTAGAAGAGTAGCTCTTGTATTCTCACCACACCAAAAAATAGTAACAATGTGAGGTGCTAAATGTGTTAATTAACTTGGTTGTGGTAATCACTTCTAATGTATAGAAGTGTATACCAGTCCATCATGTTGTGCATTTTATGTATTTAATAAATGCAATTTTATTTATAAATACAGTTTTATTTGTCATTTATACTTAAATAAAGCTGGAAAAAATACTGTATGACTTGAGAGTTCACTTGGAAAGACATTTAAATAAAACAGACTCAAATCCCCATCCATATGTGGTGGGATGCCCAGGGTCTTTCCCTGTATCTCTAATCTACATTTTTCTTGGTCTCCTCTGTCTGATTTCCCGATGCTTCCTATTCTTGATTCCCTTTATGCTTCTCACATATTCTAAATGTGCAGTCATCATACAACACTGTGCCGAACACTGTACTTACTCTAGCACTCCCTCAATGATGCAAAATTTGTTTGTATCATCCTTTTTTTTTAAACAGGGGTATAGTTGCTTTACACTGTTGTATTAGTTTCTGATGTATGACAAAATGAGTCAACTATATGTATACATATATCCCCTCCCTCATGGCCCTCTGTCCCACCAACCCCACCACCCCACCCATCTAGGTCATTTTCAGGGAAGGAATAGAGACACAAACGATCAGAATGGACGTCTGGAAACTGTAGAGGGGAGGAGGGTGGTGGGATGAACTGGAAGATTTGGATTGATGTATGTGCCCTTCTATGTGTAACAGCCTTTAATTGAAGATTTAAAGGCATTGGGAGATGGCAAAACATAGGACAGAACAGGGTACTTGACATGAAATATCAGGCATTCTTTGGCCATTCTTGCCACTAGAAAGTTCTCACTTTTTTATTGTCATTTACTCATCCCCTTCTCTGTTTTATTCTCTCTCACTGTTACCCCATGCATCTCTCCCGTCTTGACAAATTCTGCCCAAAGAAATTCAGCCGTTTATTTGCCTCAGTCCCTGCCATTCCACTGAGACAGGCCATGGCCTGGGGATCAATTTCTTTTTAATAAGTTGTCTTCTTTTAAAAATTTTATTTATTTATTTTTGGCTGTGCTGGGTCTTGGTTTCTGTGCTTGGGTATTCTTTAGTTTTGGTGAGCAGGGTCTACTTTCTCGTTGTGGTGCATGGGCTTCTCATTGCAGTGGCTTCTCTTGTCGTGGAGCACAGGCTCTAGAGCACAGTTTCAGTAGTTGTGGCAAATGGGCTGTTTCCTCAAGGTATATGGGATCTTCCTGGACTAGGGATAGAACCTGTGTCCATTGCACTGGCAGGAGGATTCTTAACCATTGCACCACCAGAGAAGTCCCCTGAAGGTCAAATTTTTAATATCCAGCAATCTGTTAAGGTATTTTGTTAAATAAAAAAAAGAATTCTCTCCCTGAAGAATTCTGCTGCCAAATTTTGAAGTAACAATAACTGATAAGTTTAAAAATATTTACTTCAATTACCTTCAAAACAGAGATGAGGGGTTTCAAAATAAAAGATGGGTATACTTAACATAATACAATCATTCAAATATATATATACACACACATATAGAGAGCAATAAGTCTAATAAAATTTGGGTTAATATATTTAGTGAATTTGAATATTAAAGTTGAATTCTGAAAACTAAGGCCAAAATTGAAAGCATAGTGGAATCTCTAACCCTCATTATTTGATTTAAAAAATTAAGCTCTAATGCTACTATTAAACTGTTCCTCATATTAGACTCCCAAATTAATTTACTATATTTATACCATTATAGGGGTCACCACATAATGATTGACATCTTTATATTTTATCAAACTACAGAAACTTCTTTTCAAAGACCTTTTCTTAGCTTTTCTGTATGGCCAACATAGGTAAAATGTAACTCAGTAAGACATTTTTCAGAATTTAAGTTAATGATACTAATATAAAAATATTCCTGGTGACTAAGCAGTTACTAAGTTAAAATTTAAAATAGCCAGTGTAGATTGATAATAACTCTTCTGGGCAGGGAGCAATGGAAAAGTGAAAAGCTAAATCCAGCCTGTATGTTTTTATATAATGCATGAGTTATGGATGATTTTTACAGTTTTAAATGGTTGAAAAAAAATCAAATGAGTAGTCTTTCATAACATATGAAAATTGTATGAAATTAGAATTTCAATGTCAGTAAGTAAAGTTTGATACAATACAACCATACTCATTTATTTACATATTGACATTGCTTGTTTTCACCCTTTGATTGAAGAGCCGAGTCCTCCTGACAGAGACCATGTGACCCATAAAACCTAAGACATTTACAATGTGGCCCTTTACTGCAAAAGTTTGCCAATCCCACCTTAGACTGTCAGCCTTAATTATCAAATGGCTTGAGTAGGCTTTTGACAGAACCTGAGTATCATTAGTTTAAATCCTGAGAATTTTGAAGAACCATTGAGTAGGAAGTATGTGCTATGAAAATTTAAGAATATGATTTATATTCTCTCCCTGTAGTATGGATAACCCACCTCTTCAGTGAATTGAATCACAGGTGTAACTGGGAGTGAACCAAATACTTTTCAAAGCAAGAGTTATGATTGCTACCACCTCTATGCCTGATAAAGCACTTAACTGACTCATGCGTTTTCTGACATAAGGGGATCAGCATCTGCTCAACTTAATGTTAAAAAATTCCTATGTAATCATTTTAATAACTATAATTAACTCACATACCATACAGTTCATCCACTTAAACTGCATATTCAGTGTTTTTAGTGTATTTAGATATGTGCAACCATCACCACAGTCGAGTTTAGAACATCTTTATTACTTCAAAAAGAAGTCCTGTACCCTTTAACAATAGCCCCCCATCCCTTGCCTATCCCCAAGGCCTAAGCAACCACCACTCTACTTTCTGAACATTTCATTTAACTGGAATGATATAATATGCAGTCTTGTGTGACTGGCTACCTTCATTTATCATAATGCTTTTAAGATTCATTCATTCATGTTATAGCATGTGCTTGTATGCTCAGTTGCTGAGTCATGTCTGACTCTTTGTGAACCCATGAACTGTAGCCTGACAGGCTCCTCTGTCCATGAGACTTTTCCAGACAAGAACACTGGAGTGGGTTGCCATTCCCTTCTCCAGCTCGTGCACTCATTCATGCACATGTTATAGCATATATCAGTACATTATTCCTTTTAATGGCTAAATACTATTTCATTCTATCAATATAGTCCATTTTTATTTATCCATTCATCAGTTGATGAACATATTGAATTATTTCTAATATGTATTATGAATGTTTTTATGAATGTAAGTATACAAAGTTTTGTATGGACACATGTTCTCATTTCTCTTGGGTAAATCCCTAGGAGTTGGAATCACTGGGCCATATGGTTAATCATTTGAGGATCTGTTACACTATTTCCCAAAACAGCTGCCCCCCTTTACATCCCTAACAGTAGTGTATGTTCTTAATTTTCCACATCCTCAGCAAGACTTGTTTCTGACTTTTGTTTTGTTTTGTTTTGTTTTTTGTTTCTGACTTTTTGATTCTACCAATACTAATGGGTATAGAATGGTATCTCATTGTGCTTTAGAGTTGCATTTTCTTTATGACTAAAGATGTTGAAGGTCCTTTCATATGTTTATTTCTCCTTTACTTCTTTTTTCCTCAGAAATTATTTCTCAGAGTTTCTTTCTCTTTTTTCAGTTTTTTAAGGTGGAAAATAATGCTGGTAACTTTGAATCTTTCTTCACTCATTTTTTAAAAAAATTATTGGAGAACAGTTGATTTACAATGTTGCACTGGTTTCTGCTGTACAGAAAAGTGAATCAGTTATACATATGCATATATCCACTTTTTAAAGATTCTTTTCCCATATAAGTCATTATCGAGTATTGAGTAGAATTCCCTGTGCTATACAGTAGGTCCTTATGAGTTATCTATTTTATATATAGTAGTGTGTGTATGTCAGTGTTGTTGTTGCTTAGTTGCTAAGTCAAGTTTGATTTTTTCTGTGACCCCATGGATAGTAGCCCACCATGATTCTTCTGTCCATGGGATTTCCCAGGCCAGAATACTAGAGTGGATAGCCATTTCTTTCTCTGGGAAATTTTCCCAACCCAGGGATCAAACCCTATCTCCTGCAATGGCAGGCAGATGCTTTACCACTGAGCCACCAGGAATCTCATATATGTCAACTCCATCCCCTAATTTATCCATCCCCAGTTACCCCATTGTAGCCATAAGATTTTCTACATCTGTGACTCTATTTCTGTTTTGTAAATTAGTTCATTTGTACCGTTTTTGTAGATTACACATGTAAGCAATGTCATATTATACTTATCTTTCTCTGTCTGGCATACTTCACTCAGTTTGACGATTTATGGGTATGTTCATATTTCTCCAAATGGCATCATTTCATTATTTTTTACAGCTGAGTGATATTCATTGTATGTATGTACCACATCTTCTTTATCCATTCCTCTGTTAATGGATGTTTAGGTTGCTTCCATGTCCTGGCTATTTTAAATAGTGCTGCAATGATCAGTGGGGTGCACGTGTCTTTTCAAATTATAATTTTCTCCCAGTATATGCCCAAGAGTGGGATTGCTAGATCAATTTTTAGTTTTTTAAGGCACCTCCATACTGTGTTCTTCATGATGGCTGTACCAATTTACATTCCCACCAACAGTGTAGAAGGGATCCCTTTCCTTCATATCATCTCCAGTATTTATTGTTTGCAGAATTTGTATTTATTTATTTATTTATTTATGGCTGTACTGGGTCTTCGTTGCTGTGCAGGCTTTTCTCTAGTTGTGGAGAGCAGTGGCTACTCTCTAGTTGTGGTTCACTGGCTTCGCATCATAGGTGGCTTCTCTTGTTGTGGAACATGGGTTCTAAGTTGTGGGCTTCAGAAGCTGTGGTTCTAGAGCTCTAGAGTACAAGCTCAATATTTGTGGTACACAGGCTTATTGCTCCACAGTCTGTGGGATATTCTGGGCCCAGGAATTGAACCCATGTCTTATGACTTGACAGGCAGATTTTTTTTTTTTTTTTAACCATCAAGCCACCAGGGAAGCCCAGTTTGTAGAATTTTTGATGATAGACATTCTGACTAGTGTGAGATGATATCTCATTATAGCTTGATTTGCATTTCTCTAATAATTTGTGATGTTGAACATCTTTTCATGAGCTTTTTGGCTATCTTTATGTATTTTTTTGAAAAATGTCTATCTAGATCTTCTGCTCATTTCTTGATTAGGTTGTTTTGAGCTTCATGAACTGTTTCTATGTTTTGGAGATTAATCTCTTTTTGGTCACTTCATTTGTAAATATCTTCTCACATTCTGTGGGTTTTTTTTTTCCATTTTGTTTTTGATTTATTTTTCTGTGCACAAAATTTAAGTTTAATTAAGTCCCATTTACTTATTTTTGTTTTTTTTTTTCATTACTCTAGGAGGTGTATCAAAAAAGATCTTGCTTTGATTTAGGTCAAAGAGTGTTCTGCCTGTTTTCATCTAAGAGTTTTGTAGTATCCATGCTTACATTTAGGTCTTTAATATATTTTGTCTTTATTTTGTGTATAGTGTTAAGGAGTGTTTTAATTTCTTTCTTTTATGTGTAGCTCTCCAGTTGTCCCAGAACCACTTATTGAAGAGACTGCCTTTTCTCCATTGTGTATTCTTGCCGGCTTTGTCATAGATTAGTTGACCATAAGTGTGTGTGGGTTTATCTCTGGACTTTCTATCCTTTTTAATTGATCTATATTTCTGAGGTTACTTGCTTTCAGTCTGAAGACCTTCCTTTAGTATATCTTATAAGGCATTTCTGCCAGCAAAATATTCTCTTAGTTTTGTATATCTGGGAAAGTCTAACCTTTATTTTTGAAAGATAGCTTTGCTGGATATAGGATTCTTGGTTGACAGTTTTGATTTTTGAACAGTTTGCCTTCTGGTCACCATTGTTCCTACTGAGAAGCAAGTTATTAAACATATTGACATTCCCTTGTAAATAAAGAGTCATTTTTCTCTTGCTCCTTTCAGCATTTTCTCCTCATCTTTGACTTTCAGCATTTTGTACTCTGTGCCTTTTTCCAAGTCTCTTTGTACCACTTAGAGTCTGTTGACTTTTTATTGGGTATGTAGGTTATTGCTTTTCAACAAATTTGTTAGGTTTTCAGTCACAGTTTCATCAAATATCCTCTCTTCTTTCCCTTCTTTCCTTTGGAAGTCCCATACAAATAATTTGGTTCACTTGATGGTGTATACATTTCTTTCATTTTTCTTTCTCTTCCTTTCTGCTTTTTTGGATTATGTGATCTCTATTCCTATATATTCAAGTTTTCTTATTCCTTCTGCCAGTTCAAATCTATTGTTGAGACCCTCTAGTGATTTTCTTTTATTTCAGTTATTATGCTTTTCAACTCTATCATTTCCATATGGTTCTTTTTTGAAATTTATATATCTTTATCAATATGTCTCTATTTGATGCAACATTGTGGCCATATCTTCTTTTGCTTCTTTAATCATGATTTCTTTTAGTTCTGTAAACATGGTTTTAATGACTACTTTAAGTCTTTTTTCTGATAAATGTGACATCTTGTCACTGTCATAGGCACTTTCTGTGCTAATTTTTTCTCCCAGTGGATGGGGGCACATTCTTCTGTTTCTTTGCATGCCTCATAATTAATTACTATAAACTGTATTTTAGATAGTATATTGTAGCAACATTGGTTGCTACAATACTCCCCCCAGGAGCTTGTTATTGATTTTTAGAAGTATATTTCATGGTTGATTGTCTTATTTTAGTAAAATTAACACCCTCTCCTTAGTGTTTAACTTCTGGTATTATTGCTTACAGAGGCACAGCTTTGGTTATAGTCTCAGGTATGTTGGGATGACAGTGGTTTTTGAAGGGCTCTTTTCTTCTTTCCCTGACCACATTAAAATATTAAACTCCAATTATTGGCAGATGATTGCTCAACTGTTTTCAACAATGCTCTGGGGTAAAAATTTTTTCTACAAATGAATCCAATAAAATTCTGGCTCTTTAAAAGAAATACTTTCTGATATCAGTATTTGATTTTTGTTCTGATCCCAGGAGAACTTCTCCTAGCTGTTTTATTCCCAGCTGTTTTCTCCTTCAAACTAGCTGGCCTACACTTTAGCCTATATCTTGACTCTTCTCCCGATCGCCTTTCACCATACTTATTGGATGAGCATTCATTGAGTAAGCACACATTGGAGTGGCAACAGCCTAGACTACTTTCACTTTGGCTTACCTGATATAAAACGACTACCCCCAACCTGGAGCAAGAGTGAAAATAATTCACTATTATCAGAAGTGCAGCACCCAAGGTAGAGCCTCCGTTTCATGAGTCAGAGCTGAACAGAAGAAAGAACGTCTTCTCTCAATTGTACTCAATGGTGATGTAGCTTGAGCAACAGGGGGCAGGATGAGAAAGGCGGACACCCTGCTCCTCTGGAAAGAAACCTTTCCATCTTGGTTCCATTGGCAGAAAGAGTGCTATTAGTCTTTGCTATAGCAGTTTGGAGTAGTCTCTGGCCTTATCTGAGCTGGGAGGTGGCCAAGGGACATAGTAATATTGGTTCAAATAGAAGTTTCTTTATTTTATATTCACTTTTAAGATCATTTCCAGAGGTTTCAAATGGTTAGATTGTTTCAAAATAGTTTTCACCAGTTTCACTGAAGTCCACCTCTATGTGATAGTGATTAGAATTGATTTATTGATGATAGTTCCTCTTTATATACAAAAACCCCAACATTTAATATCCCTGGACTTTAGTTTCCACTACTATAGAATGATAAGTTTGGTGTAAAGTAAGGCTTTCTTTCACTGCAGATTCCTATATTTTTCTATTTTAATACTGGAACAAAACACATAAGGTTAAATAACTCAGCTTATGCTACAAATTCAATGAAGTAAAAATATGATGAAAACAGTTTTTGATTTATGTCAAACAATATGAAATAGCTAGTTATGCATAAGTAATCCAGATTTTGAACAATATAATATAGAAAAATTTCATATTGATTCTTCCAACCAAGCTTTTTTATCATGGGAGGGGTATCCAGTTACACACATTGCTATAGTAAAAAAAAAAAAAAATCTCCATAGGGTATTTCCTGGTGATTTTATTTTTTATTAGGTAAATAGTGCTGATTTTGGCTTTCTAGAATGTATTGACTCTTTCCCAAGTTTTAGCAATCAACAACAGTGTTTTTATTAAACCAAATTCAAGTTAATTTTGACCCTATGACAGCTTATGAGTTAAAAAGTATCCTTTTGTGGTTGCTATCAAAACCATATATAGCTTGTTTAGCAAGGTAGGTTAAAGAAAGAAAAACTTACCTTAATGATTAAAATACACATCTCATACTGGGTAACTGTGTTCCCTAAAGTTATTCATTCTATGAAATTTAATGTGGGAATGGAAGCTTAAAGAGAAATGTAAAGCTTAAATATAATTCTGTTTGGAATGTAAAGATATTACTTATCTACAATTGACATTGTGTCTCACAACATAGATGCTCAGAAAATAAATTATTTTACTTACCAGTTCTACAATGCTAAAATGGTAGAATTCTTTCTTATGATTTCCAGAGCCATGGATGTAAAAATACCTTAAATTTTATCTGGCATTTTGAAATAACAGTGTTCTTTCTATTAGGAAGAGATTTGCTATTGGATTTGAACATGCATTCATCTGTATATAAACATCTTTTATAACTTAGATTGTAAAATAAAATCTGGGCTTGTGACTGGTGTCTAAAGTGGGAGTGGGGGTGAATGAGTGTGTAGTCTTGAAGGACTGAGTCCTCAACCTGTGAAATCTATGTTATTTTCAGGTAAATAGAGTACTAATTGAATTGAATTCTTAGGATCTAAAACATCCGATCCTAAAGAAAATCAACTCTGAATATTCATTGGAAGGACTGATGCTGAAACTGAAGCTTCATTATTTTAGGAACCTGATGCAAAGAGCTGGATCATTGGAAAAGACCCTGATGCTGGGAAAGATTGAAGGCAGGAGGAGAAGGAGATGACAGAGGGTGAGATAGTTGGATGGTATCATTGACTCAATAGACATGAGTTTAAGAAACTCCAAGAGATGGTGAAGCACAGGGAAGCCTGGTGTGCTGCAGTCCATGGGGTTGCAAAGAGTCAGACATGACTGAGTGACTGAAGAACAACAACAATTTGTATACTGGTTGGTGTTCAAGAATTGCTTATTAGTATGGGGAAGCCTCTGCGTACATGGGTTGGAATTGGGTCTAGGAATATTTTTGCAGTTATTAACTTGAATACTTATATGGACTAAAGTAAGAAAAAACAATCCACTCCAGTATTCTTGCCCAGAAAATTCCATGGACTGAGGAACCTGGTGGACTATAGTCCATGGCATCTCAGAGTCAGAAATAACTAAGCACACACACACACAAACACACACACATATAAAAAAAAAAGTAAGAATATTGAAGAAATAATTGAAGGCAATATAAAATATTTAGTTTATCTAAAAAATAACTGTTTAAAGTAATAATAGTAGCGATGTATTTGGTCATTATAACATATACATCAGTGAAATAAATGACAGAAAATGTCACAAAGGTCAGGAGAATTGGTAATACACTATTATAATGCATTTTCACTACCTGTAAAGCAGAATAGTGTCATTTGAAGGTAGACTTATCTTAGTTCAAAACTGTGCATTATGAACACATGTTAAACTACTAAAATAATTTTTTAAAGAAATGTTATTTAAATATATGTTAAGAGAATAGAGAAAATAAAATTATATAATCAACATATTGGAGAAGGTAGTTTCTAGCAACAAATAGAAAACTGTCATAAACATCGTAGATGTTAATCCAATTGTATCAGTCATCAATTTAAATAATAGTGATCCGAACACATCAGTTTAAAGATGGAGATTGTCAGAATGACCAAAAAAAATAAATAAATAAAACACTGCATTTTATCTATAAGAAACCCATTTTAGATATGAAGACTCTGATGTGTTGAAAGTAAAGGGATAAAGAAAAATAAGTGACATACTAATACAATTCAAAAGAAAATTGGAGTAGTTTTGGAAACATAGACTTCAGAACAAGGAAATTATCAGGGAAGAAAGAAGGGCATTACATACACAATTTCTCAGAGAAAACAATATTAACGTATTTAAGCCTAAGAACATTTGAAGCAAAAAGTGAAAGAACTGTAAGGAGAAAGAAAGAAACAAACTGTTGTGCTGTGCTCAGTTGTTCAGTCGTGTCTGACTCTTTCTACTCCATGGACTATAGCCTGTCAGACTCTTCTGTCCATGGAATTTAGTTCAATAACTTTCAGTAACTGAGAGATCAAGCAGGCAGAAAGTCAGTAAAGATTTATTTCACCTGAATAGCATTATCAGTAAGATTAATTTATCTGATATTTATAAAATGTTCCAGCGAGCAACAGAATACACATTTTTCTTGAAATTGCATAGAGCATTCATCAGGATAGACCATATTTTGGACCTTAACACACCTGGACAAAGTTTAAAAGGATAGAAATAATACAAAGTATATTATCAGACCATAATGTAATTGAACCAGAAATCTATAATGGAAAGATAATTGGAAAATCCTTAAACATTTGAAACTTAAACAATACACTTCTATACAGCACATGGAGCAAAAAAGAAATCTCAAGAGTTTAAAAACACTTTAAACTGACTGAAAATTAAAATACACTTTATCAAATTTGGAGAGAGGCAGCAAAACTGGTATTTAGAGGGAAGTTTATAGCATTAAATGAATATACTAAAAAGGAACAAATACTAAAAATTAATTATGTAATTTGCTACTTTAGAAAATCTAGAGAAAGAGCAATTTAATCCTAAAGTGAGTGGAAAAATGAAATAATAAAATTCAGAGTAAAAATCAATGAAATTAGAGAATAGAGAAAATTAATGAGACAAAAGCCAATTCTTTGAAAATATCAATGAAGTTGGTAAATCTCTTAGCCATGTTAACTAAGAAAAAGAGAGAGAAGACATAAAATGGACTTTAAGAGGATAATAAATGAATAGTATAATTTTGATTTATATATACAAATTTGATAGTTTCAATGAGCAAATTTCACTAAAGACACAAACTAAGACTCACACAAGGAGAAATAGATAATCTGTATAGCTCTGAATCTAGTCAAGAAAGTAAACGATATTAACCTTCCAATAACATAATCGTTAGAGGTAGATGATCTCACTGGTGAATTCTGTTAAACATTTAACACAGAAATTATACCAATTTTCAACAATATACTTCAGAAAATGAAAGCAGTGGGAACATTTCATAACTCAGTCTATGGGATCACTATATCCTAATACCAAATTCAAATAAAGACATTACAAGAAATGGAGACATGCAGATGGAAAATAAACATATGAAAAGATGCACCACATCATTTGTCATGAAGGACTTGCAAATTAAGATAATATCACTATGAGCCTATCAGAATGGTTAAAATTTTTAAAAGCTGATAACAATTGCTGGTGAGAATGCAGAGCAACATGAATTCTCATTCATTGCTAGTGGAAATGAAAAATGAGACAGGTACTTTGGAAGACAATTGTTGTTTTCTTTCAAAATTAAACATAATCTTACAAAACAGTCCAACAATTGCACACCCAGGTATTTATCAAATTGGTTTGAAACATATCCATGAAAAAACTTTCACATGAATGCTTATAGTAGCTTTATACATAATCACAAAACCCAGAAAGTAACAAAGAAGTTCTTCAGTAGGTGAATGGACAACAAACTCTAATATACCTATACATTGGTAAATGTCTTAATGATGTAAAGAAAGCTATCCAAATATGTAAGATCATCACTATCAAATGCATATTAAAAAAGACAGTCTGAAAGAGCTACATAGTGTGCAATTGTAATTTTATGTCATTCTAGAAAAGACAAAATTATAGAGATGGTAAACGA
Source organism: Budorcas taxicolor (assembly GCF_023091745.1). Taxonomy (NCBI): domain Eukaryota; kingdom Metazoa; phylum Chordata; class Mammalia; order Artiodactyla; family Bovidae; genus Budorcas; species Budorcas taxicolor. Next base: position 6,896,561 of record NC_068935.1, read on the forward strand.
GTCCCTGATTGCTAAGTGTTTAGGGATATTGACTGGTGAAGCATAGGGGATTTTTGTTTTAGGACAGTCAAACTATTTTTTATGATATTATAATGGTAAAAACAAGACATTAAGCATTTGTCGAAAACCAATCAATTTTTACGGCACAAAAAGTAATCCTTAATGTATACATTCCAGGAAGGAATGCAAAATGTGGCAAAATAATCTAAATATGTTACAAATGTATTTTAAAACTCACTGATCATTATCAGAGAAATGCAAATCAAAACCACAATGAGGTACCATTTCACGCCAGTTGCAATGGCTGCAATCCAAAGCTACAAGCAATAAATGCAGGAGAGGGTGTGGAGAAAAGGGAACCCTCTTACACTGTTGGTGGGAATGAAAACTAGTACAGCCACTATGGAGAACAGTGTGGAGATTCCTTAAAAAACTGGAAATAAAAGTGCCTTATGACCCAGCAATCCCACTGCTGGGCATACGCACCGAGGAAACCAGAATTGAAAGAGACACATGTACCCCAATGTTCATCACAGCACTGTTTATAATAGCCAGGACATGGAAGCAGCCTAGATGTCCATCAGCAGACAAATGGATAAGAAAGCTGTGGTACATATACACAATGAAGTATTACTCAGCCATTAAAAAGAGTACATTTGAATCAGTTCTAATGAGGTGGATGAAACTGGAGCCTATTATACAGAGTGAAGTAAGCCAGAAAGAAAAACACCAGCACAGTATACTAACACATATATATGGAATTTAGAAAGATGGTAATGATAACCCTGTATGCGAGACAGCAAAAGAGACACAGATGTATAGAACAGTCTTCTGGACTCTGTGGGAGAGGGAGAGGGTGGGCTGATTTGGGACAATAGGATTGAAACATGTATAATATCAAATAAGAAATGAATCGCCAGTCTGGGTTCAATGCAGGGTGCAAGATGCATGGGGCTGGTGCACTAGGATGACCTGGAGGGATGGTGTGGGGGGAGAGGTGGGAGAGGGGTTCGGGTTTGGGAACACGTGTACACCTGTGGTGCATTCATGTTGATGTGTGGCAAAACCAATACAATATTGTAAATTAATAATAATAATAATAATAATAATTTTTTTAAAAAAAGAAAAAAAATGCAATTCCTGCAGGAAAGAAAGGGATGCGGGAATAAATTCTGGACCTAAGTAAGTTTGGAAATGAATGGAATATATAAGACCGAAGGCAAAAGGAACTGCATATAAAACCTGTCCTATAGTTGCTGAACAACCATCGACAGGAGAATATTGGATCCCACCAAAAAAAGACACCTCACATTCAAGGGTAAATGAGAAGCCCCAGCAAGACAGTAGGAGGGGTGAAATCACGTTTAGAATCAAACCCCATACCAGCCGGAGACACTTGGAAGTCTTAAGCAAAACCCTGTGCCCTCCAGGACCCAGAGGCCCCACAGAGACTGAGCCAGACATGCCTTTGAGTGGGCCAGCATTGGCCTGTTTCAGGGACTGGGGCTCTGGCTGCAGCAGACCTGGGTCATGCAGCATTACCCACCATAGAGCCACCAAGCAGATGACCCACAAACTGCAGAATGATTATACCAAAGAAATTCTCACACTGTTACACAAGTTCTAAGATCCACAACAGATTTCCCAACCTGTGGGTCCAGCAAAGGGATTAAGAACTCCCAGGGAATTTGACTTTGGAGGCCAGTGGGATTAGATTACAGAACTTTCACAGGACTGGGGAAACAGACTATTGGAGGGCACAAACAAAACGTTGTGCACAGCAGGAGCCTGGAGAAAGGAGTAGTGTTCCCACAAAAGACTAAGCAAAACTTGCCTGTGAGTGTCCAGGGGTTTCTGCTGGAGGCATGGGTCGACAGTTTGGCCTCAGGCCAAACAAAAGGGAGGGAACACAGCCTGGCCCATCAACAGAAAATTGGATTAAAGATTTACTGGGTGTGGCCCTGCCCATGAGAACCAGACCCTGTTTCCCCCACAGTCATTCTCTCCCAACAGGAAACTTCCAAAAGCCTCTTATCCTTATCATTCAGAGGGCAGACAGAATGAAAATCACAATCACAGAAAATGAAGCAAAGTGATCACATGGACCACATCCTTGTCTAACTCAATGAAAATATAAGCCATGCCTTGAAGGGCCAAGCAAGACCAACAGGTCATGGTGGAGAACATGGTCCATTGGAGAAGAGAATGACAAACCACTTCAGTATTCTTGCACTGAGAACCCCATGAATAGTATGACAAGGTAAAAAGATATGACACTAAAAAATGAACTCCCTAGGTTGGTAGCTTCCCAATATGCTACTGGATATCAATGGAGAAATAAATACAGAAACAATGAAGAGATAGCACCAAAGTGAAAATATCACCCAGTTGTGGATGTGACTGTGGATAGAAGTAAGGTCCAATGCTGTAAGGAACAATATTGCATAAGAACCTGGAATATTAGGTTGATGAATCAAGGTAATTTGGAAGTGGTGAAACAGGAGATGGTAAGAGTAAACATCAACATTTTAAGAATAAGTGAAATAAAATGGATGGGAAAAATTGAATTTAATTGAGATGACCATTATATCCACTACTGTGGGCAAGAATCCCTTAGAAGAAATAAAGGAGCCCTCATAGTCAATAAAAGAGTTGGAAATGCTGTACTTGTACACAATCTCAAAAATGACAGAATGATTTCTGTTTGTTTCCAAGGCAAACCATTCAATATCATAGTAATCCAAGTCTATGCCCCAACCACTAATGCCAAAGAAGATGAAGTTGAATGGTTGTATGATGCCCTACAAGACCTTTTAGAATTAACACCAAAAAATGATGTCTTTTTCATCATAGGGGACTGGAATGCAAAAGTAGGAAGTCAAGAAATACCTGGAGTAACGGGCAAATTTGACCTTGGGGTACAGAATGAAGCAGGGCAAAGGCTAACAGAATTTTGCCAAGAGAATGCACTGGTCATAGCAAACACCCTTTTCCAACAACACAAGAGAAGACTCTACATATGAACCTCACCAGATGGTCAATACTGAAATCAGATTGATTGTATCTTTTCTAGCCAAAGATGGAGAAGCTCTATACAGTCAGCAAAAACAAGACTAGGAGCTGACTGTGGCTCATATCATGAACTCCTTATTGCAAAATTCAGACTTAAACTGAAGAAAGTAGGGAAAACCACTAGACCATTCAGGTATGACCTAAATCAAATCCCTTATGATTATACAGTAGAGGTGAGAAATAGATTCAAATGATTAAATCTGATAGACAGAGTGCCCGAAGAACTATGAACAGTTTCATGACATTGTATAGGAGGCAGTGATCACCCTCCTATACACTCCAAGAAGAAAAAATGAAAAAGGCAAAATGGTTGTTGGAGAAGGGCTTCAAATAGCTAAGAAAAGAAGAGAAAGGAAAAGTAAAAAAGGAAAGATATACACACCTGAATGCAGAGTTCCAAAGAATAGCAAGGAGAGATAAGAAAGCCTTCCTCAGTAATCAATGCAAAGATATAGAGGAAAACAGTAGAAGGGGAAAGACTAGAGATCTCTTCAAGAAAATTAGAGCTACCAAGAGAACATTTCATGCAAAGTTGGGCACAATAAATGACAGAAAAGGGGTATGGACCTAAGAGAAGCAGAAGAAATTAAGAGGTAGCAAGAACACACAGAAGAATCATGCAAAAAAAAAAAAAAAAAGAAAAGAAAAACAAACAAACCAACTTAGTGACCCAGATAACCACAATGTTGCGATCACGCACCTAGCACCAGACACGGAAAAGGTGATGACACCCCACTCCAGTGTTCTTGCCTGGAGAATCCCAGGGACAGAGGAGCCTGGTGGGCTGCCGTCTATGGGGTTGCACAGAGTCAGACACGACTGAACTGATTTAGCAACAGCAGCAGCAGCACCAGACATCCTGGCATGCAAAGTCAAGTGGGCCTTAGGAAGCATCACTACAAACAAAGCTAGTGGAGGAAATGGAATTCCATTAGAGTTGTTTCAAATCCATATTGCTGCAATCAATATGCCTGCAAATTTGGAAAACTCAGCAGTGGCCACAGGACTGGAAAATGTCAGTTTTTATTCAAATCTCAAAGAAAGGCAATGCAAAAGATAGTTCAAACTATGGCACAATTGCACTCATCTCATACATAAGCAAAGTAATGCTCAAAATTCTCCAAGCTAGGCTTCATCAGTACATGAACCGAGAACTTCTACATGTTCAAGCTGAATTTAGAAAAGGTAGAGGAACCAGAGACCAGATTGCCAACATCCATTGGATCATCAAAAAAGCAAGAGAGTTACAAACAATATCTACTTTTGCTTTATTGACTATGCCAAAGCCTTTGAATATGTGGATCACAACAAACTGTGGAAAATTCTTCAAGTGATGGGAATACCAGACCACCTGACCTGCCTCTTGAAAAATCTGTATGCAGATCAAGAAGCAACAGTTAGAACTGGATATGGGACAATGGACTGTTTCAAGTTGGGAAAGGAGTATGTCAAGGCTGTATATTGTCACTCTGCTTATTTAACTTCTAAGCAAAGTGCATCATGTGAAATGCTGGGCTGGATGAAGTACAAGCTGGAATCAAGTTTGCCGAGAAAAATATCAGTAACCTCAAATAGGCAAATGACACCACACTTATGGCAGAAACTGAAGAAGAATTGACGATCCTCTTGACAAAATTGAAACAGGAGAGTGAAGAGTCTGGTTTAAAACTCAAGATTCAAAACACTAGTATCATGGCATCTGGTCCCAACACTTTGTGGCAAATAGATGGAGAAACAATGGAAACAGTGACAGACTTTATTTTCTTGGGCTCCAAAATCATTGTGGATGGTGACTGCAGCTATGAAATTAAAAGATGCTCACTGTTTGGAAGAAAAGGTATGACCAACCTAGATAGTGTATTATAAAGGAGAGACATTACTTTGCCAACAATGGTCCATCTAGTCAAAGCTATGATTTTTCCAGTAGTCATGTATGGATATGAGGGTTGGACCATAAAGAAAGCTGAGTGCCAAAGAATTGATGCTTTTGAACTGTGGTGTTGGAGAAGACTCTTGAGAGTCTCTTGGACTGCAAGGAGATCAAACCAGTCAACTCTAAAGGAAATCGTCTTCAATATTCATTGTAAGGACTGATGCTGAAGCTGAAGCTCCAGTACTTTGGCCCTATGATGCAAAGAACTGACACATTGGAAAAGACCCTGATGTTGGGAAAGATTGAAGGCAGTAGAAGAAGGGGATGACAGAGTATGACGTGGTTGGATGGCATCACCGACTGGATGGACATGAGTTTGAGTAGCTTCGGTATTTAGTGATGAACAGGGAAGCCTGGCATTCTGCAGTCCATGAGGTCACAAATAATCAGATGCAACTGAGTGACTTAACTGAACTGATACTTGATAAAGAGTTCTCACCAGGATATCAATTCTGATACTACCATACACATATAATGAATTTTAACAATTTAGTAAATATATGATTGATGGTGGGATTTGGGACACGACTAAAGTGAATGAGCACACATGCATGCATCTTTATTAAATAAGTTAGTACTTCTTTTATACTAGTAAGTGAAGTTGCTCAGTCATGTCCGACTCTTTGCGACCCCGTGGACTGTAGCCCACCAGGCTCCTCCATCCATGGGATTCTCCGGGCAAGAATACTGGAGCGGGTTGTCATTTCCTTCTCCAGGGGATCTTCCCAATACAGGGATCAAACCTAGGTCTCCTGCATTGCAGGCAGATGCTTTAACCTCTGAGCCAACAGGGAAGCAGGGAAAAATAGGTATTGCTGAGAGGAGAGGAATTTTTATTTTTCTTTTCTTTCTCTGGAAACTCAGTCAACAGTGCAAGACTTCCTGGAATAGGAAACGAGAGTAGACATTTATTTGTATAAATGATTTATGTAACTATTCTCTTATTTTACATAGGATTCTTTGGGGACTTTTGTCAGGTTTGCTGGCTAAGAGGCTAATGAATCTCTTTTTTCCCTTGTGGTGTGTATTGTGTGTATAGTGTGTACAAGAAGAGGGTGTGTATAAGAGATAAAAGTTTAGGGGTAAATAAAGATTTGAAGAAATTCTTTAAGTTATGCCTCAATTTGTCTGTTTTTTCTTCTTTGAAAAATATTTTTAGGAGAGGGATCAGTTCAGTTCAGTTCAGTTCAGTTGCTCAGTCGTGTCCGACTCTTTGCGACCCCATGAATCGCAGCACGCCAGGCCTCCCTGTCCATCACCATCTCCCGGAGTTCACTCAGACTCATGTCCATCGAGTCCGTGATGCCATCCAGCCATCTCATCCTCAGTCGTCCCTTTCTCCTACTGCCCCCAATCCCTCCCAGCATCAGAGTCTTTTCCAATGAGGATAATGCTGATAATATATATCTTTTTTTGTACTGCACTTGAGGATGTTCAATGATTATGAAATGGTGGTTCACTTCTTTTTATTTTCATAAATAGAAGTAATGTTTCAGATGTGTAAAGGTGTATAGCCTTCAGTTCAGTTCTGTGCTTCCTGTCTTCCAGAAAGCCTTTGTGCTGTGCTTAGTCACTCAGTCAACCCCATGGACTGTAGCCCCCCAGGATCCTCTGTCCATGGGGTTTCTCCAGGCAAGAATATTGGAGTGGATTGCCATGTCCTCCTCCAGGGGATCTTCCCAACCCAGGGATGGAATCCAGATCTTCTGCATTGCAGATGGATCCTTTACCTTCTGAGCCACCAGGGAAGCCCATGAATACTGGAGTGGGTAGCCTGTCCCTTCTCCAGGCTATCTTTCTGACCCAGGAATCAAACTGGTGTCTCTTGCATTGCAGGTGGATTCTTTACCAGCTGAGTACCAGGGAAGCCCCCAGAAAGCTTTTTTTTTTTTTTGTATTTATGGTTTGAGCATATGACTTTAATGGTCTATATTAGCCTTCTACTAAATATTGTTATATGGTAAAAGTCAACAGGGTTAATTCACACTATTAAAAAAGATGCTCAGAATATTTTTCTTTAAAATAATTTAGCATCTTTATAAAAATATTTTTAGCATAGTACCCATATTTTAAAGATATAATAAAATAATGATTGGAGGAAAAGTAAAATTCATGAGGTGAATAAAATGTTAGTAATTTATAGTCAGTGATACTTCATTTACACCCTGAAAAGCAAACTAAGGAAGATATGGATTGGGAAGAAGAACAAGAAAAGTGTCAGTTATATAAACCACAAACCAGATGTATCTCCAGTATCTCCAAACAATGATTGCAGTTTATATTTAATAAAAAATATTAACCACAAAATATAACAAAGCAACTTGAAATAGCAGAAGAAAAGTGTTAGACTAAACTAGCCACTATTTATTTTTTAGTGTATGCAATTTGGAAGGTTTAACTAGAAACTTCAAATATCAACTAATTTTTGTTCTGCCTTCATTAAAATTTAAAAGAAAATTTATAGCAAATCCATCAAAATATTAATAAAAACATAGGCTAGCCAGATTTACCCATACTTACTATGTCTATGATTTCTCCAGTACAGTAGCTACCTATCTAACAATTAAGGAATCTACTGTTGACACCAGTGGCCTAAGGCTGTGTATAGGAGCCAGTGTATCTATTGCCATTTTTTCTGGGGTTTTCTGACATATTTTGTCAAATTTTGTTCAACTGGATAGAAGTTGGAAACTTGGTTATGATTGGGTGTTGATGTAAGCTGTAAGTAACAAAAGACTTGTTACTTTGCAGACATGAATAAAAAATTCTGGGATCCTAGCTGGCTAAGGGGAGAAGGCAATGGCACCCCACACTAGTACTCTTGCCTGGAAAATCCCATGGATGGAGGAGCCTGGTGGGCTGCCGTCTATGGGATCGCACAGAGCCGGACACTACTGAAGTGACTTAGCAGCAGCAGCAGCAACAGCTGGCTAAGGAAAGCTGAATGAGAAGAACATGGCTTGAGGGAGCAATGCTATCGCTGCCTTTCTCCTTAGTCAAAAATAAGAATCCTGACTACAGCTTTCTAGAGTAGGGATTTTTGGTTTCATATTGTGTTTTTCTTTTAGTTGATTAGAGAATCCAATTATACTTAGGAGCTAAAAAAAAAAAAAAAGTACACATGGTTATTTAACTATCACTGTCTAAATGAGTGATTTTCATTCAGACTGTTGATTACAACCCATTAGTGGGTTAAGAAATCAGTTTCAAAGTTCATGGCCATCATTATTTGTTTAAAGTGATAAAATTATCAGACAAGGCACTATAGTGCATTACATGTGATAAGGTAAATATTATTTCATAAAAATTTGGTTTCAGTTGTATATAAAAAAAAGAAATATGTGTTTACTGGATCATGATGTAAAATTCATTTTTCCCCCCCAGTGGGTCATATTTGAACAGTTTGGAAGTGTTATTAATAGATGTATTGACTCTTGGTTTACTTTTGTATGTCATTTAATATTAAATAAACATCAATACTGAAGATTTTTTATGTTAAAATATCCATGTTTTTATTCTAAACCTATTTATATGAGGAAATTTACCTTAAAAATAGTGGAATACTTGAAATTTTGCTGTAATGCATTGTTTTGGCAAGTAGCATAACACAAAAGATTTTAAAGAAAAATTGCCTAGGTTCCACTTGCAGATAAATCATTTATTTATAAACTTTGTGACCTTGCAAAAGTTGCTTGATACCCTAACTTATTCAGCTGTAAAATGGGACTTTCTAGAAATGAATGAGACAAGTACAGTGAAGATTAATATTTACTGAACATTCACTAAGTGATAGATACTGTGTTAAGTTCTTTAAACAATTTACTACTTTCTGGGTGATATCATTGTTTTTTTCTGGCTCCCTGGGAAATCTATATTCTGTTTCTAGTTTTTTTGTTTTTTGTTTTTTTTGCTTCCCCTCACAGATTTTTGCCTGAATGTATTCTAAAAATCACCAGTCAGCACTTTAAATATTCCGAGGAGTTGTAAAGTAATGTCACAGTGTTTTTGTATTGGACAATGTTAGGTATTTCAAAATGAAGATGAGAAATTTCTAGTTAATCAAAATACCACATATGTAGCACATTTATTATACACAGTATATTATATGTATATATATATAAACTAGTATCTTTGACTCTCTGTTTCTAGACCCTGAGGTACTAGTTCCTGTGGTTCCTCCATTCATTTTAAGTTTCTCCAGCATCCTTCTGAAATGTATGAGCTAATTATATTCTCAGTTTTCATTTAACCTAATTTGAGTTGATTCTTGTCACTTGGAACTAAATGGGTCCTGATGAGTCACTCCTATAAACATATGCAAGTAAAACCATCCTTCCTAGCACCTAAGTTTTCGTAGTATTTTCCCCTTGGGTCTCTTGATTAAGAAATTTATCATTCTCTGTGATATTCTTATCACATGATAAAATCTACATTTTTATTTTGTACCACCAGAACAATTTCACCTCCACAAAGGATATAGCACAGGTTTCTGATTTTATGCTGCTTTGAATGATTATAAGTATTTCTCTGGACTAGAAATGAGAGGCTAATGGGCAGGAAGGCCAGGGGTCTTCAAAGGGAGGACATAGGCTTCAAGTGTCAGACATTTATCTCTCTCTTAAGCAGCAGGAGGAAACAAACCTCAAATTTTTTCCCCTTCTCTACAGATTTAAACAGAGGTTTCTCTTAAAATTCTGTGTTGCCATGACGACAACTGGCTCCACATGAACTAAACATTTGTCAAACCTTGAGCTAACCAATGAGTTTTTCTTGTAGAATTCTTTGTCTTAAGCTATGTCAATAAACTATGTATTTACCCTAAACTCTGTCTTTCCTCAAGTCAGTTCCCCCATAGATTCAGAACCAACTTGACAAACCAGTAGGTTTTACTCATACATTGTTCTCCTAATCTATGTTAATGAAACTACATATTTACTTGGAAACATGCTTTTCTTCAAGATTCATGTCAAACGTTTTATGGCCCAGGATGATTCACCTGGTGCCAATGTTATCACAATACATACTGTGAGGGGCCTAGTGCCATTCTCTGAGTTTTGAGACATTTCCTTTCTCTAATTAGCAGAAAGCTAGTAGCTATATAATATCAAGCTAAAGACTAGCAGAGGAGCATTCTTTCTGCCACCTTCTGATGTCTACATCAGAAGCTTTCTCTATCTCTGTTATACTTATTTAAATTTATTTGTTTTAATTGGAGACTAATTACTTTACAATATTGTAGTGGGTTTGCCATACATTGACATGAATTAGCCATGGTGTACATGTATTCCCCATCCTGAACCCCCCTCCCATCTCCCTCCCCATCCCATCCTTCAGGGTCATTCCAGTGCACCAACCCTGAGCACCCTGTCTGATGCATTGAACCTGGACTGGCGATCTATTTCACATATGATAATATACATGTTTCAATGCTATTCTCTTAAATCATTCTACCCTTGCCATCTCCCACAGAGTCCAAAAGTCTGTTCTTTATATGTGTATCTCTTTTGCTGTCTTGCACATAGGGTCATCATTACCATCTTTCTAAATTCCATATATATGTGTTAATATACTGTATTGGTGTTTTTCTTTCTGACTTACTTCACTCCGTATAATAGGCTCCAGTTTAATCCACCTCATTAGAACTGATTCAAATGTATTCTTTTTAATAGCTGAGTAATATTCCATTGTGTATATATGCCACAACTTTCTTACCCATTTGTCTGCCAATGAACATCTAGATTGCTTACATGTCCAAGCTATTGTAAACAGTGCTGTGATGAAAACTGGGGTACACGTTTCTCTTTCAATTCTGATTTCCTCGGTGTGTATGCCAAGCAGTAGGATTGCTGGGTTGTATGGCAGTTCTATTTCCAGTTTTTTTAAGGAATCTCCACACTGTTTTCCATAGTGGCTATACTAGTTTGCATCCCCAGCAACAGTGTAAGAGAGTTCCCTTTACTGTGAACCCTCTTCAGTATTTATTGTTTGTAGACTTTTTGATAGCAGCCTTTCTTACTGGCGTGAAATGATACCTCATTGTGGTTTGGATTTACATTTCTCTGATAATGAGTGATGTTGAGTATTTTTTCGTGTGTTTGTTAGCCATCTGTATGTCTTTTTGGAGAAATGTCTGTTTAGTTCTTTGGCACATTTTTTTATTGGGTAGCTTATTTTTCTGGAATTGAGCTGCAGGATCAGCTTGTATATTTTTGAGATGAATTATCTGTCAGTTGCTTTGTTTGCTATTATTTTCTCCCATTCTAAAGGCTGTCTTTTCACTTTGCTTATAGTTTCTTTCATTGTGCAAAGGCTTTTAAGTTTAATTAGGTCCCATTTGTTTATTTTTGCTTTTATTTCCATTACTCTGTGAGGTGGGCCATAGAGGATCCTGCTGTGCTTTATGTCAGAGAGTGTTTTGCCTATGTTTTCCTCTAGGAGTTTCATAGTTTCTGGTCTTACATTGAGATCTTTAATACATTTTGAATTTATTTTTGTGTATGGTGTTACTCCAGGTGGTGATTGCAGCCATTAAATTAAAAGACGCTTACTCCTTGGAAAGAAAGTTATGACCAACCTAGACAGCATATTAAAAAGCAGAGACATTACCTTGTCAAAAAAGGTCTATGTAATCAAGGCTATTGTTTTTCCAGTAGTCATGTATGGATGTGAGAGTTGGACCATAAAGCTGAGCACCAAAGGACTGATGCTTTTGAATTGTAATGTTGGAGAAGACTCTTGAGAGTCCCTTGGACTGCAAGGAGATTCCACCCTGAAGGAGATCAGTCCTGATGGTTCATTGGAAGGATTGATGTTGAAGCTGAAACTCTAATACTTTGGCCACCTCATGCAAAGAGCTGACTCATTGGAAAAGACCCTGATGCTGGGAAAGATTGAGGGCAGTAGGAGAAGGGGATGACAGAGGATGAGATGGTGGGATGGCATCACCGACTCAATGGATATGGGTTTGAGTAGATTCTGACAGTTGGTGATGGACAGGGAGGCCTGGCCTGCTGCTGTTTATAGGGTTGCAAAGAGTCGGGCATGACTGAGCGACTGAACTGAATTGAATTGATTGTGTTAGAAAGTGTTCTAGTTTCATTCTTCTACAAGTTGTTGACCAGTTTTCCCAGCACCGCTTGTTAAAGAGATTGTCTTTTCTCCATTGTATATTCTTGCCTCCTTTGTCAAAGATAAGGTGTCCATAGGTGTGTGGATTTATCTCTGGGCTTTCTATTTTGTTGCATTGATCTATACTTCTGTCTTTGTGCTAGTATCATGCTGTCTTGATTATTGTAGCTTTGTAGTATAGTCTGAAGTCAGGCAGGTTGATTCCTCCAGTTCCATTCTTCTTTCTCAAGATTGCTGTGGCTATTTGAGGTTTTTTCTATTCCATACAAATTGTGAAATCATTTGTTCTAGTTCTCTAAAAAACACTGTTGGTAGCTTGATAGGGATTGCATTGATTCTGTAGGTTACTTTCGATAGTATACTCATTTTCACTACATTTATTCTTCTGATCCATGAACATGGTATATTTCTCCATCTATTTGTGTCATCTTTGATTTCTTTCATCAGTGTTTTATAGTTTTCTATATATAGGTCTTTTGCTTCTTTAGGTAGATTTGTTCCTATGTATTTTATTCTTTTCACTGCAATGGTGAATGGAATTGTTTCCTTAATTTATCTTTCTGTTTTCTCATTGTTAGTATATGGAATGCAAGGAATTTCTCTGTGTTAATTTTATATCCTGGAACTATACTATGTTCATTGATTGGTTCCAGTAATTTTCTGGTGGTGTCTTTAGGGCTTTCTATGTAGAGGATCATTTATTCTGCAAACATTGAGAGTTTTACTTCTTCTTTTCCACTCTGGATGCCTTTTAATTTTTTTTTTTTCTTCTCTGATTGCTGTAGCTGCCAAAACTTCCAAAACTATGTTGAATAGTAGTGGTGAGAGTGGGCACCCTTGTCTTGTTCCTGACTTTAGGGGAAATGCTTTCAATTTTTCACCTTTGAGGATAATGTTTGCTGTGGGTTTATCATATGTGACTTTTATTATGTTGAGGTATGTTCCTTCTATGCCTGCTTTCTGGAGGGTTTTAATCATAAATGGATGTTGAATTTTGTTGAAGACTTTCTCTGCATCTATTGAGATAATCATATGGTTTTTATATTTCAATTTGTTAATGCGGTGTATCACATTGAGTGATTTGCAAATATTGAAGAATCCTTGCATCCCTGGGATAAAGCCCACTTGGTCATGATGTATGATCTTTTTAATATGTTTTTTGATTCTGTTTGCTAGAATTGTGTTAAGGATTTTTGCATCTATGTTCATCAGTGATATTGGCCTGTAGTTTTGTGTTTTTTTTTGTGTGTGTGTGTGTGTGTGTGGCATATTTGTCTGGTTTTGGTATTAGGGTGAAGGTTTCCTGGTTAGAGAAGCTTGTGTTGGTGTTCTGGTGGGTGGAGCTGGATCTCCTCTCTGGAGTGCAATGAAGTGTCCAGTAGTGAGTTTTGAGGTGTCTGTGGGTTTTGTGTGACTTTTGGCCACCTGTATTTTAATGCTCAGGGTTATATTCCTGTGTTGATGGAGGATTAATGTGGTACGTCTTGCTCTGAAGCTTGCTGGCTCTTGGGTGAAGCTTCATTTCAGTTTAGTTATGGAGGCTTTTGGATGAGCTCTTGTCAGTAATGTTCCCTGGAGTCAGAAGTTTTATGGTGTTCTCAAATTTTGGATTTAAGTGTCCTGCCTCTGGCTTTCAGTCTTATTCTTACAGTAGCCTAAAGACTTCTCCATCCATACAGCTCTGATGATAAAACTTTTAACTTAATGGTGAAAAGGTTCTCTACCATGAGGGACACCCAGAGAGGTTTACAGAGTTAATGGAGAAGAGAAGAGGGAGAAGGGAGATAGAGGTGACCAGGAGGAGAAGAGGGGGAGTCCAAAGGGGAGAGAGCAATCTAGCCAGTAATCAATTCCCTATGTGCTCTCCACAGTCTGGAACACCTAGAGAGGTTCACAGAGTTACATAAAGAAGAGAGGAAAGAAAAGGTGACCAGGGTGAGAGGAGGGGGAGAGACACCAAACTATCCACTAATCAGTTCCCTAAGTGTTCTCCACAGCCCAGAACACCCAAAGTGATTCACAGCATTAAGTACAGAAGAGAAGGGGGAGGGAGAAGATAGAAGTGACCTGGGGGAGAAAGAGGAGAGTCAAAAGGGGAAAAAGCAATCAAGGCCAGTAATCACATCCCTAAATAAGAATGGGTACTGAAAATTTGATTCTTAAAGGTACAAAATTGATAACAAATACCAAAAAGCAAAGCTTAAAAATCTAGAGTAGAGGTTAGACTCTCAAAGCACAATATTAAAAATATAAAAGTTAATCACAACATTAGGAAAAAATACATATCAAGTTTGCTTTAAAAATAGGGTCTTTTTTTGCAAGGTAATAGTAGGGTAAAAAATGAAAATTAAAGGAGTAAAAAAGAACTCAATTCTCCAGTGCTGTTGAGGGCCGTGTGGGGTCAGTTCATTTTCAGATAGTTCCTTGTTCCAGCTTGTACTTCTTCTCAAGATTTATCGGCCCCTTCCAATGTTTAGTCAATGCTAACTACAGGATTTTAATCTGTTTCACCTGTCATTTCCAAAGCCATTCCCTATTCTTTGTTTATTTTGGTTTCCTCTGTTTGCAAGTCTCTTCAGTGTCTAATTTTCACCCTGACACAAGGGGGAAAAGGTGGTCACTTATTTAGGCTCACTTGCTCAGTTGTGGTGTGGGGAGGGAGGAACACTGCAAACAAATATCACTGGCATGTGTGGGGAGTGCTCCCAGTGTATTGACCACATGGTTTGCCCCAGCCCACGGTGTGTGTACTTTCTTGGTCTACACTGCTCAGGCTCCAGGTTCCTCTACAAGGGTAATGTCCAAAGCAGCCCCTGGGTTTTATGTACTTCCCAGGTCTAAGCTGCTAAGGTTTGTGTTCTTGGGTACTCCACAAAGACACAGAATCAATTGGGCATGCGTTTTGTGCCCTTCCCAGGTCTGAACATCTCTGGTGACTAGGTGCTTGGATAGTGCACTATCCCAGGTGGGTGGTGCATCTTAATCACCTTGCCGGTCCCAGCCTCTCAGTTTCCTGGGGGCACTGCGAGAGCACCATCTCAGGTGGGCCGTGTGTCTCCTCTGGGGATCTGATCTCTGGCTGTAATCCTCCTGCAGATGTTAACTGTCCAGGATCCCAGGAAGATTCGGTTAACAACTGGGAGCCTGCTCATAGTTTGGTGGAGGATGCCATCTGTGGGGCTGAGGTTGCCCCTCGCCTTCTGGCTCTGGCTGTCATCCTCCTGCCTCTCTGCCTCCGGCAGGGGGATGGGCCAGTCTGCAGCTGGCTAGCTCTACTCTGCTGCTGCTGCTGCTGCTGCTGCTAAGTTGCTTCAGTTGTGTCTGACTCTGTGCGACCCCATAGATGCCAGCCACCAGGCTCCCCCGTCCCTGGGATTCTCCAGGGAAGAACTCTAGAGTGGGTTGACATTTCCTTCTCCAATGCATGAAAGTGAAAAGTGAAAGTGAAGTCGCTCAGTTGTGTCCAACTCTTCGGGACCCCATGGGCTGCAGCCTACCAGGCTCCTCCGTCCATGGGATTTTCCAGGCAAGAGTACTGGAGTGGGGTGCCATCGCCTTCTCTGAGCTCTCCTCTGATATTTGGTTAATCCTTTGTTCTGTGAGCAGGCCCGGCTGTGCATTAGCTTAGAGCTTTTCACAGGAAAGATCTCTCTCTCTCTCTCTTTGTTTTTTCCTCTCTCCCTCTGGCTATCCCACAGTTTGGGTTGCTGTCTCACGTTAGCTCCCTCAGATTGTTCTCAGGACATTCAGGCCAGATCCTTACCCTAAGCATGCAACCCACGCCTCCCTGTTCAGTCCCTGCTTGCTGGTGGCAGATGCGAGTGTCTGGGCTACTTCTCCCCTGCGAGTTGCGGTTAGGCATGTATTCTTTTTTTTTTTTTTTTCTCCCAGTTATGTTGCACTCTGAGATTCCAAAACTCCCCACAGACCCAAGAGTGAGAGGGTTTCCTGGTGTTTGGAAACTTCTCCTCCTTCATGACTCCCTTCCTGGGATGGTCTCCATTCCTAACTCTTTTGTCTCTCTTTTTGTTTTTTATATTTTGTCCTATCTCCTTTTGAAGAGAACATGTTGCCTTTCTGGGTGCCTGGTATTCTCCACCAGCATTCAGAAGTTCTTTCATTCAGAAGTTGCTCAGCATTCAAATAATCTTTTGATGAATTTGTGGGGGATAAAGTGGTCTCCCTGTCCTATTCCTCCACCATCTTAGGACCACCCCTCTAGTTTAATAAAACTATGACACAAAATCTCTGAGCGATCAAGCCTCATCACTGGCTCTGAATTGAATTCTTCTCCTTTGGAGGCCAAGAATCCTGGCATCTTTTGTGGTTCAGCAACAGACTTCTGGAAATGGTACACTTGATACAGATATAATACATGGCTAAAAATTGTGTGTGTGTATATGTTTGGGTGTGGAAGTGTGTGTATATTTAGATGGGTAAGAGAGTGTCTAAAGAGGCCTAAGGAATTTCCAGGTGGTCACACAATGAAATAACAGTGCTTAACAAAAGTGGTAAAACTATTGCTATTTTTTCTTTTATAAATTTGCTCTTAGCATATTTCAGGAACTATTTTGATCAATTGTTTCAGGGTACTTTGGGAGTCATATATGTGGAATAAGTGGAGGTGGGAGAGGTGCTTAAAGTACAAGATTACAGAGTGAGTTTTTTTTTTTTTAATGTTTGAAAACTGATATTGATCCAACTTTACTCTAAAATAATCTAAAAGTATAATGTTTTCCCCTCCTGTGTGTACTTATTAAAAGAAAAAGTGTGCTGGAATCCAATGAGGTTTTCTTTCTCAGTGCAAACCCAGTCACTCATGTCTAAGAGATATATACACTCTTATACATATCAAGGAAGACTTTATATAGGTTAGAATTGCAATTTACAAAGGAAGTAAACTTTATGAAATTATCTCCATGCAAACCACAGATTGAAAAGTTTCAGTTCCATAAATGCCATAGGCTGTTAATAGACTTCTTAGTCTATGCTTGATCATCTAATACATGTTTACTTCACTCTTGAATAGTCTTTACACTCTCTGATGTTTCATATTGTGATTCAGACTCTGTTATAGATGTTGGGCGGTGGGAGGGAGTGTGTGTAATTTCCTCAGTTCTGTCTTGTCATACAAAAATTTGAAGTGGCAGACACACACAGCTCCATGTGACAGCTCAGATTTATTTAGAAATTACAGAAAAATACAACCTCGAGGCATGAGAGAATGCCAACCCAAAAGATGTGAAGAGAAGAGAGGCCTCCAGCCCAATTTTAGCTCTTCTTTTTATATGTTTTTTTCTCTTCCCCTTAGGCTTGCTCTATGTAAATTGGGCTAGCCAGGAGTGCTGTTTGTTTTACCTGAGGTCCTCACTCCTGTCCTTGGACCTTCCTTTGTTCTATTTTCATGGGCTTTTCCCTTTCCTCCTCTTTTAGCCACCACCGTTCCAGACTTTTTTTCTATTCTACCTACCTAACACGACCATACCAATGAATTGCAGCCACTTCATCAAGAAGGCAAGTTAAATAAATGTTTGGGAACAATTAACTAGATTATTACTAATCATGTAGAGTGAACAAACAACAGATCAGCTGAAGCCTTTATTTTTAATCCATTGTTTTAGCATCATGCAAAATTAACAATGTGTGAAAGAGTTAACTTTATATATTGTTGTTGTGGTTGCTGTTATTATTTTCTCTTATTTTTGGATAAAATGTTCCCTTTAGGGTCCCTATAATACTACTTCTAAATGTGATCTTCTCAAAATGATAGTGTAGATTACTTGCAGATATTAAATGACTGCTGTGGTATTCCACAGATGTATTTTACCATAAGATGCTCAACATAGTATAAAAACACATAAGAATAGTTTCAGAACAGTTATGCTGCATGCATTAACACTACAGTATTGACAATTATACTCTAGAATTTGAAGTGAGAAACATATTTTCATTTATGGTATTATGAAAATAAACTAATAGACACCTATGAGGAAAATATTTTCTCATCAATCAATGAACAAGCTTTTTTTTTTTTTTCTTATAGTAACTAGGGGACTAATTGATTTAATATGCATAAAGCGAGGACAGGAAGGAAGAGACAGTGAGTTACATATATTTATCATGGGAGGCCTAATGATCTCCTTTCAATCATTTTTGAGATGAAATACTTTTTCTTCCATGAATGAAACCCTGAGTTTTTATACATTATTTTAAACAACTATCTTTTTGACTCTTATATTTCTTCTTGAATCTCAGGTTGCTATCATCTATGACCTCTTTATTTTCCAGAGAGATATTATATTATCACAAGACAGGATAGCTACTTAATTTCTGGGCCACCTAACTTTTCCATGTGTGCAGATTACACTGAAAAACCATGTGATGCAGTAACTGATAATAAAATAAATGTGTATTCAGATCAAAATAAATTTTGTGAGAGGTTTCATATGAAAGAGAGGTTAATGAATTTCAAGAAAGAAATGGACTACATTGTTTTATCATTCAGTTCTAGTAAGGCTTGATTTCTTTTATTGGCTTTACTAATGATTATGGGTATTTGCCCTTTCTTTATCATAATGACTTATAATAAATGGAAACACAGGAGACATTTCCCATTAGCTGAGAAAAAGCAGGTTGACCGTGACGTGTTCATGCTTGACCTGTCCCTCTACAACTTATTTAAGAAATAAATGAAGGTGATATAAAAGATAGCTCTGATCTGAAGAAGCAAGTTTGATTAGAAATTCATTTACTGGTTTGACTAGTAACTGTGCACAGCACAAATATAAGGGCGTTCCTAGATTAAATTTGGAACTACAAAATGTATTTATATGTGGCATGATTGGTGCAGAATGTCTTATGAAAAGCTTTGAGGGAGGCAAGTCTTTTCTAAGAGCACTTAACACGCAGGACTTGGTATCACATTACATGGTAACGGTGAATTAAGCAATCTCTATGAGCAATACAAGTGTTACCTAAAAAAATTATAATAAACAACTTTGTGAACAAGAAATAATTTCACAAAAGGGATAAACGCTGACTAACAAATGTTATTAGTACTAGATTTTATGGGCTTCCCTGGTGGCTCAGTGGTAAAGAATCCACCTGCGATGCAGGAGACACAGGAGATGCAGATTCGATCTCCAGGAATATCCCCTGGAAAAGGGCATGGCAACCCACTCCAGTATTCCTGCCTGGAGAATCCCATGGACAGAGGAGCCTGGTAGGCTACAGTCCATAGTGTTGCAAACAGTTGGACAAGACTGAAGTAACATAGCACACTAGATTTTATAGAGACCCCTTCTGAACCAAGCAAGTTTCTATAAGGTGGATCATTCCCTCCTTAATTCATCTCCCATACAGTGTCATTTTTCTTTCCTTTAAGGTCACATAACATTTTTCTGTACTTCTGTTAAGGCACTTGTGACTTTCTACTGTCTTATCTTCCTCCAATAGAATGGAAATTCTTTTAGGGATCTGACTTTTTCATCTTTGTATCCTGCACTGTTACTTGCATATCAGTTCAGTTCAGTTCAGTCGCTCCGTCGTGTCCTACTCTTTGCGACCCCATGAATCGCAGCACGCCAGGCCTCCCTGTCCATCACCAACTCCCAGAGTTCACTCAGACTCACATCCATCGAGTCGGTGATGCCATCCAGCCATCTCATCCTCGGTCGTCCCCTTCTCCTCCTGCCCCCAATTCCTCCCAGCATCAGAGTCTTTTCCAATGAGTCAACTCTTCTCATGAGGTGGCCAAAGTACTGGAGCTTCAGCTTTAGCATCATTCCTTCCAAAGAAATCCCAGGGTTGATCTTCAGAATGGACTGGTTGGATCTCCTTGCAGTCCAAGGGACACTCAAGAGTCTTCTCCAACACCACAGTTCAAAAGCATCAATTCTTCAGCACTCAGCCTTCTTCACAGTCAAACTGTCACATCCATACATGACTACTGGAAAAACCATAGCCTTGACTAGACGGACCTTAGTCGGCAAAGTAATGTCTCTGCTTTTGAATATACTATCTAGGTTGGTCATAACTTTTCTTCCAAGGAGTAAGCATCTTTTAATTTCATGGCTGCAGTCACCATCTGCAGTGATTTTGGAGGCCAAAAAAGTGAAGTCTGACACTGTTTCCCCATCTATTTCCCATGAAGTGATGGGACTGGATGCCATGATCTTTGTTTTCTGAATGTTGAGCTTTAAGCCAACTTTTCCACTCTCCTCTTTCACTTTCAACAAGAGGCTTTATAGCTCCTCTTCACTTTCTGCCATAAGGGTGGTGTCATCTGCATATCTGAGGTTATTGATATTTCTCCCGGCAATCTTGATTCCAGCTTGTGTTTCTTCCAGTTCAGCATTTCTCATGATGTACTCTGCATATAAGTTAAATAAGCAGGGTGACAATATACAGCCTCGACGTACTCCTATTCCTATTTGCATATAGGAGGGGCTTAATAGTTGTGGGGTAAATAAATAACTCAGATGACCACAGATTCATTCATAGTAAATACTATTTATTGTATAGTTAGTACATCTATATAGTATATATAGTATATTTATAATTAGTAAATACTATTATAAAGTTGATAGTATAGTTTTCTATGTTTCAAGAAATAACCTTAAAAAGAAAAATAATTTTTTATTCAACAAGATTCTAATTGAGCTCCTGCAGTCTACTGTTTTAAAAGGAGCAGTGGCCATAAAGATGAATAAGACATAGTTTCATTTCTAAAGGAATGTGAATGTGCTAATCTCATACAAGGCATACTTTTTGGGGGAGGTGGTTCAGTGATTATAATGTTACTCTTAAAAGAATTTTTTGCAGAGGAAAACTATCTAAAACTCATCCCACAGGGATGCCTCACTATTAGATTCAGAGAATGGATTAGTAGACATGACCACCTTTCAATTCCCAACCCTCCTTGAAGATCTTGTGTACTTACTGTGATAATGCAACTTAAATAGTGTTAACATGGATTCCATTTACACGTAACTTGCTTACTAGGAATTGTCTCAACATCAACAACTATCAATAGCTGACATGTCTAGTACAATCTCTATATACAAAATGAATCAAACATCTCATATTTATAGACTCAGATCATTTATGTATAAACACAATACTATTTATAGTTCCTTAACTTTGGGAATCAGTTCAGTTCAGTTGCTCAGTCATGTCCAACTCTTTGTGACCCTATGGACTGCAGCACACCAGCCCCCCCCCCCCACCCCCGCCCCCCGTCTATCACCAATGCCCAGAATTTACTCAAATTCATGTTCATTGAGTCAGTGATGCATTCCAACCATCTCATCTGTCATCCCCTTCTCCTTTCACCTTCAATCTTTCCCAGCGTCAGGGAGGGTCTTTTCAAATGAGTACATTCTTCGCATCAGGTGGCCAAAATATTGGCATTTCAGCTTAAGCATCAGTCGTTCCAATGAATATTAAGGGCTGATTTCCTTTAGGAGGGACTGATTGGATCTCCTGGAAGTCCAAGGGACTCTCAAGAATCTTCTCCAACACCACAGTTCAAAACCATCAATTCTTTGGTGCTCAACTTTCTTTATAGTCCAAATCTTACATCCATACATGACTACTGGAAAACCCATAGCCTTGACTAGATGGATCTTTGTTGGCAAAGTAATGTCTCTGCTTTTTAATATGCTGTATAGGTTGGTCATAAATTATCTTCCAAGCAGTAAGTGTCTTTTAATTTCATGGCTGCAGTCAGCATCTGTGGTGATTTTGGAGCCCCAAAAAACAAAGTCAACATTTTCACTCTCCTCTTTCACCCTTCTAGAGAGGCTCTTTAGTTTTTCTTCACTTTCTCTCATAAGGGTTGTGTCATCTGCACATCTGAGGTTATTTCTCCTGGCAATCTTAATTCCAGCTTGTACTTCATCCAGCCCAGCATTTCTCATAATGTACTCTGCATATAAGTTAAATAAGCAGGGTGACAATATACAGCCTTGACATACTGCTTTCTTGATTTGGAACCAGTCGGTTGTTCCATGGCCATTGCTAACTGTTGCTTCCTGACCTGCATACAGGTTTCTCAAGAGGCAGGTTGGGTGGTCTGGTATTCCCATATCTTTCAGAATTTTCCACAGTTATTGTGAGCCACACAGTCAAAAGCTTTGGCATAGTCAATAAAGTAGAAATAGATGTTTTTTTTTTTCTGGAACTCTCTTGCTTTTTTGATGATTTAACAGATGTTGGCAATTTGATCACTGGTTCCTCTGCCTTTTCTAAATCTAGCTTGAACATCTGGAAGTTCACAGTTCACTTACTGTTGAAGCCTGGCTTGGAGAATTTTGAGCTTTACTTTGCTAGCATGTGAGATGAGTGCAATTGTGTGGTAGTTTGAGCATTCTTTAGCATTGCCTTTCTTAGGGATTGGAGTGAAAACTGATATTTTCCAGTCCTGTGGCCACTGCTGAGTTTTTCAAATTTGCTGACATATTGAGTGCAGAACTTTCACAGCATCATCTTTTAGGATTTGAAATAGCTCAACTGGAATTCCATTATCCCCACTAGCTTTGTTCATAGTGATGCTTCCTAAGGCCCACTTGAATTCCCATTCCAGGATATCTGACTCTAGGTGGCTGATCACACCCATCATGATTATCTGGGTCATGAAGATCTTTTTTGTATAGTTCTGTGTATTCTTGCCACCTCTTAATATCTTCTGCTTCTTTTAGATCCGTACCATTTCTGTCCTTTATCGAGCCCATCTTGGCATGAAATGTTCCCTTGGTAACTGTAATTTTCTTGAGGTGATCGCTAGGCTTTCCCATTCTATTGTTTTCCTCTATTTCTTTGCAGTGATCACTGAGGAAGGCTTTCTTATCTCTCCTTGCTGTTCTTTGGAATTCTGCATTCAAATGGCTATATCTTTCATTTTCTCCTTTGCTTTTTGGTTCTCTTCTTTCACAGCTATTTGTAAGGCCTCCTTGGATAGCCATTTTGTTTTTTTTGCATTTCTTTTTCTTGGGGATGGTCTTGATCCCTGTCTCTTGTACAATGTCACAAACCTCCATTCATAGTTCTTCAAGCACTCTGTCTATCAGATCTAATTCCTTGAATCTATTTCTCACTTCCACTGGATAATCATAAGGGGTTTGATTTAGATCATACCTGAATGGTTTAGTGGTTTCCCTACTTTCTTCAGTTCAAGTCTGAATTTTGCAATAAGGAGTTCACGATGTGAGCCACAGTCAGCTCCTGGTCTTGTTTTGGGAGGCTGTATAGAGCTTCTCCAACTTTTGCTGCAAAGAATATAATCAACCTGATTTCAGTATTGACCATCTAGTGATGTTCACGTGTAGAGTCTTCTCTTGTGTCGTTGGAAGAGGGTGTTTGCTATGACCAGAGCGTTGTCTTTACAAAATTCTATTAGCCTTTTCCCTGCTTCATTCTGTACTCCAAGGCCAAATTTGCCTGTTACTCCAGGTGTTTCTTGACTTCCTAGTTTTACATTCCAGTCTCCTATAATGAAAAGGACAGTTTGGGGGTTGCTAGTTCTAGAAGGTCTTATAGGTCTTCATAGAATCATTCAACTTCAGCTTCTTCAGCATTGCTGGTCAAGGCATAGACTTGGATTACTGTGATATTGAATGGTTTGCCTTGGAGATGAACAGAAATCATTCTGTCATTTTTGAGGTTGCATCAAACTACTGCATTTAGGGCTTTTTTGCTGACTATGATGGCTACTCCATTTCTTCTAAGGGATTCTTGTCCATAGTAGTAGACATAATGGTCATCTGATTTAAATTCACGACTGTAGGGAATGTGTCAGAGAAAGCAATGGCACCCGCTCCAGTACTCTTGCCTGAAAAATCCCATGGATGGAGGAGCCTGGAAGGCTGCAGTCCATGGGGTCGCTGAAGGTCGGACACAACTGAGCGACTTCACTTTCAATTTTCACTTTCCACTTTCATGCTTTGGAGAAGGAAATGACAACCCTCTTCAGTGTTCTTTCCTGGAGAATCCCAGGGACGGGGGAGCCTGATGGGCTGCCGTCTATGGGGTTGCACAGAGTCGGACACGACTGAAGTGATTTAGCAGCAGGGAATGTGTAAGTGACCCTTAAAATTAGAAGTATAATATATAACATGTAATATATAATAGATGAGTGTTCTTGTATAAATTTGTAAAATTTGGTCACTAATTAAATATGACTTTTTTTTAGTTGTTCTTTTGGTGAGATGGAAACTCCTCAGAATATTTAATAGAAGATAACTGTTGAAAAGTTTTATTTTCATAAGTGGGAGATATGGATAGCTCACAAGATGAATTCCCATTACTTTCCCTTTCATCACAGTTGATTATTTCATCCAATAGACTACTCAAGATTTTGAATATTATTTACAATGGTCTTTAAAATAGGGTTCAGATTACTTTCTCCTTTTCCCATTTATCACCTTACATTTGATGAAATATTAAATTAGAGTGAGTTTAAAATAATTTGTATGGCAAAACCAATACAATATTGTAAAGTAATTAACCTCCAATTTAAATAAATAAATTTAAATTAAAAAAATAAAAATAAGTAAATTAAAAAATAAATAAATAAACAAAAACAAAAAATAATTTTCTACTAACATATATGAATTTATTAAGAATTTGTGAAGTACCCAACTAATATAAATTGACTTTTAAGAAAAGTTTGTTTTAGTTTGGGTTACAATACCAAAATACTATAAAGCGTGTGGTTTATAAACAACAGAAATTAATTTTTCACAGTTCTAGAGGCTGTAAGTTCAAAGTTAGCATGCCAGCATGGTCTGGTTCTTGTGATAGTCCTCTTCTGGGTTGCGGATTGCCAACTCACATGGCAGAAATAGGGCAAGAACTCTCTAGGTCCTCTTTTATAAGGGCACTAATCCCATTGATGAGGAATCCATCCTTTTGATCAAATTATCATCAAAAGCTTCTATCTCCTAATATAATCACATTGGGGGGTCATGATTTCAATATACGAATTTGGTGGGGACAGAAGCACTCAGCCTATAATAAATTTTCCTAACAAAAATCTGAGATACTTTTTACAACAGTGTCATTTGTCTCCAAATTATTAATGCAATAATGCTATGAAGAGAGTTGTCACTGGTAATAATAATAAGCAATAACAATATCATTTACATAGCTACTTTCATTTTGAACATTCTGAAAATATCCTATAAAAGAATCATTTCTGGTCTGTAACTATCTCTGGGGAAAACTTGGATGCTATTTAACAGCTGGCTATCAGTTACAGACAGGAAGTGAAGAACATGTTTCCCAGCAGAAACTGGTGGATATACAACATAATTACCTAATTTAGAATTGGTTTAGCAAAGTGGAGCTAATTAATGTCCATATCCTTGAAAAAGTGGTACTGGATAGTTAGTGAGTATCAACTGATCAGGACTTCAATTGTTCATCTTAGCTAAAAGACAAGACTTCTTAAAAGTGTCTTTGCAAATGCTGATTCAGTGCTGCCTGAACAGAGTTGTGGTGTGAAGCAATCAAGAGATGTGATAAATTCTTAGCTGGAAATATAATGTACAAACACACACATGCACAGGGATATAAAATGTCTGTGAATTTACTGAATGAATTTGCAAATATAGTAATATGCCCTAACACCAAATGCCAACTGTTAATTTTAATATTCAGCTTCCCTTCCTTCTTCTTCATACAACAGTGCAGGTGTACCCTATTACATGGGATTCACCAATGAGAAATTCACCATAACAGAAAAGTAGGAAATAAATTCAATATATGCTTCCAGAAACCTCACATGAACAGAAACTTGCCAGCAGACAAACAGCTTCCAGGGGCAGATACAAAATGAGATCTCCAGTTGTCTGTACCTTGCCACAGAAACAGCAGGATGTGACCAGCTGCTACTCGTATCTCCCACAGCCTAATCTTGGATGAGCCATAAAATCTAGGCTGTGGCAGTAGGGGATAAGAAGTTGCCTGCATGAGGCAAGCATTTGAAAGTAAAGCAAGGTGGAAAGAGCAGGGCTTCCTGCATCCCGTGACTGAATTAAGCCATGGCTTCAGGCAGGTGGCAGATGTTCTGAGTTAGTGGAGTAGCTATACCCTTCTTGTGCTATAATCACCTAGAGGCAGGAACAGGAAAAAAAAAAAAAAGAATTGAGAACACATTCCTTACATTATTATAGAGATTGATGGAAAAAGATCACTTGTTTATAGATATTTGCTTCATGAGCAAATTTTCTGGGTGGTAATTATTAGTTAAATCAAATAGTGCACAATTATGGTATGATCTGCTAGTAATTAAATGGTTAAGTATTGGAAAGGGAACAATAATAACAGAAATCTTGAATTTTTTAATATAAATTTATTTATTTTAATTGGAGGTTAATTAGTTTACAATATTGTATTGGTTTTGCCATACATCAACATGAATCTGCCACAGGTATACACGTGTTCCCCATCCTGAACCCCCCTCCCTCCTTCCTCCCCATACCATCCCCTCTGGGTCATCCCAGTGCACCAGCCCCAAGTATCCAGTATCATGCATCGAACCTGGACTGGTGATTCGTTTCATATATGAAATCTTGAATATTTACTAAAATAGTTCAGGGGAAAATACCACTTGAATAGTTCAGCTGGATAACATTTGGTATGGAGTACTCATGTCTCTATTTCTAGGGATATCTTGAGGCTAACATTGGAGGATGTGGCTATATCTATCTTCCCAACTCCCAGCCTGTCAAGTTAATTAATAACAATTGTAAATCCTTAGGATTGGATGTAGAGTAAGACCAATTTCCTACACTCGTTTTGAAGAGTAAAATCTAGGATCAAGTGTGGTAAGCTTATCTCACATTTTTAGGCATGGGGGGGGTGGGTTGCACTTTACATAAGTGCCATTCCATATAATAATGAACAACTCTCTTGGCCTTATTTTTTTAAAAATTTAATCTGTGTGTGCGGGTGTGTTTGTGTGTGTGTGTATGTGTGTGTGCATTAGTCACTCAGTCATGTCCGATTTTTCCCCATGGACTGTAGCCTGCCAGGCTCCTCTGTGCACAGAAACTCTAGGCAAGAATACTGGAGTGGGTAGCCATCCCCTTTCCAGGGGACGTTCCAGACCCAGGGAATGATCTTCCTAAACCAGGGATGGAACCTGGGTCTTCTGCATTGCAAGCAGACTCTATACCATCTGAGCCACCAGGGAAGCCCAAAAATTATGTTAAAGAAGAAATTTCTAAAATAAATAAGGTGTTCCCTTAACTCCTTAAACAAAATATCCATTATATAGATCAATAGGATTATTTAAATGACTTCTGATTATTAAAAATAATGATCATTTTGTGTTGAAAAAGTGTGATGCTCTCAGATGTTATGGAGGTTGTGGGTTGTTGGCCCAATTGGTCATCCTTTCACCAAATTTCTAATTTATTATTATTGTTACATTTTACATTAAGACACAAAGTAATAAAGCCTATTGTAATCTGATACAGATAGAGATGGGACATTACATCATGAGCTTGATAATAAATATTTCAGTTTCTTATCTTCTTCTTGGTAATGTTCTGGATAGCTGAAAACTTCAGTCCAGTTTCTAAATAAAAACGACTTACAGTTCTTCATTGTAAAAAGTGATCAGGAAATAGTCATAGTGACCAGGATGGGTGGAAAGAATTTTCAGAAAGGAAAACCTCAATGCCAAACATAAGAAAGAAAGTCAGTCTCAACCCTCAGTAAAATTGTTCTAAATAATGGTTTCTTTATAAATAACCTTACTGATATAAATCTTAACATTAAGGTTGTAAGTAATAACCTGCTTTTGACAACAATCTTAATAATTCCAAGGTAGCCATTTAACTTTTTTTAAAGTTGTGATTGACCAAACCCTCTCTTATACTTTCAGCCCTGATTGATATCTTTGTATGATCAACTTTATTAATTCTAGATTGGATCAGTGAAACTAACAGAATAAGTGTAATGAATATTTTCAAGTATTTAAGATCAGATATCATGTCCAATATGAATTTCTTTTTCCTCCACTAAAATCATCTGAAGTTGCCTCATCTATTTCTAAAATGATATTGTTTCAAGTCTTCCAGTCATTTTGTTACTCCTTTGTCAGTATGCTGCATTTTCTTAGGCATTCAGAACTGGGTGCAATGGTCTGGTTGTAATCTTGCCAATGTAGACAAAGATTATGTGCTACTTTATCTAAACTACAATGCTTTTCTAGTGCTTTTGCACTCATGCTGCTGCTGCTGCTAAGTCGCTTCAGTCGTGTCTGACTCTGTGCAACCTCCATAGACAGCAGCCCACCAGGCTCCCCCATCCCTGGGATTCTCAAGGCAAGAACACTGGAGTGGGTTGCCATTTACTTCTCCAATGCATGAAAGTGAACAGTGAAAGTGAAGTCACTCAGTCGTGTCTGACTCTTTGCGACCCAATGGACTGCAGCTTACCAGGCTCCTCCATCCATGGGATTTTCCAGGCAAGAGTACTGGAGTGGGTTGCAATTGCACTCATAGCACACTGTATTTTCTTCTATGATCTTTTTGGTATTTTAGATATTTAAAATCTGATATATAAAAGAGTGTTTTTCACAAAATTTCATATTTTAAAATGGTAGTTATCAAACACGGTGAGTACTATGAATGATAGGATGATGGGATGGTTTGTTTTCCTAACAGGTGCTTTTCCAACCGTTTCTACTAAGGAACTTTTTGGAAAGTTTGCCTAAAGTTCCTGGTTGCAATTTTAATATAATTTTATTTTTAGGATCCTTGAATGGATGCCAAAATACTCAAAAGTAAGTTCCATTATAGGCAAGCTATAATCAGATAATTGGATCATTAGTAAAACTGATTTTTGCCAATATGATGTTCTGGAAACTAGAAGAGGAGTTCAACTACAGTTTACCCTGGGACAACATGGGCTTGAACTGCATGGATCTATTTGTGTGCAGATTTTTTCAATATTAAATTCTTCAGTATTACATGAGCCATGGTAAGTTGAATCTGTGGATGAAGAACCAAAGACACAGAAGAATCTTAGAAACAGAAGGCCAACTATAAATTATATGTGAATTTTCAACTGCATGGAGGATTCATGCCCCTAACCCTTGCATCATTCAAGGGTCAGTTGTACTTATCTCAGGGCACCATTCTTCTTCCTGGTGGCTCAGATGGTAAAGAATCTTCCTGCAATGCAGGAGACCCAGGTTTGATCCTTCGGTTGGGAAGATCCCCTGGAGAAGGGAATGGCTACTGACTCCAGTGGCCAATTCTTGCCTGGAGAATTCCATGGAAAGGGGAGCCTGGTGGCCTACAGTTCATGGGGTTCCAAAGAATCAGACACAACTGAGTGACTAACTCAAACTTACATTCACTTTATTGACAACCTTATTATGCTTTTGTAATATTTTGAACTGCCTGTCAATTAATAATCTTAGAATCTTAAAAACATTTAAAATTTATTTTCCACTGCAATAGGAACATAACATGAGATCTATCTTCTTTTTTAACCTTTAAAAATGAGCTTTAATCCTCTTTAAAAAAAATGAAGTCTGCAATACAGTCTTGTTAACTGTAGGCAAAATATTGTATGGTATACAGTACTATAGGCACAGTAGATCTTTAGAACTTACTCATTTTGTGTAACTGAAATTTTATACTCACTGAAGAGCAATTTCTCCCTTCTTCTTGTACCTGGCAACCACCTTTCTATTTTCTCTTTCTATGAGCTTGATCATTTTGGATATCTAATGTACATGGAGTCACACAATACCTGTTCATCTGCAACTGGATTATTTCAGGTAGAATAATGTCCTCAAGATTCACCCATGTTGTCACATATGGCAGGATTTTCTTCTTTTTTTAAAGACTGAATAATATTCCATTGTGTTTACCACATTTTTATCCATTCATCCATAGATGAACACATAGATTGTTTCCATATCTTGAAGTGAAGTGAAGTGAAGTTGGTCAGTCATGTCCGACTCTTTGCGACCCCATGGACTGTAGCCTACCAGGCTCCTCTGTCCATGGGATTTTCCAGGCAATGGCTATTGTAAATAATCCTGCAATGATGCACAAGTCTGAATATCTCTTTGAGATCCTAATTTCAGTTCTTTTGGATCTATGCCTCAAAGTGGGATTGCTGGGTCATATAGTAGTTCTACTTTTCATTTTTTGAGGAACTGCCATGCTATTTTCCATAGTGGTATCACCATTTTATATTCCTATAACAGGGTATAATTTCTCCATATCCTTACCCACACTTGTTATCTTTTGTCTTTTTGAGTAAAGACCTTCTAAGAGGTATAAAGTAACATTTACTTCTAGGTGATCCAATTTGTTTGCAGATAATTGTTCATAGTAGTCTCTCACGATCCTTTATATACTATGATACAGGTTTTAATGTCTCCTCTTGTATTTCTGATATCATTTATTTATATCAGCTCTCTTTCTTAGCCTACACAGAAGTTTGTCAATTTTCTTTATCTTTTCAAAATACCAACTCAATTTGTTGATCTTTTTCTATTGTTTATTTCTGTCTGTTATCATTTTTCCCCTTTCTTCTGTTAACTTTGTTGTTGTTCAGTTGCTAAGTTATGTCCAACTCTTTGCAACCCCATGGACTGAAGCACACCAGGCTTCCCTGTCCTCCACGATCTCCTGGAGTTTGCTCAAGTTCTTGTCCGTAGAGTTGGTGATGCTATGTAACATCTCATCCTCTGCCACCCTCTTTTCTTTTGCCTTCAATCTTTCCCAGATCAAGGTCTTTTCCAATGAGATGGCTCTTTGCACCAGGTAGCCAAAGTATTAGATCTTCAGCTTTAGCATCAGTCCTTCCAATGAATATTCAGGGTTGATTTCCTTTAGGATTGACTGCTAATTTGGGCCTAGTTTATTCCTCTCTTTCTAGCTGCTTGTATAAAGTTAGATTGCTTATTTGAGATCTTCCTTTTTAGTTAATGTAGGCATTTAGAGTCTCTGGGTGTTAAGACTGGCTAGCAGGTGCCCACACAGTGGTGGTGGCACTGGTGTCTGATACATGAGCACCCATGGACAGTGATGGAGCTGGGGTCTCTAGTGCAGGTGTACGTGGTGAGATAGTAACTATGGAATTTAGAGTGCTGGCTAGTTTTTTGCAGTGGTGGCTTGAGTGTGTGAAATGTGGGTACATGGAGTGAGCTCTGGGCCCAAGTCTGGAGGGCAGATTCACATGAAGCTGCTATAGCTGTGGGGTCTGGAACCTGTGAACGGTTGAGGGTAGCAACACTTGTCCCAGTATGGTACATCAATATTTCCTTCTGTGGGGTTAGGCAGTGCACCAGGGATAGTCCATGGTGGAAATGCTTTTGGATAACTTAGTGGTTAAATTTGCCAGTGTCCTCTGCAGAGCAGTCTGCTGGGATTCATGCAAATGAACATTATGGGGTCCTCTACTTTGAAAGCTGTAAGGAATCTGCAGCTGTTATTGAGGTCTTTGGTAGCAAATGATGCAGGCAACTGGGGAGTGTAATAGCACCCATTACATGGCTGATACTGATAGCCATGGCCTTCTTTGTTCCCAGCTGTTTCCAAATGTCTTAGCTAAACTGGTCTCTCCAGCAATCCTTTCCAAGTAATTATTCTCCATTTTTTGCTCCACTGTGTTTCTGTATGTTCTTCACTGGACATTTGAGCTCCCCCAGGGCTATTTCCTTTATGGACAGCCTTTTGTTTTTGTTGTTGTTGTTGAAAATGAAAACTGGTATCTCTTAACCTGCCATCTTTTTGATGTCTCCAGAGTCTTTTCAAAAAAAATTATATGTAAAACCCAGACTTCAAGAGTACATGAATAATGAACTTCCAGATGTTCAAGCTGGATTTAGAAAAGGGAGAGGAACCAGAGATCAAATTGCCAACATTCATTGGACCATCGAAAAAGTGAGAGAGTTCCAGAAAAACGTCTACTTTTGCTTTATTGACTATACCAAAGCCTTTGACTGTGTGGATCACAACAAACTGGAAAATTCTTAAAGAGTTGGGAATACCAGACCACCTTATTTGCCTCCTGAGAAATCTGAACGCAAGGCAAGAAGCAACCATTAGAACTGTGTGCGGAACAAAAGACTGGTTCCAAATCGGGAAAGGAGTATGTCAAGGCTGTCACCCTACTTATTTAACTTATATGCAGAGTGCATCCTGAGAAATGGTGGGCTGGATGAAGTACAAGCTGGAAGCAAGACTGCCAGGAGAAATAACCTCAGATGTGCAGATGACACAATGCTTATGACAGAAGTTCAGTTCAGTTCAGTTCAGTCACTCAGTCGTGTCCGATTGTTTGGGACCCCATGAATCGCAGCACGCCAGGCCTCCCTGTCCATCACCAACTCCCGGAGTTCACTCAGACTCATGTCCATCGAGTCAGTGATGCAATCCAGCCATCTCATCCTCGGTCGTCCCCTTCTCTTCCTGCCCCCAATGTCTCCCAGCATCAGAGTCTTTTCCAATGAGCCAACTCTTCCCACGAGGTGGCCAAAATACTGGAGCTTCAGCTTTAGCATCATTCCTTCCAAAGAAATCCCAGGGTTGATCTCTTTCAGAATGGACTGGTTGGATCTCCTTGCAGTCCAAGGGACCCTCAAGAGTCTTCTCCAACACCACAGCTCAAACGCATCAATTCTTCGGTGCTCAGCCTTCTTCACAGTCCAAATCTCATATCCATACATGACCACAGAAAAACCATAGCCTTGACTAGACGGACCTTAGTTGGCAAAGTAATGTCTCTGCTTTTGAATATACTATCTAGGTTGGTCATAACTTTTCTTCCAAGGAATAAATGTCTTTTAATTTCATGGCTGCAGTCACCATCTGCAGTGATTTTGGAGCCCCAAAAAATAAAGTCTGACACTGTTTCCACTGTTTCCCCATCTATTTCCCATGAAGTGATGGGACTGGATGCCATGATCTTTGTTTTCTGAATGTTGAGCTTTAAGCCAACTTTTTCACTCTCCTCTTTCACTTTCATCAAGAGGCTTTTTAGTTCCTCTCACTTTCTGCCATAAGGGTGGTGTCATCTGCATATCTGAGGTTATTGATATTTCTCCTGGAAATCTTGATTCCAGCTTGTGTTTCTTCCAGTCCAGCGTTTCTTATGATGTACTCTGCATATAAGTTAAATAAGCAGGGTGACAATAGGCAGCCTTGACGTACTCCTTTTCCTATTTGGAACCAGTCTGTTGTTCCATGTCCAGTTCTAACTGTTGCTTCCTGACCTGCATACAGATTTCTTAAGAGGCAGGTTAGGTGGTCTGGTTTGCCCATCTCTTTCAGAATTTTACACAGTTTATTGTGGTCCACACAGTCAAAGGCTTTGGCATAGTCAATAAAGCAGAAAGAGATGTTTTTCTGGAACTCTCTTGCTTTTTCCATGATCCAGCGGATGTTGGCAATTTGATCTCTGGTTTCTCTGCCTGTTCTAAAACCAGCTTGAACATCAGGGAGTTCATGGTTCACGTATTGCTGAAGCCTGGCTTGGAGAATCTTGCGCATTACTTTTCTAGCATGTGAGATGAGTGCAATTGTGTGGTAGTTTGACCATTCTTTGGCATTGCCTTTCTTAGGGATTGGAGTGAAAACTGACCTTTTCCAGTCCTGTGGCCACTGCTGTATAGTTTGCAAGTTTTCCAAACTTGCTGGCATATTGAGTGCAGCACTTTCACAGCATCATCTTCCAGGATTTGAAACAGCTCAACTGGAATTCCACCACCGCCACTACTTTTGTTCGTAGTGATGCTTTCTAAGGCCCACTTGACTTCACATTCCAAGATGTCTGGCTCTAGATTAGTGGTCACATCATCATGATTATCTTGGTCGTGAAGATCTTTTTTGTACTGTTCTTCCGTGTATTCTTGCCATCTCTTCTTAATATCTTCTGCTTCTGTTAGGTCCATACCATTTCTGTCCTTTATCGAGCCCATCTTTGCATGAAATGTTCCCTTGGTATCTCTAATTTTCTTGAAGAGATCTCTAGTCTTTCCCATTCTGTTCTTTTCCTCTATTTCTTTGCATTGATCGCTGAAGAAGGCTTTCTTATCTCTTCTTGCTCTTCTTTGGAACTCTGTATTCAGATGCTTATATCTTTCCTTTTCTCCTTTGCTTTTCACTTCTCTTCTTTTCACAGCTATTTGTAAGGCCTCCCCAGACAGCCATTTTGCCTTTTTGCATTTCTTTTCCATGGGGATGTTCTTGATCCCTGTCTCCTGTACAATGTCATGAACCTGAAAGCGAAGAAGTACTAAAGAGTCTCTTGAGGAAAGTGAAAGAGGAGAGTGAAAAAGTTGGCTTAAAACTCAGCATTCAGAAAACTAAGATCATGGCATCTGGTCCCATCACTTCATGGGAAATAGATGGGGAAACAATGGAAACAATGACAGACTTTATTTCTTTGGGCTCCAAAGTCACAGCAGATGCTGACTGAAGCCATGAAATTAAAAAATGTTTGCTCCTTGGAAGAAAAGTTATGACCAACATAGACAGCTTATTAAAAAGCAGAGACATTACTTAGCCAACAAAGGTCTGTCTAGTCAAGGCTATGATTTTTCCAGTAGTCATGTATGGATGTAAGAGTTGGACTATAAAGAAAGCTGAGTGCTGAAGAATTGATGCTTTTGAACTCTGTTGGAGAAGAATCTTGAGAGTCCCTTGGGCTGCAAGTAGATCCAACCAGTCCATCCTAAAGGAGATCAGTCCTAGGTGTTCATTGGAAGGACTGATGCTGAAGCTGAAACTAATACTTTGGCCACCTGATGCAAAGAACTGATTCATTTGAAAATACCCTTATGGTGGGAAAGATTGAAGGTGGGACGAGAAGGGGACAACAGAGGATGAGATGGTTGGATGGCATCACCGACTCAATGGACATGAGTTTGAGTAAACTCTGGGAGTTGGTGATGGACAAGGAGGCCTTGCATGCTGCTGTCCATGGGGTCGCAAAGGTTCGGATGTTACTGAGCAACTGAACTGAACTGAATCCCACTCTGCTCTAAAATTAGACTTACTCTTTGTTATATTTGATGAATTTATGGTGTGTCTGGAACCAAGTACTCATTAGATCTGGCTTGTTAACCAGACCATCAATAATGTGTTGAGATCGCTTTCTGTTTTCTTTCTTCCATGAAGTTGATCTGAACATTATTTATGTGCTCATCATGGTCATTGATTCTTAAACATTTATTGACTATCTAATTTATAGATAGTCACAAAGATGGAAAATATGAAATGTTTGGCCTCACAGTATTCATAGACTGGGGAGACCATCCCTAAATATAGAAATCAGAGCAGGATGAAGGACAGATTCCTGTGGTGTTTCACTAGAGAGCTTTCTGTAAGTTGATATTTACTCACTTAATTGGTACACTTATAGCATTTTTTTTCACCAGCTTTGAATCAACTTCAGTATCCTAAAACCAAATCCTACATTTTGGTACATCTTATGCACAAAGATAATGTGAGAACGTGTCATAGTCCTTGGAAAAATCCATATACACTATCTGTAGCATTCTCCTGATTTAGTAAAACTTGAGGGGAATGGGAGATATAACAGATGGCAAGGAGGGTCCAAGTGATGTGTTATTTGTTTTCATCTGAAAGCTAGTGGGGTGGAATGGCAGAATAGCTAGTTTGGAAAGATGAACAGAGTGTGGGAAGGAGATAATAAAGTGAGGAACAACAAGAGAAAGAACCACAGTTATATGAATATCAAAATGTGTGGTTGTGAACTCTTTTGGCCTTTGGATAAATGCTGCCAAATAGGAAACATTTTCCATGTGCCTGACCAGAAGACACAGCTGCATGCTGCTTTTCATTTTAGTTATATTTCTAAAAGCTATGGTTTGCTTTTCAGAAATGCTGTCCTTTTACATTTTCTGCATGATGCAGTGAATTGCAATGTTCATGTCAGATAGCATCAATCTGAGAAGAAAAGAGGACAGTGAACCTTCAAGAAAGGGAGTCATTTTCTTCCACATGTTTTCCTTTTTGTTTATCAGCATGAGAATGTATGTAACTGTGTGAGTGGAGTTAAGCATTTTGATCAAAGGTATCTTTTTCAAAAATAAAAACAAAATTAATGTAAATTTAAAAAAAATAAAAGGAGGGTTACCTTTGAAAGCATAATCCTAAGGTATTTTGACAGAGTCACCCGAACAATCTAGAAGGAAAAATTGCCTATTTTGTGCTGCTTTAATGAGTCTCAGAACATTAAACATCTGTGGTATGATGAAAAAACACACACACACATGGATATGAGCAGGACACTTGGATTCCAGTCCTGGTTTACTGTATATTATGGGCAATTCACTTACCTTCTCTAAATAAGGTCCTCCTTCTGACAAATAAGAGGGTTAGACATCATTTCAAATGTACATTTAACCTTAATTTTATTCTGCACACAGCAAGCAAAATGCTCTGAAAGCTCATAATAAAACTCTCTTGTGTATTCTTAAAATGGAATGGCATAAAGTTGAGCCCATCTTAAAATAAGACTTAGAAAAACAAAAAACTTTATTATTAAACTTTCTTGAAAAGGGGTCAAGACTTTGATGGGTCTTCAACTAAATTTCAAATCAACTGAGACTCTGGACTTCCTATGGTTCTCTGAAACTTTGTGTCTGGCTCTCCAGATTCTGGAGGAGCTTGACTTATTCCACCCTCCCCTGTGATAGTTCCCTCATCTGCAGTGAGAAAAAAAAAAAAAAAAAAAAGTCCTCTCCTTCTCTTATGCAGGCCATCCTCAAAGTTTTTACATATGTTGGCTGGAGAAGAAATGCAGAAGCAAGCACTAGTAGGCCTGAAGTAAGTGCCTTATCAGAGAAGGTTCAACAGGGTTGACTTTGGGGTTGCTTATTTTTGGATGACTGCTGGGAACTAAGCCGAAGATGAGCTCACGACAGGACCACAAAGGGAAGGGACTGGGAGTCAGAAATGGGTCATGGGAATTATGGTGTTCTAGAAGCAGGGTCATCTGAGCCTTAATCTTAGCTCTTTAAAATGCTTAAGTATCTGGATAGGATCTTTTGAAACTGTGAGTTTCCGCTTCTTCATCTAAAACCTAAGGGGGTAGCTTAGGAGAGGAATCCCATACTCGCATATTTTGAAGGGCAAAACTGAGAGTAAGACAACAAGGAATGATGAATACCTAGGGGATCTAGAGGATTTATGATTTGTCTAAAGACATTCTGGGCTTCCTTTGTGGCTCAGATGGTAAAGTATCCACCTGCAATTCAGAAGACTTGGGTTTGATCATTGGGTCAGGAAGGTCTCTTGGAGAAAGAATGGAAACCCACTCCAGTAATCTTGCCTGGAAAGTCCCATGGACAGTGGAGCCTGGAAAAGAGGGATATGATCAAGTGACCAACACACAGACAAAGGCATTCTAACTAAAAATCATTTTAGAGCTATGTGATACAAAATAAAAGTATTTTCTCTGTATTGTGCAGTGCTTTCCAGAGAAACAGAACCAATAAAATGCTTGTGGATGTTTAAAAAGACTCCCTCGTGTGATTGTGGGCCTGGCAAGTCTGATTCCTGTAGGGTAAGCCAGCAGGCTGCAAGTTCAGATAAGAATTGATGTTGTAGTCTTGAACCTGAAATCCTTAGGGCAGGCTACCAGTTGGAAACTCAGGCAGAATTTCTGTGTTACAGACTTGAGTAAAAAAACTTCTAGTCTCCAGGAAACTTCAGTTTTTACTCTTAAGTGTTCAACTGATTGGATGATTGCTTGCTTGCTTGCTCAGTCGCTTCAGTCGTGTCCGACTCTGGGCAACCCCATAGACGGCAGCCCACCAGGCTCTGCTGTCCCTGGGATTCTCCAGGCAAGAACACTGGAGTGGGTTGATATTTCCTTCTCCAACGCATGAAAGTGAAAAGTGAAAATGAAGTCGCTCAGTCGTGTCCGACTCTTTGCAACCCCATGGACTGCAGCCCACCAGGCTCGTCCGTCCATGGGATTTTCCAGGTAAGAGTACTGGAGTGGGGTGCCCTTGCCTTCTCCTGATTGGATGATACTCTCCCACATTATTGAGGGGAATGTATTTTACTTAAAGTCAACTGATTGTGTATATTTAGCACATCTACAGAATACTTTCATGATGACATCTAGACTAGTATTTGACTAAACAACAGTTGGTGATGAACAGGGAGGCCTGGCTTGCTGCGATTCATGAGGTCACAAAGAGTCGGACATGACTGAGCGACTGAATTGAACTGAACTGAAACAACTATAGCCTAGCAAAGTTGACACATAAAATTAACCATCATATGTTCTCATGTAGACTCCTACACTATACCTTTTCTCAGGGTCTTTCAAGCACTGATCTCTTATTATAGAATAGTACTTTTAAAATCTAAACCAAAGGTCCAATTCCTACACAAACTAAAACACATAAAAGTATTTATATGTAGAAATGTTATTTCTGGATAAAAATAAGAGAAACCAAGACTGGACATCCACTGCTGTTCCAGTGTGAGTCTATGGCCCATGTAACACTTTGTTTGAACATTAACCTCCAGATAATCCTAAACTTTATCATCTTTCAATCCTTACACAGTAGGTGTTCATACTTTGTTCATTGTTTTTTTTAATCATCCAGCTGGAAGATGAGGCATATTTGGATGGATTTGTTGACAATGCCTGATTTGACTTTTCTAAGATTAAAAAATAATTTAATAGGCATTGGTATGAAGAAATTGTGGTCAGTTTGTTCCTTAGACTTTGACAGCTTACTTGTATCTGTTGAAAATCTATTCCATTTGGACAAGATTATTCCCCTCTGGGCTTCATACTGTAATAACTGTATATTTCATCTCTCAGAAGCTATGCATATTTATTTTGGTTTATCTTTTTAAAGAAAAGATAACAGGAAACAAAAACAAATCATGAATTGTACCTACTGTTATATATTGGCACACTTGGCACCTCACTTCCCTAATGAAATGAGGCTAAGGTTCTAGTTGAGCCTACCTCCTGTCAGTGACATATGGCAAAATTGAGATTATTGCATTGTAGTGTCAGGAGGCTCACTGATTTTCCTTATAAATGTTGGCACTACATTTTACAGCCCCAATCCACACATTTCTCCTGAAAAAATGAAATAAATATCTGCATTAAATAGGCAGATTTTAGAAATTTGGAGATGAACATTATAATTCTGTGCTTTTCAAAGTAGGATGACCCATGTGTATATAACAAGATATAACAGCTATAAATTGTTTTATTTAGAACTGAGTAAAAATATTGCTTCCTAAAACCATTTCTTACAAACAAGCAGTTTTAAGACTCTCTTTAATATAAATTAGGCTTTCTTATGGAGAATTACGCAGAAAATTTCCTCAGTCAAAACAGAGATCCATATTGTCCAAGAAGCAGTTGGTCTGCTGGGAAGATTAAAACAAAAAAAAAAACAAAACAAAACAAAACCATTTCTAAAGCTTGAAGGAGAAAAATCTGTTTTATTTCTTTTTTAAAAAAAATTTACTTTATTTTACTTTACAATACTGTATTGGCTTTGCCATACATCAACATGAATCAACCACGGGTGTACATGTGTTCCCAACCCTGAACTCCCCTCCCCATAACATCTCTCTGGGTCATCCCAGTGCACCAGCCCCAAGCATCCTGTATCCTGCATCAAACCTAGACTGGTGATTCGTTTCTTATATGATATTACACATGTTTCAATGCCATTCTCCCAAATCACCCTTTTAACATCTCTATTCAGACTAGGAATAGAGTAATTTTAGATGTTATTCAATGTGACTACATGGCAGATTACAGAGAGCAGGTGTTTTGAAGAGGCCTTGTGATAAAATCATCATTTGTGCAAAGAAGGCCCAGGTAAAAAAACCTATGCAAGAAGGATTAAATTCTGCAGAATTGGTCAAGCTACCCTTCACTCCATATTCTATTCTCAGGCCCTATGATCTCTGCAGTTTCAGGTACCCTGTTTTCTTCCTGAATTATAAATTCAGAACTGTCTTAAGAATCTCTTATTTACTTACTAAATAACTCTTCATCTTTGTCATGTCTTTCAGCTAAATTCCCACTATAGGTGCTTGATACTAACTCAGCACAATCTTGGTATCTACCTGGCCCCAAACTCTATATGATACCAGGCAAAGCATTCTAAAAGATATCAAAGAAAGTCTTCTTTTAGATTAGCTAATATCTGTGAAGTTCATATGCCATTAACTGTATCATTATTATTTTTTACAATTACATGAATGACATTTCTTTTAAAAGAACATGACTGACACAAATTATAAGAATAACAACATTTACATCAGTCTGATGGGAATGTTTCTTTGAAGAAAATACTATATTGAAGTCTTTCCAAAGTAGCTTATTTCTCCTTGAGTGATTCAATAAATGGAACAACCACTTAGAAACTACTCTCTTATTGGTCATAATGTTCTTCTAAATTGAACATCACATAAGTCAAGATAAAAGCTTGGGAGAAATATTTGAGTATTTTAATCTGATTTGGCTTTAATTAATACTAAGTGAGACAGAAATGCACAGTAATAATTGACGACTAGATATTTCAATTGCTGAGATTTTAGAGTGCCTAGAGACAGAAGAAAATAAATTAGGCCCCACAGATAACTTTATATTACATGTGACTATTGAAGTTTCTTTCATTCTTAGAGTGAATGTATAATTTATCATTCAAGCCAGAACACTTTTGAAAGTAAATGGAGCAATAGTAAGAATTACACCAGAATAAAATGAGTTACCCAGAGCCTTACCCAACAAACAAAGACATAGAGTAATCCTAGGGGTATAGATTTTGTTGACCTCATGCCAAAATCAGCAAATGACAGAAAGTAAAGGATGGGCATTAAATACAAAAATTACAATGATTCTAAGAGTTAAGATATAGATGCTCCTAATACTGAGACCATTTTTTGTACCTATATACACAGATAATTTCTTCAGTATTCAAATTGCTTTGAAATTGTCTTCCTTTTACCTCTTAATTTCTTATGAACTGTATTTTTGGCGAAAGCCTTGAAATCATCATTAAATTGCTACAGATGGTTCTGCCTTGATCACTGTTTCCTCAGTCTTTCCCTTGATGTATCTAGGAGCTAACTTCCTACTTTGACTTGCCTGAGATTTTGTAAGCTAGAAATGCAAACAACATAGACTGGACTAAATTTCTTTTCCTCCACAGAATTCTCTGGAGGATCCCTGTTAATATTGGTTACATTTGCATGGCTCTTTTTAGCTATGTGGTATGTGGATTATTCCCCTGAAATTTGTTTAAACTCATTTAACCTTCATGATCAATTGAAGGCATTTATCAAAATCATTAAAATAAATCCACTTTTCATTCATTCATCTGTGCTGATATTCTAGATAGGCATGGTTTAGGATCAAGGCAGTATCTTAAAAGCTGGATGAAATATTCAAATATCAAAATTGGTATAATTATGTTGGAGAAATGCCCTTCTAAACTCCTAGAAGAATATTTTGGCAATTTTAAGTAGTAGGCAGTTAGGTAGCTCATATATATATATATATATATTAACTTGAAAAGGGCATATACATTTTTCTAGAAAGACTTTACAAACTAAATAAAGCAAGGATATGACCTAAGGATGAATATTAATACCTGTGTCTTATATGATAGTTTCTTTCTTTTTCTTTTTTTCCTAGAAGATAGAAATAAGACAGTCTGTTATTTTTTAAAACTGATTTTCTTCACTTTTCCTTGTAAGAATTTAATAATTGGAAAAAACTATTATGGTTCACTTTAAGATATAAGTAATAATGCTTTAATATGAACTAGTATCATTTTATGTGATACATACAGAAACAAGTTTTGCTTGTATTCTAGGGCAGAAAGAAAGTAAGACTTGATATAGTGACTTTTAAGAAGTGCCTCACTGGAATAAAAGTCTGTGCCCTTTAATACTTTGAAACATTCTGCTTCAATATAAAAGACATTTAACTCTATAATGAAAATTACAAAGGAAAAGAACATCAACAGAAATAGACACTTAGAGATTAAACCAGAAAACCTAGAGTAAGTCTGTTGACTCAAGATCTTAATTTACATCCAAATCAACTTCCTTAGTTCTTAATTTTCCATATTATGATGTTTCACCAAAACATTTCTTAGACCCATTGTGCAGATGGCTGGACCTAAAACATTGCCAGAGTTAAAGGCAATCAGACAGTCATGAGTCCAAATTACAATGTGGTATTAAAACAGTGGTTTAAATCAGAGGAAAAGAAGCAAAATTATTCTCTCAAGGCATAGGAGGCAATCAAGTTAAGTAACTAGATAACAGAAGTTGGTTATATTAATTGGTGTGGTCAGGGCTGTAATTTCAGACTCCATGGCCTAAAGAACATACTCTAGTTTTGTGATTAAGAATTGTGTGTTAGCATCTTTATAGTTCAGAGAGGAGTGCTTGGAAGTTGTAATAGAACACAAGACTCTGTCTCACAAAAAAATAGGATAATGAAACCAAGCAAGTTGCTAACTGGTTAGAATTAAGCCAGTGTTACATGGCTAACATTTTCATTTTTATGCTAGCATCTGAGCGAATTGACAGAGGGGCTTTGAAACATTCACTTTGATCTCACTGAATATGTATTTATAAAATGAATCAATGAAATGTCAGCTTCAAGTGCATGGTGTTCTGAGCTAATGGGAGACTCCTTCCCCATATGTACAAACATAGTAGAAATGAATGATGAATATAATAAAAATATCTAAAAAACACTCGAGTTTAAAAGAAAGGGGCACTTTTATTTGCTTGTGAATATGTTTCAGGATCCACACAGAGGAAGCTGTTTCTGGTTGGGATAAGGCAGAGAACCTTTGCTGGCAGCCACCAGGGGCTAGGAGAGATGCATGGAATAGATTCTCCCTTGGAGCCCACATGAGACACCTGTATGAAGTTATGATAAAGGAATCCTACAATCAGCCAGGATAGTAACAAGGACTTCTGTCTCTACTTAGGACTCTGAGTGGTAAAAAATATCTCTGTGTTATGGGTTAAATTGCTGTTGTTTAGTCACTAAGTCGTGTTCGACTCATTGTGACCCCCATGGACCCCTGCCAGGCTCTGCTGTCCATTGGATTTCCCAGGCAAGAATACTGGAGTGGGTTGCCATTTCCTTCTTATGGCCCCTCAAAATTCAGATGTTGAAATCCTAATCCCTAGTACCTCAGCATGTGACCTTACTTGAAGATAGGATCATAACAAGTTTAAAAGAGATCATCAGGATGGTCTTTAATCCAATATGATTGATGTCCTTTTGATTTAGTTTCATACTTTTCTCAAATGCACCCACTGAAAAATTCACATTACAGGTGTCAGGGTTTTATTCTATCCTTATCAGGGCCGATTTGAGCATAGGAGACCT
Organism: Budorcas taxicolor; assembly: GCF_023091745.1. Taxonomy (NCBI): domain Eukaryota; kingdom Metazoa; phylum Chordata; class Mammalia; order Artiodactyla; family Bovidae; genus Budorcas; species Budorcas taxicolor. Next base: position 6,940,110 of record NC_068935.1, read on the forward strand.
GTTGTTTTTCAGTTGCCCAATCGCGTCCGACTCCTTGCAACCCCATAGACTGCAGCACACCAGGCCTCCCTGTTCCTCACCCTCTCCCTAAGATTGGCCAAGATCATATCCATTGCATCTGTGGTGTCATCCAGCCATCTGATCCTCTGATACCCTTTTCTTCTGCCCTCAATCTTTCCGAACACCAGGGACTTTTCCAATGAGTCAGCTCTTCACATCAGGTGACCAAAATACTGGAACTTCAACTTCAGCATCAGTCCTTCCAATGAGTATTCAGGGTTAATTTCCTTTAAGATTGACTGGTTTGATATCCTCACTGTCCAAGGGTCTCTCAAAAGTCTTCTCCAGAATCACAGTTCAAAGGCACCAATGCTTTGGCACTCTGCCTTCTTTACAGTCCAGTTCTCACAGCTGTATGTGACCAATGCAAAGATCATAGCCTCGAATATACAGAATGATGTCTCTGCTTTTCAACATACTGTCCAGGTTTGTCATAGCTTTCCTACCAAGAAGCAATCGTCTTCTGATTTCATGGCTGCAGTCAACAGCCACAGTGATTTTAGAGCCCAAGAAAAATTTCCCCTTCTACTTGCCATGAAATAATGGGGCCGAATTTCATGATCTTAGTGTTTTTAATATTTAGTTTTAAGCTGGCTTTTTCATTCCCCTCCTTCACCCTCATCAAGAGGTTCTTTAATTCCTCTTCCCTTTCTGCCATTGTGGTATCATCCGCATATCTGAGGTCATTGATGTTTGATAGGAGACCTTTCAAGTTGCATATTCAGTCTCCTTTGTATCTCTGCTATCCTTACAGTTAAGTCTTAGATTTGATTTTTAGTAGTCAGCCTATGACTGTAAGAGATGATGGACTCTTTTAACTACTGAATAGTGGCTGTAATGAGTAAAACAGAAATAGTAACTGCAAAAGATATGTCCAAGTCCTAAACTTTGATACCCATGTATCAGATGTGTCCTAATATGGAAATAGTCTTTGAAGATGTAATTAGGTTAAAGATCTCAGTGAAATCTCTAGGGCTGTCCTTAAAGCTAATTACAAATATATTTATAAGAGACAGAAAAAAATCCTAAATACACTTCAGGGGAAGGTCATGTGAAGATGTAGGCAGAGACTGGAGTGATGCATTTATAAGCTACAGGAATTGCTTGTAGCCACCAGAAGCTAAGGGAAAAGTATGAAATGGATTCTCCCTCAGAATCTCCAAAAGGACACAATCCTACCAAAGTCTTTGAAACCCAGAAATATAAGAGAATGGATTTCTATTATTGAATTGTGCTAATATGTATAGCAGCATAGAAAACAAATACAATGGCCTTCTGAATTTCATGTGTGTTCTGAGTCGTTGATTGACTCACCTGAGCCTGTGATTCTCTTTTTATCAAGATTTTCAAGAAAATAGACAAAAAATTCAACTCTGCAGTTCTTATATTAATTACTGATTCTATATTGTTCAAGTATTATTGCTGCTACAAAATCTCAGTACTTCTTGAGTCTAGCTCATAGATGAGACAGCTCACTATGTTGGTGCAAACAAACAATTGATTATTGGTGCACTACAAGATGGCTTCATAGAAAAGCAGTGATGAAAATCTCTCCAGTGATCAAATATCCCCAAATCTACCATGAATACAATCAGTGGGTGGAGAAGTGAACAGAGTTTAGAATTCATAGACACATAGTCACTGGTCAGTGATATATCTGTTTGGTTAGAAATAAAGAGGAAGCAAGGTTGAAGATCAGAGATAAAGGATTCTGGAAAGAGACATTTTTAATGAACCTATGGGAGTGGGCATCAATTAGGTAGAACTTTGTATTTTGTGTTAATGCCCATTATAGAATATTTGCTGCAGAGAAGCTTTCAACAACTAGGTGATAGGGTAACTTATCCAACAAAGCCCAGCCATCATCTATACTTGGTCACAAAAAGACAAAAAACTCAATTTAAAATGTGCAAAGGACTTGGACAGACATTTCTCCAAAGAAGATATAAAAATGGTCTATTCAGTTCTGTTCAGTTGCTCAGTGGCGTCCGACTCTTTGCAAAGCCATGAATCGCAGCATGCCAGGCCTCCCTTTCCATCACCATCTCCCGGAGTTCACTCAAACTCATGTCCATCGAGTCGGTGATGCCATCCAGCCATCTCATCCTCTGTTATCCCCTTTTCTGCCTGCCCCCAATCCCTCCCACCATCAGAGTCTTTTCCAATGAGTCAACTCTTCGCATGAGGTGGCCAAAGTACTGGAGTTTCAGCTTTAGCATCATTCCTTCCAAAGAACACCCAGAACTGATCTCCTTTAGAATGGACTGGTTGGATCTCCTTGCAGTCCAAGGGACGCTCAAGAGTCTTCTCCAACACCACAGTGCAAAAGCATCAATTCTCCGGTGCTCAGCTTTCTTCACAGTCCAACTCTCACATCCATACATGACCACAGGCAAAACCATAACCTTGACTAGACGGACCTTTGTTGGCAAAGTAATGTCTCTGCTTTTGAATATGCTCTCTAGGTTGGTCATAACTTTCCTTACAAGGAGTAAGTGTCTTTTAATTTCATGGATGCAATCACCATCTGCAGTGATTTTGGAGTATGAACATGGAAAAGATGGCTCTATCATCAGTCACTTCACTTCAGTTCAGTTCAGTTAGTCATGTCCGACTCTTTGTGGCCCCAGGGACTGCAGCACGCCAGGCCTCTCTGCCCATCACCAACTCCTGGAGTCGGTGATGCCATCCAACCATCTCATCCTCTGTTGCCCCTTTCTCTGACGTTCAAACTTTTCCAGCATCAGGGTCTTTTCAAATGAATCACTTCTTCGCATCAGGTGGCCAAAGTATTGGAGTTTCAGCTTCACCATCAGTGCTTCCAATGAATATGCAGGACTGTTTTCCTTTAGGATGGACCAATTGGATCTCCTTGTAGTCCAAGAGACTCTCAAGAGTCTTCTCCAATACCACGGTTCAAAAACATTGATTCTATGGCACTCAGCTTTCTTTATAGTCCAACTCTCACATCCATACATAGCTACTGGAAAAACCATAGCTTTGACTAGATGGACGTTTGTTGGCAAATTAATGCCTCTGCTTTTGAATATGCTGTCTAGGTTGATCCTAGCTTTTCTTCCAAGGACTAAGTGTCTTTTAATTTCATGGCTGCAATAACCATCTACAGTGATTTTGGAGCCCAAAGAAATAAAGTCTGTCACTGTTTCCATTGTTTCCCCATCTATTTGCCATGAAGTGATGGGGCCAGATGCCATGATCCTAGTTTTCTGAATGTTGAGTTTTAAGACAACATTTTCACTCTCCTCTTTCACTTTCATCAAGAAGGTCTTTAGTTCTTATTCTCTCTCTGCCATAATTGTGTTGTCATCTGCACATCTGAGTTTATTGATATTTCTCATGACAATCTTGATTCCAGCTTGTGCTTCATCCAGTGCTGCATTTTGCTTGATGTACTCTGCATATACATTAAATAAGTAAGGTGACAATATACAGTCTTAACGTACTCCTTTCCTGATTTGGAACCAGTCTGTTGTTCCATGTCCAGTTCTAACTGTTGCTTCCTGACCTGCATACACTTGTCTCAAGCGGCAGATCAGGTGGACAGGTATTCCCATTGCTTTAAGAATTTTCCACAGTTTGTTGTGATCCACACAGTCAAAGGATTTGGCATAGTAAATAAAGCAGAAGTAGATGTTTTTTTCTGGAAATCTCTTGCTTTTTCAATGATCCAATGGATGTTGGCAATTTAATCTCTAGTTCCACTGCCATTTCTAAATCCAGCTTGAACATCTGGAAATTCACGATTTACATACTGTTGATGCCTGGCTTGGAGACTTTTGAGCATTACTTTGCTAGCATGTGAGATGAGTGCAATTGCGTGGTAGTTTGATCATTATTTGGCTTTGTGTTTCTTTGGGATTGGAATGAAAACTGATATTTTCCAGTCCTGTAGACACTACTGAGTCTTCCAAATTTTCTGGCATATTGAGTGCAGCACTTTAACAGTATCATCTTTTTAGTATTTTAAATAGCTCAACTGGGATTCCATCACCTTCACTAGCTTTGTTTGTAATGATGCTTCCTAAGGCCCACTTGACTTTGCATTCCAGGATGTCTGGCTCTAGGTGAGTGATCACACCATCATGATTATCTGGGTCGTGGATATCTTTTTTGTATAGTTCTTCTGTGTATTCTTGACACCTCTTCTTAATATCTTCTGCTTCTCTTAGGTCTATACCATTTCTGTCCTTTATTGTGCCCATCTTTGCATGAAATATTCCCTTGGTATCTCTAATTTTCTTGAAGAGATCTCTAGTCTTTTCCATTCTATTGTTTTCCTCTATTTCTTTGCGCTGATCACTGAGGAAGGCTTTCTTATTTCTCTTTTTAATTCTTTGGAACTCTGCATTCAAATGGGTATATCTTTCCTTATCTCCTTTACCTTTAGCTTCCCTTCTATTCACGTCTATTTGTTAGGCCTCTTCAGACAACCATTTTGCCTTTTTGCATTTCTTTTACTTGGTGATGGTCTTGATCCCTGCCTCCTGTACAATGTCATGAACCTCCTTCCATAGTTTTTCAGGCACTCTATCTATCAGATCTAGTGCCTTGAGTCTGTTTCTCATTTCGAGAGTATAATTATAAGGGATATGATTTAGGTTATACCTGAATGGTCTATTGGCTTCCCCTATTTTCTTCAATTTAAGTATGAATTTTGCAATAAAGAGTTCATGTTCTGTGCCACAGTCAACTCTTGGTCTAGTTTTTTTGGGGGGGGGCTGTATATATTTCTCCACCTTTGGCTGCAAAGAATATAATCAATCTGATTTTGGCATTGACCATCAGGTGATGTCCTTGTGTAGAGTCTTCTGCTGTGTTGTTGGAAGAGGATGTTTGGTATGACCAGTGTGTTGTCTTGGCAAAACTCTGTTAGCCTTTGCCCTGCTTCATTCTGTACTCCAAGGCCAAATTTGCCTGTTACTCCAGGTGTTTCTTGACTTCCTACTTTTGCATTCCTGTCCCCTATAATGAAAAGGACATATTTTTGGGGTGTTAGTTCTAGAAGGTCTCATAGGTCTTCATAGAACCATTCAACTTCAGCTTCTTCAGCATTACTGGTCGGGGCATAGACTTTGATATTGAATGGTTTGCCTTGGAAATGAACAGAGATCATTCTGTCATTTTTGAGATTGCATCCAAGTACTGCATTTTGGACTCTTTTGTTGACTATGATGGCTACTTCATTTCTTCTAAGGGAAACATGGGAATCAAAACTTAAATAAATACCACTTCAGCATAGTTGGAGGGCTATCATTTAAAACATGTGAAATAACTTGTGTGGATGAGGATGTGGAAAAATTGAAACTTTCATACATTGCTCATGGAAATATAAAATGGAACAGCCACTATGCAGAACAGTTTGGCATTTCCTCACAAAATTTAATGTAGAACTAACCTTTGACTCAGCAATTCCACTCCTACATATACACCCCAGAAAACTGAGAGTGAAAAATTCTACAGATACTTGTATGCCAATGTTCATAGTAGCTTTATTCACAATAACAAAAGCATAGAAACAACCTAAGTGTTCATCAACAAGCAAATGGGTAATTAAAACATGGCTTATACATATAATTGAATGTTATCTAACCATGAAATGAAAAATAAAGTTCATATATATGCTATGGTGTAGATGAGCCTTGAAAACATTCAGTTCAGTTCAGTTTCTCATTCATGTCTAACTCTTTGCAACCCCATGGACTGCAGCACTCCAGGCTTCTCTGTCCATCAGCAACACCAGGAGCTTGCTCAAACTCATGTTCATAGTGATGCCATCCAGCCATCTCATCTTCTGTCTTTCTCTTCTCTTCCTGCCTTCAATCTTCCCTAGCATCAGGATCTTTTCTAATGAGTCAATTCTTTGCATCAGGTGGCCAAAGTATTGAAGCTTCAGCTTCAGTCCTTCCAATGAATATTCAGGACTGATTTCCTTTAAGATGGACTGATCTCCTTGCAGTTTTGCTTTAAGAAATAAACCAGCCATGAAAGGACAAATATTGTATGAGTTCTCTTATGTGAAATATCTAGGATAGGCAATTGCATAGAGACTGGAAACAGATTAGAGTTTATGAGAGCTTGGTGGAAAGGAATGTGTAGTTATTCATTAATATGTAAGGAGTTTCTGTTCGAGGTGCTGAAAAATTTTAGAAAAAGATCATGGTGATGGTTGCAAAACCTTGTGAACATATTTCATGCCACTGATTCATACACCAGAAAATGGTTTAAATGACAAATTTAATGTTATATATATATATATAGTACCACAATAAAATGAAACCAAGTGTAAGGAAAAAGAAAGCAATGGGAAAACATTACTAGTTATCTCAGGAAAGGAATAAGCCTCCCTCAATTATTAATAACAATATATTTGAGAGTTGGCAGATTTTTAAAGAATGAAATGCATTACTCTATAAAACCTATGGTTATGCTATTAAACTTGGCTCCAAATATATGGTGTGTACCTGGTGTATACTTAGAGAGTTTGTTACAAATAGAAGTTCCTGAACCTTACCTACAGATATTTAGATTTAGTAGATGTGAACTGAAGCTAAAAATTTTGTAATTTAATAAATACTGCATGTAATTTTGGTAGTGATCCACAGACAATGCTTTGAGAAACAGTACTTAAATAATGGTTAAGTCCTCAGACCAGACCACAGAAGCTTATTTATCTACAAATGGACGTGGCTATAGTAATATTTCAGTAATATTTAACTGTGTGCTGTGCTGTGCTTACTTGCTCAGTCCTGTCCAACTATTTTTGACCCCATAGACAGTAGCCCATCAGATTCCTCCGTCCATGGGGAGTCTCCAGGCAAGACTACTGGAGTGGGTTGTCATGGCCTCCTCCAGGGGATCTTCACAACCCAGGGATTGAACCCAGGTCTCCTGCATTGCAGTAGATTCTTTACTTTCTGAGCCACCAGGGAAGCTGAAGAATACTGAACCCTATCCTTTCTCCAGGGAATCTTCCCAAACCAGAAATTGAACTGAGGTCTCTTGCATTGCAGGCAGATTCTGTACTAGCTGAGCTACCAGGGAAACCCCCAAAATAATGTCCTGATATCCTTTCTGTATTGTTGAATAGGCAATAATAACTTACTAGTGCTGTACATTTTCACATATAAGAAAAATTATTCAAGTCAATCACCATTCAAGCTCACGTATTGAAAAGACGAGATATTTCATCCAGGTTAGAAAGCTAGAGAACTTTCAGCATCAACTTGCATTATTATAGGTCATTTGTAAAGCATTTTAAGACAGGGACTTTTTGCAATAAGGATTTCTAGAAAACTAAAAAGAAAAAAAAACTTGAAGTTCAAGATTATGTATCTGACTGAATACATATTAAATAATAATTTCTGATACTTCAGTCAACTTTTATTTATACATGCTTGACTCCCTATTTGGATTGCATACACTTTGAGGACAAAAACCATGTATGAAATTTTTTGTATTTCCTATCATACATAATAATGTTATTGGCCAGACTTATCAACAAGTATGTCAACAAGCTAATAGGTTTAGTGCAGTATGTCTCACAATAGCCAACTAAGTCTCTTTGGATAATATCAGTAGAGTATTAATATGATTAGGATTGCCAGCTGTATTGTCTTACCTGAGGGCACAGAGCAGACAAAAGCAATCACTACAAAACTGGCTCCTGGAATATCAGGGAGAAAAAGATACACAAAAGAAAATAAATGACTAAAAGAAAAATTGATCCTCGAGTAGCACATATGGCTTTTATTTTTAATTTTGCTCTGTTTTACAAATCACTGTGTATCATTTGACTTTTTTGCCCTGTGAAACAACCTCGAAAGTGTGTAAAGCAAAAGACAAAGTAACAGTCTGATTCCCTGTCTTCTCTTTCACAGTTAACTTGGTCAGCATTTAATACATCTTAATAAATGTTATATGTAGAATGGATTGGTGCCAAGCTCCAGCATCTCTGTGTTTGAAATGTATCATTCTTCCTAAATGAAATTATCTTTTTGCTCAATCAAATTCAGATGTCCCTCATAAGTCTACTTTATCCTTGAACTAACGGAAAACACCAGAGGGTGAGAGTAAGCAACAGTCACTTCTTTAAGAATTTTATTGTACTATTCAGGAAATTAGAAAGTACTAGAAACAAATAGATTTTCCTTCAATAACAAGTAGGTGCCTTGAATCCAGATATTGGTTATACTGAGGGAATGAAATAAGGATTCTCAGTTCTAATTGTACCTGTGAAACAGGCCTCTGTGAGTTGTGTGCTTAGGCACTCAGTTGTGTCTGACTCATTTCAACCTTTTGGACTGTAGCCCACCAGGCTCCTCTGTCTATGGGGTTTTTCAGGCAAGGATACTGGAGTGGGTTGTCATTTCCTCCTCCAGGGGATTTTCCAGACCCAAGGATCAAACCCGCATCTCCTGCACTGCAGGCAGATTCTTTACTCACTGAACCAGAGGGGAAGCCCTTGCTAGTTCCTAATTCAGATCTTCCTTTGTCCATTACTTTTTTTTTTAAAACTTGATCAACAAAACAAAGAGACTTGATATAAATAAAGCAATGAACTAGAGGCCCATATCTCCCACCTACTTTCCCATGTGACTGCACAAGTACTTTACCTTTGTCTCCTCAAATGAAAGATATTAGTAATTATCTTACAGTTGCTAATAACAACACACAGGATTGTTGTAAACAGTAAATGAAATCATGTATTTGAAAATCACTTTGTAAAAGGTCAAATCATAAAGTCAGCCACTATTACAATTATTATCATTTTTCATAAGAAGTTTCTGCTTCATAATTATGAGGATTTACTAAATGGAATAAAAACATTACTTCAATAATCAAGACCCCTTGAGATTAACAATGATAACTGATGATAGCTAGCATTTGACACAATCCAACGTGATCTGGGCTTCTCGGGTGTCTCTAGTGGTAAAGAACGAACGTGCCAATACAGAAGGCATAAGAGATGAGGATTCAGTCCCTGGATCGGGAAGATCGCCTGGAGTAAGGCATGGCAACCCACTCCCAGTATTCTTGCCTGGGAAACCCCATGGACAGAGGAGCCTGACGGGCTAAAGTCCATAGGGTCGCAAAGAGTCAGACACGACGGAGGCAATTTAGCATGCACGTGCAACATGATCTGACCCCTACCTACCTCTCTGATCTAATCCCATTTCCTCCTTCTCTTTCCCTTCTCACTCACTATTTCCCATGCATATCAATGTCTTTGTTCTTCCTAGAAAATACTAAGATTATTTTTGCCTTCTTAGGAGCATTGCGCCAACTGCTATCTCTATATGAAATGTTCTTCCTCTTCATGTGTACATGGCTGTCTACTTTGACATCTTCTAGGTCTCTGATTAACTGCTATATCCTCAGGGAAGAAGCCTTTTGAAACAACTCTAAGTAAAAATAGAATGCTTCCTGCCTCCTCTCCCTAGTCCGTTATTCTTTAATTTCCACATGGTACTTATATTTGATATTATTTGTTTGTTTATATATTGTTTACTTTCCCAATCAGAATAGGACATCCATGAAAGCAAGGATTATTTTCTGCCTTGCCTCTCCATTGTTTTGCACAACAGAATAGTGACAGGCATATGGGAAATGTTCCATAAACATGTGTTGAGTGAATGAATTACATTTATTGAGCTTTATGCGTCAGGACTTGTTCTACATATCTCATTGTATTTAGTATTCATAAAAATCCTATAAAGTAGATACCATTATTTCTATTTTACAGAAGAGAAAACTTAGGTTTAGAAAGGTTAAATAAGTTGTCCAAGGTCACACAGTGAATAAATAGGAAATCTAGAATTTGAACCCAAATAGTATGACTCTAGTGGCCTTCTTCTGCTGCTGCTTTCCTTAGCCCTCCTCTTCCCCTGTCCTTCTCCTCTTCTTTCTTCTTCTTTTGGTATGTTATATCCCTATATTTATTTATCTTATAACTGGAAGTTTATATATTTTGATAGCCTTCATCCAATTCCCCCTCCCTCTACCCCCTACCTCCAGTAACCACAAATCTGATCTCTTTCTATAAGATTTTTTAAGTGTAATTTATTATAGCATCATGTTTGTTTCTGTTGACACAATAGAGTGATTCAATATTTCTGTACAATTCAAAATGATCACCATGATGCCTAGTTATAATGTATCATCATACAAATATATTACATAGTTATTGACTCTACTCCCCACACTGCATATTTCATACTTGTGACTCATTTATTTTGCAAATGGAAGTTTATACCTCCCTCACTTATTTCTTTCTTCTCTCCAAACCCTCCCCTCTGGCAACCACTTGTTTGTTATCTGTATCTATAGCTGTTTCTATTTTGTTATGTTTGTTCTTTTGTTTTGTTTTTTAGATTCCACATGAAAGTGAAATCATACAGTATTTGTCTTTCTCTGTCTGACTTATTTCATTTTATCATAACATACTCTAGGTCCATTCATGTTATTACAAATGCAAGATTTCATTATTTTTATGTCTGAGTAATATTCCATTGGGATTCCCTGGTGGCTCAGATGGTAAAAACTTTGCCTGCAATGCAGGAGACCTGAGTTTGATCCCTGGATCAGGAAGATCCCCTAGAGAAGGGAATGGCTACCCACTCTAATATTCTTGCCTAGAGAATTCCATGGACATAAGAGCCTGGAGAGCTATAGTCCATGCAGTTGCAAAGAGTTGAACACAATTGAACAACTGACACTTTCACTTTCACTTTCAATATTCCATCACACACACACATACACACACACACACACACACACACACCACCTCTTCCTTATCCATCCTTTCATCTATGGATGCTTCCATATCTTGGCTATTGTACATAATACTGCAGTGGACATAAGGATACATATATCTTTTCTAATAAGTGTTTTTGTTTTCTTCAGATAAATACCCAGGATGGAATTTCTGAAGCATGTGGTAGTTCTATTTTTAATGTTCTGAGGAATCTGCATACTGTTTTCTGTAGTGGCCACACCACCAACAATGCATGGGGCCTTCCTTTTTTCTGCATCCTTTCCAACACTTGCTATTTGTTGTCTTTTTGATAATAGTCTTTCTGCATTGTGTGGTGTGATATCTCATTGTGGTTGTGATCTGCATTTTCCTGATGATTAGTGATAATGAGTATCTGTATATTTTCTTCAAAAAATGGCTATTTACGCCCTCTGCCCATTTTTAATTTGAAATGTTTGGGTTTTATATGATGAATAGTTCTTTGTATATTTTGGATATTAATCCCTTACTGATATATCATTTGCAAACATCTCCTCCCATTCAGTAGGTGGCCTTTTCAATTTGTTGATAGGTTTCTTCACTGTACAAAAGGACTTTGTTTGTTCTAGTCCCATTTATTTTTGCTTTTGTTTCCCTTGCCTGAGGAGACATAGCCAAAAAAACTTTACCAAGACCAATATCAAAAAACTTATTGCCTATGTAACACTTCTTCTAGAAGTTTTATGATTTCAGGTCTTATGTTTAAGCTTTCAATCTATTTTTAGTTCATTTTTGTGCATAGTATGAAAGAGTAGTCTAGTTTAAACTTTACTTGTCCAGTTTTCCCAACACCATTTACTGGAGAGGCCACCTTTCCCCACTGTATATTTTTGCCTTCTTTGTTGTAGATTATTTGCCCATGTTAGTGTAGGGTTGTTTGGGGGCTCTCTATTCTGTTCTATTTCTATTCTCTCTATTCTATTCTATTTTATTCTGTTCTCTATTCTGTTCTATGTGTCTGTTTTTGTGCCAGTATCATATTGTTTTGATTACGATAGCTTTGTAGTGTAGTCTAAAGTCAAGCACTGTGATACCTCCAACTTTATTCTTCTTTATCAAGATATTTTTGACTACTTAGAGTCTCTTGTGTTTCCATACACATTTTAAAAGTACTTCCTTAATTCTGTAAAAAAATGTCAGTCAGTAGACTGCCTTGAGTAGTGTGATTATTTTAACAGTATTAATTCTTCCAATCTATAAATGTGCTCTAACTTTCTATCTGTTTATGTCATTTTCCATTTCTTTCATCAGTATCTTATAATTTTCTGAGTACAGATCTTATACCTCCTTAGTTAGTTTTATTCCTAGATATTTTATTCTTTTTGATGTGATGATAAATTAGATTGCTTTCTAGTGGCTTTAGTCTTAATATTCTAGTGCTTCCAGAGTTTAGTTTGAGCACTTACTATGTACCAAGCGTTGTGTTAGATGTTTTATATACATAAATGTATTTAGTCTTCATTCCTGTTTTTACAAAGGAAGGACTTTAAGTTTAGAGCAGTTAAGTACTATGTCTCAATCACACAAATTGTAGCAGATTATCTTCTATGAAGTAGCTAAATAAGAGATGATGCATTTGACTTATTTAAAAAATAATTTCTCTAAAATTTATGTTTTGAAAAAGAAATGAGAGTAATGAAATACTTAAATTCTATGGCCCTGTGATATCTCTTTTCTAAAACCATATTTTTAATGTCTTTTGGTTACAGCTAAAAATATTACAAGCATTCCTTTTTCTCTACATTCTCATCAACACTTGGTGTTTTGCTTTTTGGATAATAGCCACTGTAACAGGTTTATCAAATATCACTGAAATGATATTTTATTGTGGTTTTAATTTTCATTACCCTGATAATTAATGGGATTCCCTGGTGGTCAGTTGGTAAAGAATCTGTCTGCAGTGCAAGAGACCTGGGTTCAACCCCTAGTTTGGACAGATTCACTGGAGAAGGAAATGGCAACCCACTCCAGTATTTTGACCTTATGCATTTTGAACATTAATCTTTTATCAGATAAGTGGTTTGCAAAAATCTCCCATTCCATAGGATGCCTTCTTAGTATACTGTTGGTAGGAATATAAATTGGTACAGCCGCTGTGAAAAACAGTATGGACGGTTCTTACAAACTTAAAACTAGAATTACGATATGATCTAGCAATTTCACTTCTGACTATATACAAAGGAATTGAAATCAGGATCTCGAAGAGATATCTGTACATTCATGTTCACTGAATCATTATTCACAATAGCCAAGACATAAAAGCAACCAAAATGACCATCAGTGGATGAATGGGTAAACAAAGCTTCCATGCAATGAGATAATATTCAACCATAAAAAAGAAAGAAATCTTATTATTTGTGACAACATAGATAAATCTTGAGGACATAATGTTAAGTGAAATAAGTCAGGCACAGAAAGACAAATACTACATGGTCTCACTTATATAAGGACTCTAAAATAATCAAATTAACAGAAGCAGAGTAGAATTCTGGTTATTAGGGGCTGAGTGTAGGAGGAAATGGGGAGGTATTGGTTAAAAAGTATGAAGTTTCAGTAGTGCAAAGCCTAGATATCTACTCTACTGCATATGATCTATAGTTAATTAAACTGTATTGTATGCTTAAATTTTACTAAAACAGTAGATCTTATGTTAAGGGCTATTATCACAAGAAAACATAGAAGGCAGGATAAAACTTTGAGAAGTGATATGTTTATGCCATTGATTGTGGTGATAGTTTCGTGGGTATGTTCTTAACTCTAAACTCATCAAGTTGTATACATTAAATACAGTTTTAAAAAATATCAATCATATTTCAACAATGTATTTTTTGAAAAAGTAAGACTAATGAAGTTTTACTGCAGTTTAACAAATATATACTCCTATTTTTAAGGGTTGCAATAGTGATCCCATTGCTCTTGTCAAACAGATAATTAATTGTAGTACTGAAACTGTAACTCAGATCTTTGTACTCCTACTTAATTTCTAATTCCATTGCACTTTGTCCTCATTAATACCTTTCTTTAATTAGCTGAGCTAATTGAAAACACTTATATGTGTCTTAGTCTGATTTAACACTTCCTCTTTTTAGTTCAAATAAATTTCAATAATCTTTCCTGCTATATATAGTTTACATATTATTTTTATTCACAACTACTTCACCCAGAAAGTTATATGATCATATATCTATTTAAGAACAAGATTTTTGAGGGCAGAAACCATGGTTAGTCTTTATCATCTTTCTTTAAGAATTCAAAAAGAACCATGAACTGTCTGGACTTGAGTAAACACTGGGTCACTTATGTTAGTTCCTTTAATCTAAGCTTGGAGCCCTACAGAAGAAAGATTCCACAGAATCACAGGGTATTCAGAGAAACCAAAAACTACATGAAGGCTTGGATATATATTAACACAAAAAAAATTCCACAGTATTTAAATTTATCTTTATTGTCTTGGCTTGTACAGTGTTCCCTTTACCAAGGGATCTCTCCCAAAAGTCATTCATGATAAACAACAAGTATCATGGGCATTTCCACTCTGGCATTTGCCAAAAGAAAAGCGAATAATTCAGTGTTTGTTTAGCTACACAGACAGACATGTTTTTCCATTAGCAGAGAGAACCTTGGCTGAATTAGTGAGTATCAACTGACTCCATTGGAGAAGGCAATGGCACTTCACTCCAGTACTCTTGTCTGGAGAATCCCAGGGACAGGGAGCTGGTGGGCTGCCATCTATGGGGTCACACAGAGTCAGACATGACTGAAGTAACTTAGCAGCAGTAGCAGCAACTGACTCCATTCCACTAAACACAAGTGGGAATCTTCTCCATTGTCTGGTCGCCAAACAAATATCTGTACACAAGCAAGTACATTTTTATATTCAGAAGGAAAGGGTAGTATGTGGGATACTTGCCATTTTTCAGTAATTATGAAACAAACAATCTCTACTCTTGCTGCTGCTAAGTCACTTCAGTCCTGTCCGACTCTGTGCGACCCCATAGACAGCAACTCACCAGGCTCCCCCGTCCCTGGGATTCTCCAGGCAAGAACACTGGAGTGGGTCGCCGTTTCCTTCTCCAATGCATGAAAGTGAAATGTGAAGTCGCTCAGTTATGTCCAACTCTTGACGACCCCATGGGCTGCAGCCTACGAGGCTCTCTGTCCATGGGATTTTCTGGGTAAGAGTACTGGAGTGGGTTGCCATTGCCTTCTCTGAAACAATCTCTTCAGGGCTCTGTAAATTAAAACCTTTGTTTTAAAAGGCATAGTTAACCTACACTGACTTCAAAGCTAAACTCTGATGT